>NC_134709.1:78294455-78607205 GCF_043290135.1 Rhipicephalus microplus | reverse complement strand
ACATAGTTATCCATTTTTGGAGCTGTTTCAAAGTTCCTGTGTGTTTTTAGCGGCGATGACTGCACTATCCCAGCCTGTTTTGACGTAGTTTGAAGCGCCTACAAATCCACGAATGGACCCGTTTTTGTCGCGACACCTGTCGAACAGAATGCGTTAAGTAGACTCCATTTGCTGCATGGCATCTGTGAAGTGTTTTTTCCCGCTGAAGCTGCAATTAACATCGTGGCATTGTGGTAGGATACCCACTTTTCACGCGAACGGCCTCGGTTTGATTATCAATGGGACCGAAAATTTTATTCTTTATTTTATTTGCTTCTTTCACAATTTTTCTCTTACGGACAATTCTTGCTCACAACCAACGATGCTGACGCTGATGGTGGAATTTCTGAGACACGAGCGCTCTAACACTATTGCGTGTAAAATGTCCTTACAACTGGTGCCCCTAGCACAATTATTTTTTAGATAGTCATTGCAAATCAAAAAGTGTATAACTCTATTACATGTCCGATCTATGAAATATGTTCGAGAATCCCTGCTTAAATTCAACAATGCTGTCTGATGAGAATTTCAGTCTCGTCAGTGATGTACACTAATGGTTCAGTGAACTGGGAGCGCGGGGTAAACACAGACACAAAGCAAAGAGGAGGCACACAGCACAAGCCCTCGTGCTGTGTGCCTCTTCTTTGCTTTGTGTCTGTGTTCAGTTCCCAGTTCCCAGTTCGCTGCTCCCAGTTCGCTGAACCATCATGAATTACCAACTAGTCCACCTTTCTTTTATATTCCACAGGTGTACATGTTGGTGCTCCCTTCTGCATGGGGACATTGATGTCTGAGGCTTTGAAAGTATAACGTACGATCTATATTCTTCTTCTATAGATGTAGGAAGCACTATACATATCATACTTTTGACTGCAAAGATACCTACAGCGCTGTATTTAGTTGGCTACTCAGTGCTATTAATCTATGAGTTACGCAGTTTAAACCACTCTGCTTCATTTATAGTCCTTTATTTTATTCTAATGGTTCTAAGAGACTTTCTTTACCTGGCGAAGTTCAACGTGTGACTTCGAGTAAAAAAACTTTGTTACTTATCTTTGCGTTTTGTTCATCAAGTGCTCGTTAGCTTTTTTACTGCTGAAGGGCACGAAAAATGAGATAAAAGACAGTGACGTAGACAGAATGCCTTTTATGCTCTACTCAATCGAAGTCAAGCATTCTTACGAACCTCGGCAAATTGCTGCACAATTATTTTGACGTGTTACTCAATCAATCAATCAATCAATCAAATAATGTTTATTTTTCACCAAAGACGTGTACGGAAAAACGAGCAAAGGACGGTCCTAGTGACAAATGCTCTAAAGGGGAAAGGGAGACACGGGGGATTCAAATGACCCTTATGTAATTTTGTTTCTCAGGTTGTATGTGTTCATGTGCATATATAAAGATATGTAAGTTTTAACAACGTTGTCTGCGGGGAGTGTTCAAACTATGCACAGTTACCATATCCTTGCCACGCCATTGGAGAGACGTTTTTCATGAACGGAATTTTCTTACGGTCAACACGGATGTACTAAATAGCACTTCAGTTTACTTCACGGGTGGCTTTGTTTCGAAAGCGCCACTGGGTAACCACAAGAGGCTTACAGAATACATAAACATTATTCGTGTGGAAATGCAAGCATACAGAAACGTTTTCCCATGAATTCTTGAAAGCACATATCTGTAGTCATGCTCTTTATTTCTCACTATACGTTCAATTAAACTTGGCGCGATGTGGTATACACACATTCCCACATGAATAGTTCATAGAGAGAAAATTATGTCACGATGGAGGCTTCAAGACATTAGAAATCATTCAACAGGGATACTTGCCAAAGAACATGCGTCAGAAAGAAAACTTTTGTTTGTGAAGACAACAAATGCCTTACTTAGCACTATGTATGTCTATGTATTATTCCCTACCTTTTTTGTAGCTTTTTTTCTCTTTCTCTCCCTCTACACGTTGTTCACTATTCCCCGACAAGAAAAGTGCATCAGAAAAAAACCTATGGAGAGTGAGAGGGCGAGAAGTAAAATTAAGGATGGAAGGATCTTCGCGTGTAAAATGGGGCATAAATGAATAAAACCATTATTAATAATAAATATCAAAAGTGGGACGGGTAGGAAGTCAGGGTTTGCTTTTGTACGGCTTTTATTGCGTCCGCAGGGCGGAATCCTCTGAGAGACTAGGCCTTGGATACGCTCATGGCACCACAAGCGATAGCTCTATATAGAGGAGGTTAAAACCTAGATTGATGTATAACCAACGTTGAAATACTGGGTCATCATATTCTTTCGAAGCTCAGTATATGAAGTGCCTATAGGTCGATATGACGATATTCGCGTGTGTCTATTAAACTTTATTTCGTATATTCAATACAGTAATACATTACAATGAAAAAAATCCGTATGCTACAGAAGGAGGTCCCAAAGTAAGAACTGTCAGTGGCAGCACCTCTTAGAACGAGTATAAACAACGTAAAGCAATGACTGAGAACTAATAAACTATTTCTTTATAACAAACGCGCACTTACGTAAATACTTATCAATTAGTGTTCATACATTGTGAGCATACACACATACATAAATACAAATATATTTGGACCAACACGCACATAAAGAAACAAATACATTTAGGCGATGCGTGTAGTTAGCAAAAGTGTTTTCGATGACGTCGAAAATAACGTAATGAAGGGCTTCACCTAATAATTGATGAAAGTGACTTCCAGGATCGAAGTGTAGTAAACAACGCGGTCATTTGTCGTAGTTAGTGTTTACGTTTGTATGGAAAATGTTACGACTTTTAGAAAAACTTGAATTATTATTATTGTGCTAATATTATCGTAGTGATAAGAAGGAGGCACAACAACTTGCGCGAAATATATGCTTCCTTACTATTTTTATGCACCATTTAAGAACGCCATTTCATGAAGTTTTTTTATTATTTTCCGCGCTCGTGGGTAGTGCCAGTACCTCAGTTGTCTTTACTAATGCCAAGGACCGTAAATTTGAAGTTTTTTGAAGTTATAGATGATTAAATGAAGCTCTACACTACCAAGGATTCACCTTAACTACCTTCACCTTTCTCGGAACTTTTCCAAACTTGCATTTCATTGCTGGGTGAACTGTAGGAGAGGATCGTGTGGTAAGATGAAACCTATAATTTTTTTCGTGGTTCCTAAAAGGTCACTCAACATCAGCAAAACCAGTCTTCGTACAGGTCCCCTCTTCATTGGGGTGTAATGAAAAGATCACTACCGTCGTTTGTCTGAAGGAAAGGAAATGACGACGTACGCGACGTGATTTTCACGTTATGCAGGTAGTGACCAGATCGTCATATTGCTCAAACTTCTTGCCCTCTCATAACCAGTTCCGTCTTTACAAAGTTAAAGAGGCGATGACAAGGGCACCAAGCGTAGGCGGCTAGATAGATAAATAGATAGATAGATAGATAGATAGATAGATAGATAGATAGATAGATAGATAGATAGATAGATAGATAGATAGATGAAAATGCTCAAAGTGACGAGTAGTTCTGGTATGACGTAGCAGAACAGTTGCGCTTCATGAGTGTTTTGCGCGGCCAGTTTCGATTTCGCCCTTGGAATTTGATGAAGAATATCTGTAACGACGTGCAGCTTTTCTAGTTTATAAAAATATACGTAGATCATCGATTGGCGCGCACTACAATATTGTAATATAAATACGTGCTCTCTGTCATTAGGTAAAGAGTTAAAAATGAGCTTGTGTTAATTAGCCGCACAAGTGTAATTTTAGCTGTGGCAAAGTATTTCCACTTCAGCATCGAGTTGGTCGGCTAAATTTATAGACGATTTACTGTCATGGAACATCTGCAAAACGAACTTCACTTTCTTAGAAAAAAACTGCATATCATGGATGTACAGCGCTCGGATATTTTATTATAGAGTGTTCCTGTTCATCTATTGAAGAACACTAAGATTCTTTTATTTTGTAATCAGTGAGGTAGAAGTAACAGTGAGGAATGAGTTTCAGAAATATCATGGCTGAGCAAAAGTACCCTGCCGTGCTACGATGTCAGATAAACCTTCCACAGGAGGTGTGTAGCCATGCGCGTCTCTACATGAAAATAACTAAATCCTCTTAAAATATTTTCGCTACTTTCCAAATCGCACTTTTTACCTTCTATTGTACAAAGTGGCTAGAAAGCCATTGTATGTACATGCAATTTACCGTAACGTGATTGATTAGCTGTTTTCATCCAGAATGCGATATAGAGAACATGGACCAGAATGAGGTCAGGACGCTGCCAGAGGTGCTTGTTTCTGGCGAAGCGAGCTTGTAGACGGAAGAATTGCTTTTAGGTTGAGAATATTTTCTCCATACTTTTGAATTGAATTGTAGGATTAGAACGAAGGGTAGATGTTTTCTCCATAAACAGCCGTTGGGAGGTTTATAAGAAGTGTTTTATTATTTCGAGCACTCTGAACTATGAGAGAACAGTCAACAGGCCCTCAAGCTTTGTCCTTGTGTATTTAGAAAAAGTGTGTAATAATTTAAAGCGCTAAGTACTCTACTATGGGAGAGCATGAAGCCGTCCCGTGGGACCTACAATTGATGAGGCGCTGTCATCACGGAGTACGCCTAGCAACCCACCGCAAGGAATATCCACTGGTTGTTACAAATAGTTAACGTACATCTACGAAGTAAAAGTTCATAATGGAACGAAGCCTTCTATTTTGTACAGGTTGGCCACCTTTAATTTTGTTCTTCTTAAGCTTTACCTCTTTCATACACTTTGAGTGATGTAGAATATTGTGTCCCTGTTTTACGTCGATGTGACCTATTATTTTGTTAAAACATATACACACTATGTAAGCTCTGCAGGCAGTATTACGCACGGATGTCTCGCACCAGCCCTACGTGTACAGGCAATGGTAAGGGGAGCCTCGACGGTGTCGATGTGCATGCATGTAGGTAGTAGGATTTATTGTGATTCCAAGACAATGTTCATGCTCAAAAAAGCGTTAATGTACATGGCGGACTTGGCTCAATGAAAGGTAAAAGTAATCAGTAGTTTTCACTTGCTCGCGTTTCTTCCGTCGCGACTTCATGTGAATCGTTTATAGCTTGACCAAGAGTTCTGTTTAGAAAAATTTTAACAGATATTCTGTTAAAAATGATGCTTTTTCGTTATTATGCCTCTGAAGCTTATAAAAACGCTTTGGTCTTGGTTTAAAACATATTGTGATAACTTTAAGCTGGCTTCTGCCAGGGGCTCCCAATTTAAATTGCATGTTGTGGATATCAACGCATTTAATTCATTGGAAGTTTTCTGCCATAAAAATACACAAGAATGGGTGGAAACCCGGTCGTTAGTTTAAATTAGGAGTCGGTTTTAACTAACCGAGTTCGAAACAACGAGCTGTTTCTGCATCGTATTTTCAAAAAGCGGCCACCTCACACACGATACTGGAGTATACGTACATGTTGCAGCACCATGTTGCAGCGCCGACTTGCCCAACTTATTACGATAATAGGACACTAAAGTCAAACAACAGTTTAAGTTAGAGTAAAACCTCAATGTATGACAGCATCTAAAACGACAATATGATCAACAGCAGTGCCCTACTTACCGAGAAAAAAATAAAGTAAATGCACAGAAACACAAGCGACGCAGTAGGACATTTTCAAAATGATCCCCTTGACATCTAACAAGCCGCATAAAATTAATTCCTTGTAATCGATATAACTGCACTAAATAAAGAACGTTCCATGTAATAAAAGAAGCAATAAAATGCTGCTCGTTGGCTTCTGTTTGAATCAAGGAAATAAGAATCGCCAGACGTACTACAGGAAATTGCGCGAGTGGTTCAAAAATTCATTTTTTGCTTGGTTATACGAGACAAGTGGTGTCATCTAATGAGGCGTAGTTGAAACAAAAGTGTTTGTGATCTTGAAGCCAATGGCGAGAAATTGAATAATGGCCGTTGTTGCTGTTGTGGCTCCCGGTGCTTTCTGTCTGCTGCCACTAGTGCAGTGAAGCCGGGCAACGTTGTGCATGGCAACAGTGACGTGAAACGGACCGGTCAGTTCGCTTCTTGAGGCGGATAATTTGAAGTGCGCTGACCTGATTGGGAGCACGAAAGCGTGATTTTATTTCAAAATAGGCCTTTCTTTCGCACAAAAGTAACACTACGAGGCTTCTGGACCACCATTTCAACAATGAATGTCGACTTAATAGTTGACTTTAGTGTCCCTTTATTAATTTTCGTGAACGCTGAGGCCTGGTCGTGGATTTAATACTTCTTCGTGTACATGATACTTACTAATATTAACTAACATTCACTACCTCCTAAAGAAAATAGAGAACACAAATACCGCTGATTAGACAAACGCAAAGAACATGGTGACCGTAATCACAGCCCGAAAAGGAAACATCACAAGTTTTGCCTCCATAGCCCAAGCTTTCATTACAGCAGTGGAGGAGATGGCGATCGCACTGGCGATCAAAGAGGGCAGATGTGAAAAGCCCCACTGACAATAATCACGTATTCGAAAGCTGCATGTAGGAACTACGAAAAGGGTAGAATATGTACGAAAGCATTTCAAATTCTAATCAAATTCATAAGGACTTTTCAATTCATACACCCAAACCATTACCTGGGCGCGAAAGCACGAGGACGTCACCGGGAACCAGTTTGCAGATGAGGCGGCTCCAGGCTTCACAAATTGGCGAGCTTCCTTGCACACTGCTTTAGAGGACCCAACGCCCCTAGGCCGTAATTTTGCAATACTTCTTCAGCATTACAGGAATAATAGAAAACTGTATCCAGCACCGCATAACAACCTTACAGCAATGGAATCTGCGGCGTTACGCAAACTCCAGACAAACACACACATGAACTTACACAGGCTACATGTATTCTACTCCACACCATACGGTGATATATGTCTGTGACGGGGGCCACACCAACACTGTTTCTCATCAATTGGGAGTGTACTCTTCACAATTAAGAACACCACAACATGAACAGTCTTCTTCAGTCTTCTTCAGCACGTGGTATGGCAACACGCGCCGTTCAGCGTTGCAGTGCGCGCTTTCTAAGACACCCTCCGGGTGTTCGAACCAGCGACGTCTCACTCCTCAGCGTGCTGTAATAACCATCTAGGCTACTCTTTTCATAATTTTCATCTCACAAACAGCGAGCTATGTACACACAGCATTCTGTGGAGAAAATAACTTTCCATGCCAGAGGTGGCAGCAGCAAGCATGAGTACGACCAAGAAGCATGAGTGGCGTCCACGCATACATGTGAACACAATTCTTGCTTGTATTTCATGAATTAGACAGTTCGTTGATTTACCGGGTGACTCTTATACCCGCGTGCAAATATAATGCCTTTATAAAAGCCTTTACAATTGAGAGCACCATCAATAGCTAAGTTTTGATTGATGTAGCGAAAGCGTTGAATAATAGTAGTCTTTGAAACACGGAAACTGTCAAAAGAGAATGTTATTTAAAGACGCACCAATTACAAAACAGATAATAAAAATAGATCAAAATTAGGAAGAGTAGGAAAGAGAAAGAAATATATAAAAGGAGATAAACAAATAGAAATAGTGCTCAAAAAGCAAAAAAAGTAATAAAGATATAGAAAGAGATAGAAAGCATAAAAATCAAAGAGGAAAAAAAAAGAACGCCGCACAGATGCACTTTCGCCGGTGAGTCACGCAACACTCGACGCCGCTTGCTGTAGTCAACTAAGCGACCGCTAGAGCGCCGCGCTTGCATACAGCACTGGCATTTGGCGTGCTTCCTTTCTCTTTGCTGGGACTCACTCAGTGAACACTCTTCATTTCCGCTCCGCATCATGAGCACCCCAGAAGCCAAAGCAGTGGCGCAGTGGGCTCGCAACGCAGCGGACCAATGCGAAGACGACTGACTCGTCGTTAAGCAAACCCGGAGTCATAGGCCAGTGAAGCAGAAGTGAGGCGGGTATGCTGTCAAACAAACCGATAACGTCTTTATATTATGGTGGAAGAATCGGTGTTCTCCCGGCAAGCCTCTCTAAATTATTCACTTTGTGATTATGGTTGTTTTCGCTCACAGAGAGAGAGAGAGAAAATAAACTTCTATTGGCGAATGTATACACACATCTTTTATTGGATTAGGCCCTCAATACAGGGCTCCATTGCCCGGCGCGACCCTGCAAGCCCGCTGGACCAGCTACTGCTGTTGCTGCCGGTGTAAGCTAACCAGTGCAGACCAAGGAGGATTGAAAAAATTGCTCGAGTGGAATTGGTTGGGCAGAAGTCAAGCCGTTCCTCTGGCAAGATGGCGGCTGTGGCGGCCATTTTACTAGAGACATGATAAACTATCGTCGTTTAGCGATTAAAAACGAAGTATTTGCCTCGCAAGCCCAACGAGTTCAATGTGGGAACTTTTTTGGGTCACATACTGCTCCAAGTGCGTCTTAATCTTACTAGTTTTCCGTAGTGAGCCTCTAATTTGAGGCGAAATTCTTTGAAGATTCAGTCATTCATACCTGTTTCTGTGTGTTATTTCGTCTGGAACAACTATCCTTTAACATAGAAATAACGTAGCATTTACATAACGTATCAAAGCCACTTGATCTTTAAGGGGGCAATATCACAAAAGAGCACGTTTCCGCCACCATGGCAGTGGCAAAGGGTGGCTTCATTTCTGCTGGCAAGGCATTGCGGGAGCTTCCACTCCATAATTTTTCTTTAAACCTCCTTGGTGCAGACTCCCACGACGAAGGGGTGGGATTGGGAATGAGAGGAAGATCGTGTGGAGCAGAAAATTCGCAGGTAGAGTGGGCGACACTGATTTTTAGCTCACAACCAGGAACGATGACGCCGTCGCCACCATCACCAAAATTTCTACAGAATTAGGTCTTTAACGGTGCCGTTAAAGAGCACGGTTACATTTTAACAGATCTTTGACAGAAGCGATGAGCTAAAGAAATAAACCAGTGAATTCTTTTGATACATAATACCATCAACGCAATTCGCAATGTTTTTGAAAACTTTTGTTGTTTTTGATAAGTTCGGGCAAAATACCAGAGCACGTATTGTGGTTGTGCATGTCAGGGCGAGTGAATGTTGTGCCGATGTGTTCGGCTTCATTACCAGTCATGCTGCATCGCTGCATCGGAACGTCCTGTGGCACGTACTTTCTGGTACGTACTAATTGTGTATTATGCACGCGAGCTGACGTGCAAGGTCCAGGATGGGGTCACCCTGATTGGAACGCGCGAGAGCGGCGTCGCCTAGTGCAACATTTCTCTGATAGATACGTACAGACTAGTGCATGGACCACAGTATGCCTGGACTTGGCGGCGTAGCACGTCGTCTAGTCGGTTGGATCGTTTCTATGTGACGAGCGTGCTGGCTTCTTACGTATCGCACTCTGATGTAACGTTACCATCATCCTCCGTTCATATGTCAGACCACCGACCAGTGACGCTCGAGGCTCACCTTCCCTTTTCATCATCAGTGAAACCTTGGCGTCTTGGCATCCGAATTCTGCACCACGCGCGTTCACGCTCCAGTTTATCTAGAATCTTGCGCGCCTCTCTTTTGGGATGTGGTCCGGAGGTGTGGGACGCGCTCAAGACACAGTGGCGTTTACACTGCTCAGTAGCAGGGCAGGCCCTTAGACGCCGTACGTCTGAAGAACTAGCGGACACTGCCACAAAGCTGCATATTGCTCTTCAGGTTGATCGGCTAACTCCCCTGATGGGCGCATAGCAGCGAGATTTAAGGGGTCTTTTTCAACCCCTAATAGCAGGTTCGTCGTTGACGGCGGCTAATTGGCGTTGGAGACGTAATCCATGTGCTCACCCTGAGGTACTACGCTTTTCGAAAAGCTCGCTTCTCAACCCATCGAGTCGACTAGGAACTCCAGCTGCCAGATCCTTACACACTGCGTTGCCTCCGACACGTGATCATTCAGTTTTCCTAGATCACTTTGCCAACATGGCTCGTGCGACAATGTCATCACATCGCGGTACAACGCGACGTGATGACAGCCACTATGTAAAGTAAGATGCCTCAAATTTCATCTGAAGTAGCTGAACAACTTTGCACAAGTCCGTCAGCTGACGAAGTGAAAGAGGCAGTGTCTTCCATGAAGCGTGGCTCGGCCCCCGGGCCGGACGGGTTGCTTGTTGAGTTTTATTTAACGTTTTGGGACGACAGTGGTGCTCTTTTCAACTTTCTTATTTGCTGCTGTTTTGGGAACTTTGACTTCCCTGATCGCTTTCGCCATGGTGGAATTGTTTATTACCTAAAAATGACCCATCGTCAGTTCACCCAGAGGGGTGAAGAACAATACCGCTCCTCAACGTTGATTACAAAACTTTCGCGGCAGTTATCACTCGGCGTTTGAGAAGCTTGATGCCCTCCTTAATAGGTCATCATCAGACGTGCTCTATTCCTGGAAGAGTAATCCACAGTCTCTCCTTTGTTACGTGCTATATAGTTGCGTACACGTTAACAAGATCAGCTCGGGGACTCTTGGTTTCATTTGACCAGGAAAAGGCATTCGATCGCCTCGAACATATAGCTTTATATTTATCGTAATGGCGGCATTTGGCTTCTCGCGAAACTTCGTTGAGCTTCTCAGAAACGCATACCAAAATATACGCAGCACGTTGTTTCTTGATGGTTTAGAGAGTGCGCCATTTCCTGTTACCCGTGGTGTTCGCCAGGGATGCCCTTTATTCTCTGCACTTTTTGTACTCAGCCTCGAACTATTCCTTCATTTGCTAATCCCTGATCCTTACGTTAGAGGCCTTCCTCTTCCCGGTGGTGGTACTGTGACCGTTATAGCATTTGCTGATGACATCACGTTGTATTTGAAGAATGAGGACAGTTTATCCCGTAGCCTACGACGTTTCGCTACGTTTGGCACGATTTCGGGTGCTGCGTTAAATTTTTTCAAAATGTCGATATTTATTCATTGGTTCGCCAGACGCCTTCCTAAGTCTCTTTTTTGGTCTTCAAAAAAGTGACTCAATTCGCATTCTGGGGCTTGATTGTACTTGCTACGGCTTATCAGCCTTCTTGCGGAATTCAGTAGTCGAAGATGTAAAAAGACACGTCTAGGAAGCACAAGAGTATGATTTACCAATGCTCGAAAGAAGGCATTTAGCACAGACAATGTTTTGTGGCCGTGCATGGTAGATACCTCATGTTTTACAGCCCCCATTACAAATCACCAGCTAGGTCGTTGCAATCCCTCATTGGCTCTTTTTTCTGGTCAGGTGGAACAGAGCTGGTTAGCAGACCAGCTCTTGGGCAACGGAGAAACTGCGGTGGATTCGCATTCCCATTCATCTGTGTTTGATGCCGGCTGCTTGCCTTACGATTCCTACTTCAGTTGTTGAATGGTGATCAGTGCCCCGTGCGTGGTCTTGTCTGCTATTTTTTAGGCACCAAGTTACGATATTTACAACCGGATGCACGGCTTCATTCTGCACCGCAAACACTTAACGTGCCTGCATTTTATTTAACCACAGTAGCATTTTATCGACACGCGCAGCAGGTTTGTCCCGATGTAGACATTCTCAAAAGCCGCAATGTAGATACAACAGCGGCTCTTCTGCTTCCTCTGGTTCCTCCAGCCCGTCTAGAACGATCGAGACATGTCTCGTGGAGCACGATAACGGCATAGTTTTTGCCTGGTCACCTCGGTGACTTTATGTGCCGTCTTGGATGGAGAGTACTCTTAACACGGGACAGGTTAGAGCAGTGAGGCATGATCCCATTCTCCACTTGTCCTAACTGCCCGTTACAGGAGTCTAACTAGCATATGCTGCCGGAATGTGTCATTGCAAAGGTGTTTCGGAAGTCAGTTAACACTAGTTTTCGTGGCCTAGGTGTTAATCACTTTGTAACATCTGGTCGCTGCTCGTGTAGTCGCTTTGCACACCTTCTAATAGCTGCGGAAGCTTTTTGTTCGTGGCGTAATAGATGCGAAGCTGTTGCGGCAGGTCATCGTCGTCATGCTCTCTTTTCGATTCTGGAACGCCTCTACTCTGAACTCTTATCGTTTCTGTCGGAGGAATTGTTCTTCCTTGGGGAGGAAGAATTTCTGCGACAATGGTCGTGCCGCTTTCTGTCCGTAAATGCCAGACGCGTTCGATTAGTCTTCCACCTGGCCTGGTTCCTATTGCCAGGTCACCTGTCAATGTCTGATTAGGGCGTGCAATCAGCATGTGTTTACTTTTTCTATGTGTTTGTGTATGTCCCATATGGGTGTGAGCTCTTCTATATATGCACTTCATTCTAACGCTGTAAGTTATGTATATTTTATAAATATTGATACCTGTTGTATATATATTTCTAACATCTTCACCAAGTCTTGTAAATTCTGTACATATATCACCATGTACATTGTCCATATTGTGATTAGTGTATATGTGTAGTCTATGTAGTTATTAGTACCATGGACTATGGCCATCCTATGGACTTTGACACTTTTGTTTATATGTGTAATGTTAGTTGTGCTTTGTTTTTTGTTTGTTATTGTGCCCGTCCTACAGACGCTCATTCCTTAGGTTTGTTGCGTCCCATGATAAAATAAACTTTTTCTAAACACACACACTTTCTGGCGTTTGGTGACCAGCATGTTTCAAGTAAACATACATTGGCAGTCGCGGCACAGAGACATTTTTGTTGAGTTTATAATGTGCATTGGTGCTTTTCTTTTGTGGAATCGGAGGGAACGGACATGCCTGTGGGGACGTCCTCAGAGGGCCATGTTTCCTCTGCTACATCGCTTAAGAACCATGATTCTAACAGATATGAACGAACAGTTATTCATTCTGGGGGAGGAAGCTTTCCTCATGCGGTGGTCAACACGATTTATTATTCTCACAAAAAACAAAGTGTACATCCCATGCCTTCATTACTGAGAAGGTAGGCTAGTGTTTGTGTATTCACTTTACCTGCATTTAATATTGTATAATATTTATTTATTCTTATACGCATTCCCTAAATGTTGTATTTCGTTCTTTTTCATGAATTGTGCGTACCCCTGCGCATCGTTTTCTTTATGCACGTTAGAATTTCTTTTTATAGGTACCAACAATTTCTGTTGTGTATTTGAATATCAATTAAGATGTATTATAGCGTGTCGTGAGAACAAACAATGTCAGACATAAATGTCTTTTGTGTATGTATGATTTTTTCAGAAATGAAATTCTCCTTAACATGGGTGTTCATGGTCTTGAGCCATTTAAGTGTGCTCTAAAAGGGGGTTCGCGTGTCCGAGGTCTTGCGCTTTTGGGCAGCAGTTTCGTAAATTTACAGATTTAGGGGTAAAGCTCTTTATAGCGGCACCCGTTCGTCCCTCGTAGTCGTAGTCGTAGTGTGTAACAAGTGTTACATTTTGACCTCCAAGGTGGTGCCTGTGGGAGATTTCGCCTGTGCGTTGTTGAATAGAAAAAATTCGCAGCGTGCACGTTAACTAAAACCCGAATGCTCCTGTCTCTCATTACCCGTTAGCAGCCATTAGCATGTACATTGAGCACTATCTGGCAAGAAAGGGTTGCTACGTTATACTAGCTGGATCTAACCTCAGTTTTTGAAAGGTTTAGCGAGCGTTCAGCCGCAGTGCCATGAATGCAATGAACTAGTATAAACTGTGAACTCGAGGTGGTTAAAGGTGGGAAGTAGATATGAAGCGCAAGCCGTAAAAAAGTGTGCGTGTGCTACCTCTTGTTTAGTTCTTGGAATGTCCGCTGGATGGCGGTGCTTTTATATGGGGACTATATGATGAAAAGATGCGAGATGGTGGTACTTGTAGTGTTGAATAGATGGACGAACGGACACACAGACAGATGCATGGATAGACGCATGAACGGACGCATGGGCAGATGCATGGACGAAAGCAGCGACGGACGCACGAACAGACGCACGCCACCAACGGGTGGATGGACGCATGGGGGGTCACACAGACGGACTCATGGACGGACGGAAGTAAGTACAAATGGACGGACGAATGCTTCGCCCCACTCTTGTGTCGTAAGCATAACAGAGTTATGCTTACGACATAACTCTGTTCTTTCTTAGCTGAAGATGGTCTTTCACATAGCCTGCGTTTATTCTTTCAGTATGGTGCTATTTTCGCTGTAGCGCTGAAATTCTCGTAATCCCGGTACTTGTTTCTTGGCTCTCCAAACTCGAGACCATGGACGGACTAGAGGAGCGGCATGCGCGCACTCTCTTGCGGCCTGCGCTTCGTGTCTAGTTCCCACCTTTCACTTCCGCCAGTTCATGGCACTGCGGCCCAACCCTCGCTAAACCTTGCTAAAACCAAGGAGGTTATGCCCCGCGAGTTCAACCTGGCAACTTCTTTGGTCTGATAGTGCTCTAAGCGCGTCTTTTTGTTACTAGTCTTCTTTAATAGACCTCAAATTTTAGGGAAACTTTATTGGAGATTAGGTCACCAATATTTGTCTCTGTAAGGTATTTCATCAGAAACAACTATCTTAATTTAATGCATGGCTAACGTGCCCGGGTTTCTTCCTGGTTTCTAATTCAAACACGTGCAGCTGGTTAGAAGCGAGGCGTCGACTGAGGGCTACGCTTCGTGTCTAGTTACCGCCTTTACCGACGCTAGTTCACGGCGCTATGCCCCCCCTCCCCCCTCACCGGCAACGTGATGTGAAGAATGTTCCTTTTTTCTCTCTTCTCTCAGGTCCACAGGCCGTAAGAAAGTGCGCGCGTGCCGCTCTTCAAGCCCGGCTGTGTCCAGACTTATCTCCGCTTCCCCTCATCATTCAGCTGCGTCTCTTCCCATATTCGGGTATTCTATACAACCACTGTGGCATCTGTAACTCTTTTTGGTTAAACGATCTCGACGAAGTAAAACAAAAAGCTGAGGATGCACGGAATTTCGACTTTTCGTTTCTTGAGCGGAAAGGTACCTTCTGCGGGCGCATTCGGTACCTTTCTCACGTGGTGCAACCTCCTTTACGTATTGTAAGATCACTGGAGTTTAATGTGTGTTCCTTGTTTTGGTCCGGTGGCACTGAGTTGGTTTCTTATGCGGCGTTTGGAAAACAGCATTCCCAGGAAGGCTTTCCTTTCCCTTCGCTGTCAATACGCTGCTGGCTACTGGCACTGCGCTTCTTGTTGCGCCTCGTACAAAGAGAGGAATCCCCCGCGTGAACTCTGGCTTTATTTCTAGGCACTCACCTTCGGTATTTGATGCCTAATGTGCACCTTAATTGGGGCCCACAAAACACTCCCTTCGTTTTATGCAACAGGTGTCGCATTTTGTCGTCATATGCAGTCGACTTGTCCTGATGTAGATGTGTTGAAAAATCTTATCGTTGACACAACAACCGCCTTATTGCTCTCATTAACTCCCCCGGCAGGCTGCACCCGCTCTAGTCGTGTGTCTTGGAGTGCGCTGACGGCATCATTTCTGCCTGGCCACCTCCGGGATTTCATGTTACGGCGGTGGTGGCGTGTTCTTTTATCCTTGATCGCTTTGAAAGGTGGAGAATGGTCAAGTCAGCAACATGCCCGAACTTCTCTGTACGGGAAACAAATAAGCATGTTTTAAGACAATGCGTCTTTTCTCGTGTAGTTTCTGGAGGGCCGTAAATGCTGGATATCGCGGCCTTGGAGTAAATCGCTTTGTTTCTTCTGGGTATTGTTCTCGAGGCCGCTTATTCTGACTTCTCATTGTTGCTGGTGCCTACTGTCTTTTGCGCAACTACTGTGGGGCGGTTGCCTCAGGTCATCGCCGTCGCACACTATTCCCGATTTTGAAGTGACTGTACTGTATCTGTTCTGTTGGAGAAACCCTTCTTTCTCGCTGAAGAGGAATTCTTTCGACATCGGTCCTGCCTATTTGTGTTTGTCTGCGAAAGACGTGTAAAGCTTGTTTTCAGTCCTGCGTGGTTTTGGTAGGTTAATGTTTGTTGAGCACTCGTCGCACAAATACCTGGTAAATACTACGTAAATACCTAACATAGATATTTACGTTTCATTTGTGTGTCCTTCATTTGCAATGTAATGTGCATATGTAGAGATATCTTTTGTAACAATGTTTGGTGTCTCTTTGCATGTTGTGTTCCGTCACGATGTTCTGTTGCATTGCAATTGATGTTCACGGCTCGTGAGAATAAATTTCTCTAAACACGGGTGTGAGGCCCCCGGGATGACTTTATGCTCTCCAATAGTAGAGTACCTTGCACTCTAACTCGTTAACGACTTTTGAAAAAAAAAAAGCAGACACACATGCCACTGAAGTGTTTTTGTTACACCCGTTAGCTGTACTCGCCTGAAGTGTTGTTACTAGTATGCAATAAAGCTTCCCTGTTTCCAGCGATTATAAAAATGCTTGGTAACCATGACTTCACTGTTGGAAGATGATTGTCACTAGAACCTACAAACGAGGAACAGAGTGTCTACCCATTGTATTTATTCTGCTTTATCAACTTTCTTACCAACAGAATCGTGTCTATAGGCTGCTTGGTGCCCCATGTAGTAAAGACAGTGCGCGGAAACTCTCAAGTTCAATTGATCGTCACGGAGGGCAAGAAATCAAGTTCCACCTTCACGCACACTGATCTACTCACAGAATTTGAGGGTATATTGCAAGAGCACAGTAACTGTGTGACTCTACTGACACTTCTTTAACTCTGGGGGGAGTAGAGCAGAGTTGCCGCAGAACTTACTCTTTCCTTGAAGACAGGGTAAAAGAGAGTGTGAACTCTCTGCTACAAAGGTGGAGTTCCTAATTTATGCAACTCTCGTGCCGACGAGACATGGATGGGTCTGGCATTCTGTACTTGCTGACGGAACAATCTAGCGCGTGCATGTTACCAGCGACTCCCCAAAGTAATATAACTGTCTCGTAACCCTACGCCTCTCAGCGTGGACACTCTAGATATAAGTTTAATGCGTCAAGGTATAATACGTCAAGGTATAAGTTAATGCGTCAAGGTTTAATGCGCCAAGGTGACGTAATACGTCAAGGTAATAGGATAACTTTCAGTGATAACAAAAACATGGTTGTGCGATCATGACTGTTTCGTTCCTGAAAAGCCAACAGCAACAACTTCGAAGCAAGAAACAGCGGCAACATCTAACGTGCCGCCAAAAGTTAGTTAACGGTTGAAACAAATCGCTACTAGCATAGGGTAGAGGCTCGACACATATAGTGAAAAAAAATTGGTTGACAAAAAAAAACCAAATAGGGAGGTTTCAACGCATGACCTCAAGTGTAAATATTGAAAGCATGTCGTCGAACACAGAAGCGCGTTACCTCAGCTTGATAGATACTATGACTAATTAGCCTATAACTAAAAATTAACAGCTGATACTCTAGAGGGCATAGCACATATACATAGTATAAAATAGATAAGCACTGTGGCCAAGAGAACCAGAATCTCAAAAATGTTTCTTATCGCTCAAGGCAAACTACTTGGATTAAGCGGAATTTTATCATGGCAAGGCTTATTGAAGATGGTCATGAGTCGACAGCTGATTAAGCTTATGAGCGTTTCTCACGCTGCAGCGAATCACGGGGTTCTCCAAGGTCATACCACTAAAGGGCGAAAGGGAATATCACTACACCAAATATTCTCTGGATGACAGTTTTATAGTTGAAAGTAACAATGGTTTTGTGTGTGTGCGCGAGTGTTTAATTTTTTTTAGCTATAAAGCATTGCTACTATGCGAGAAATTTCTGGTAATGGCGCTGCTCAAACTATACTATTTCTTACGCTTGATATTCCCATTTGCCTGCTGCCGAGTGCTCGAAACTATCGTGAACTGTGTAAGTTCAAAAACAAAATAAAAACTGTGTAAGAATGCCCCTCCCCTCTCCCCCTCCCTACATCATAAACTTATGATGGGATGGGAGAACATAATGTCACGTTCCTTTCCTCAAGTTTTGTTATCGGCCCGCTAAGCTACGTTCAGCGCTAAACGCGTCTATACGATGTTTGAGAAGCTTCTATGCTGTAGTAGATCGTTTTGTTAAGATTACGCCCACTTCGTGAACATTGCAGATTATTCTGAAACCTACGTCGCTGCAAGCGATAACACTAGACTATCTGATAGCAAGGGTATAAATGCCAAAACGCTTCGCCGCTTGTCAGTTGATCGACGGCCGACGCTCCGTTCGCCGCTTACCTGGCGCCGGGATTCCCGCGACCAGGCACGCTGCCAGTTGTCGACCCCATCTTATCGAGCATCAAGCGAACCTCTGGACAACCCCCCTGCTCTGTCCAGGCCTTCATCGTGAGCCAACGCCCGGGAACCACAGCCCAAGCCGTGGAAGCCAGGGCCAGGACGAAAGTGTGATGGCTTTCGCAGCGCCACCACCGAAAGCTCATTGCTTTAACTTCAGCGCTCCAGAGGGGAGCACCGTCGACGACATCATAGATGCCTTCGAAGCAGTAACCGGCCCAGCCGGTATCAAGTCCCTCCAGCACATGGGAGGTGCAAAGTTCGGAACCGCAGTCCGTGCAGCCATCAAGCTGTAGAGCCGGGGCGCCATTCTCTTGAACGGCGAATCAATTCCACTAGTCAGGGTAGGTCCTGAAATAGTCCACGTCACAGTCTTCCGGGTACCGCTGTGGGTAAGTGACGCAGCCCTAGCGACTGCTCTCTCCGCCTACGGCAACGTGCAGCATATCCACGAGCCAGTGTTCAAGGGTTCGCCCTGGGGTTCGCACAGGTGTCCGTGTGGCGCGAGTGGAAATGAAAAGCCAAATACCGAACTTTCTGACAGTCCAAGGCTACAATGTCATGTGTGACTACCGGGGTGTCAAGAAAGTGTGCTATAGGTGCAGGAATACTGGCCACATCGCCAAAGATTGTGCCACGCCTCGTTGCACGCGCTGCAACGTGTTTGGACATGCCACAAAGGGATGCGCAGAACCGTGCCGCAAGTGCTCGGGCAGCCATGCAACAGCTGACTTCGTACGTCCGAAGACCTTCGCTGCGGCTGCAGCAGCGGCAACCGAAGGACAAGCGCGCACCGACCTGACACCCGCATTGCAAGATGATTATCCGGTGCTCGAGCCTGCGAGCGACACTGACACAAGTGACACTGACGCCTGCGCTGAACCACAAGACACAAGAGACCTGCCTCCCCTGTCTGAGAAAGCCTCGTCAACCCTTCACACCCCGTCCGAGACCAGCGACTTCTCGCCGGACGCCTATGAAGAACACAGCTCATCCGAAGCCGAAGGCCGAGTGCTCGTACTTAGCAGAGACCGCGAGAGCTACAGCGCTGACACAGTTGGCGCCACCAGTAGCTCCGAGGCGCCGAGAGCTTCGATGAGACGCGGCACCCGAACGACGGGACGTGCAGATCATCGGCCCAGACAAGACCGCAACAATGATTATGCCACCGAAAACGACGAGTGCCCGCGCCAGCAAGTACTCGGCTCAGACCCGCCAACTGAGTCTGTCAAACCCCATTTACCAGATTACAGGTGCGGCCGCCGGTGCGAGTGTCGGTGCGAGCGCCATGGAAATAGACTATTCAGCCACCAAACGAGCCCACCCACCGACCACGGACTCTGAAGGCTCAACGCACAGTAGTAAGCCCCAAAAACTCGCTAATGCTCTGACCACGTCAGAGGATTTCTTTTTTTAGTTTTGTTCACTCGTTGAGCGCTCGCCCCACCCCCTGCAAGAGGTTTCTCTGAAGTTTGCGCGCCCTCCCTCTCTTTTCAAAATGGCTACGGTGAATTTTTTCTCCTACAATGTCAGGGGTTTCAGACGCCGAGATAAGCAGAGAGAAGTCATGCACTTCGCAAGGTCACGTCATGTCGATATCCTTTTCTTACAGGAATGTAATTTTAGAACCCCTTTTGATGTGCAATCCTTCTGTTCACATTTTGGAGTCGAGGCCTTTTTTTCGCTGAGTGATTCAAAGATGTGCGGAGTCGGAGTTGTTTTTTTGACACCAGCGTTACGTCGAAGAGCACACTGTGTTTATGGTTTTGACGGCCGCACACTAGCAGTAGACTTTGACCTTCATGGCAGACGAGTAAGGGTGCTCGTAATATATGCCCCAGCTCAACGTGGGGGCACGGCCGACTTTTTCCATTCACTCGACTCATTTATGTTTGACAGTTACCCCCCTTTCTTGGTTGCAGATTTCAACTGTGTTGAGGACACCGACAGAGATGCGCGCGGACGCGGACAATAAAGCGGAGTTAGCGCATTACGACAACTCATTCGCAATTTCAAGCTCAGGGATGCGTAGGTCGACACTCACGGGAATGACTTCGTTGCAACCTGGCAATGGGGTCCCAACATGACCCGGCTAGACCGCTACTATTTTCCAGAAGTGCTAGCCACTCATGTCCTCAGTTGCGAGGTGCTACATTTCCCACCGGACGTTCCATGCAATACAGACCACTTTCCAGTGTCTGTAAAACTTTTCTTTGAACAATCCACTACATTTAGAAGCCATTGGAAAATGGACACCACACTCGTAAACGACCCGGAAAGCGTAGCATTACTGCGCAATACACTAGAGCAAGCATGCAAAAGGCCGCCTGAACCCCGTAACTGGGACGCATTGAAACACAGTTGGCGCGCCGAGTTTATCAAAGTGGAGCGCGAAAGGAAAGCGCGCCTGACGACAGAGTTAAACGACACGCTACGGAAAGCCCGCATTGTACGCTGAGGCGAGACGCTGACGTTCGCAATGCACGACTATCTCGATCAGTTGAAGGCGCGGTACGAATTTTTGTTACGTCTTAGTTCGCGCACGGTTGCGCAGTCTTTTATCAACGAACGACCGGTTTCAGATCCAGCTGTTCTTCGAAGTGTTCGCAACGGCTCCTTAGGTGAACAAATGCATGTCCCTTTCGTTCAGTTGCCGAACGGCGAACAGTCTACACGAGCAGAAGACCTAATGAGGGTCTTTGAAACACATTTTTCGCATCTTTTCAGGGTGGAGAACGCAAACGACGTGAACTATACCACCGTAGTTGATGAGTTTTGCGAGGGAATTTCCAGCGTACCGGAGGAGCTCCGCGATGGTCTGTGCAGCCCAGTGACGCTGGATGAATTACGCATCGTGCTTCAGCGCATGAACACAACCGCCGCCGCCGGCCCTGACGGGATACTTTTGAGTTTCTACAAAACCTTCCTTGAAACAATACAAGATCACCTTTTGGCAATGCTAAATGGGCTTTTTTCTGACGGTATCAGATCGAATACGTTTCGTGAGAGCAGAGTTATACTCTTGCTTAAAAGCGAGGTAGAGCCGTCCAACCCAAGGGCGTGGAGGCCCATTTTCCTACTTAACTCGGATTATAAGATATTGACAGCCATCCTTGCAAACCGCATAACAATCATTCTACCAGAAATAGTGAGCGACATACAAACATGCTGTTTCCTAGGTCGTACGATCTATACCTCGCTTGCGCTGACTCGCGATTTACTTACGTACGCTACAAGAACACAAATATCTGGTCTTTTTTTCCCTTGGATCAGGAAAAAGCTTTTGACTGCGTAGAATGGAACTATCTTTTCGCTGTGCTCGAGTGTTATGGCTTCCCAGCACATTTAACTGACACCCTCCGTTTACTTTACACAGACTTAGAAACGTCATTAGAGGTGAATGGCTATACATCTAAACCTATTGCAGTAAGTAGGGGCATTCGACAAGGCTGTCCCCTCTCCGCATTCCTCTTTGTATTATGCATAGATCCATTATTGAAACAAATCCAGAAATGTACTTCGATACGTGGTTCCCCTCTTCCAGGCTTGGGCGAAGTGAAAGTAGCGGCATACGCCGATGACATCTCGTTGTTCATTCGGAACATAGATAGCTACAGAGCCTTTCTGCGAATATTCCACACGTATAGTTACCTGTCGGGAGCACGTCTTAATCCCGGAAAAAGCAAGGCATTGTGCTTTGGGATGCACATTTAAGAGTTCCCTGATGGCGTCCAAATCGTCCAAGGCATTCAAGTCTTAGGTGTAACTTTCCTTTCGACTGTTGAGGTAGCCCGCACCACATGGAGAGAAATCCAACACAAAGTGGACAGACGCATTGAAGTCGGCAGAACGTTTCAACTACCTTTTACTGAAAGAGCTTATCTATATAAATCCAGCATAACAGCACCACTGCTTTATGTAGCGAGAATTGCACGACCTCCTCGACGGGTTTTGCTGAGAGTGGCTACTGCGTGCGGCTCCTTTTTTTTGGGGGGGGGGGGGATGGCCACACCGAAGCTGTTGCTAGAACCTTGGTCCGCCTACCACTAAAATGGGGAGGGCTCAGTGTACCTAACCTTGATGTAATGTGCCGCATATTGGCTCTCAAAAACACCTGGGCACTCTTAGAGAACTCATCGTATCGAGGCAGGCAACTTGTAGTGTATCTGCTAGAAACCTCTAGAAGACTGTTTGGTTTTGCAAACGACACGGGACCAGCTGCTGAGCAGCCACCAGCGTATTATACACATGTTACAAAATCTTTGCAACTATGGCGAAACGAATTTCCTGTTCAAGAACTTATGGAATAGTCCCCCACCGACATGAGCGAATTGATAGCATTTAAAAGCCTATCTGAAGAACAACGCCGCAAATGCCGGGCGAAAAGACGCTGGGCTCATACAAACACGTCTCTCCCCTCCGAGGTCCGTGACCTAAACTGGCTCAGGGAATGGGAGGCTTTACCGATGGCCGACCGCCTTGCGGCGTGGGGCGGGGCGCCCTCCGCCACATGCCCGCAATGCGGTCGCGTCGAAACACTGAACCATGTCTTCTATGAATGTATAGTAGCGCGCACCTTTTGGCGCATGGTTACCAGGATGTTCCAAACAAGTATGCAGTGGAAGTCTAGCCACAGGGATAACTTTGTCGTACTCTTAATGGCCATTGGAGCCTTCGTCTTATGGAAACAAAGAGGACTGGCCTGTCTGAGGGGACGCCCTCAGAGAGCTATGTTTCCCCTATTGCATCGGCTAGGAAATATAATGCTTATGCATCTTAACGCAGAACTAGTCAAGCTGGGAGAAGAGGCTTTTCTCCGACGGTGGTCTACACGATTTATTATCGTAAAAAAACATCAGAGTGTCCATGCCTTTACTCCCTTATTGAGGAGGTGGGCTAGAGCTTGTACCACTGTGACATTACAGCGTGTATTTTTCTTTTCTTCTCTAGAAACTTGTATATTTGTGCATTATTGTCCTTGAGCGCGGGAGCAAACTGTCCCCACAGGTGAATGCAAAATATCACGCTACACTGTGAATGACCTCACCTTGTTTGTTCATATAACCTTACTGTTCATTTAGGTGTAGACATCTCGATGTCTAGAATGTCCTGTCTTTGTTGTACAATTTTTGCTTTGTACGTCACTGCATACGCTATAAGTTCTTTCGCTGTATATAACAGCTTGCATTGTACATACGCAATGTTCACAATTGTCCATTTTTGTGTGTGCACATAAGCTATGTAAGATATATCCAGAAATAAAATTCTCCTAAATGGCAGCGCCTCGCTGTAATCTTACTTTTCATTTGTTGGCCACAAGTTCGGCCAGAATAAACAGTTTCATCTTCAATCTGTTGTCGACTCTCTTTGGCGACGTAACGACTACGTGACAATAATATAATTAATTGATTGATTTATATGTGGGGTTTAACGTCCCAAAAACACCATATGAATATTTATTTAAAATTTTCACGCAACATGACAGTCATTTTTTATCTGGTGCACTAACACGAAGAACGGCAACGAGACTACAGGATACTATATCATCATTTCGAGCAGTAGTACCAGAATTTAAACAATGGAAACCTTCAAAACCACCTTGGACGCTGCCACTTCTCAACGTTATCCGTGAAATAGACGGCATAGAGAAGAAAGCAGCCATGGCACCTCTAGTAGCGGCACAAATGGTACTTCATCAGCTTCATGTAATGCATAATGAAAAAACGAAGATATATACAGATGGATCATGCACAGAAGAAGCGTCAGCCTGTGCGGTCTTTATACCCGAAATTCAGGAAAAGAAGATGTACAAATTATCGCACAAATCTTCATCGACGACAGCAGAATTGGTGGCTATCTTTGAAGCAGTTAAGCTTATCTGCGAGAATCCAGATCCACGAAAATGGGTGATATGCACTGATAGCAAACCTGCTCTTCAGCTAATCAGAAATGTGAGATCACCTTACAGAAATGGTGAAATACCACAATGTATCGCAGAAACTGTGGAATATGCCTCATCGCAGGGTCACAACATCGTATTCCAATGGATACCCAGCCACATTGGAATAAAGGGAAATGAAGATGCTGATAGTCTCGCGAAGAAAGCATTGAAGGAAGGACGGGATTGCACAATCCCTATATCTAGGACGGATATTCGACATTTTATATCGCAAGGAGCTAACCATTGTTCGATGGAGAAGTGGTTTGAGAGCCCTAAATCGAAGGAAACGGTACTTTATGAAGTTGATCCACACAGAAAATTTTCCATAGCGACAGACCTTCCACGACACCTAGAGACATTGATCCACCGACTTAGATTGGAAGTAGCATACACAAACAGCTTCCTGCACAAGATACATCGATCCAACTCACCGGAATGCCATTGTGGCCATGCAGAAGAAAATGTTCGCCATATTCTTTTGGAGTGCATTAAATACGCGAAGGAAAGAAAAATTAAGGAACAAATTAGCAAGTTTGGACAGACGGCCCCTCACAATAAAGAAACTACTTGGACCATGGCCTGAGATGCATCTTCAGAAAAAGGCAATAATCTTGATTGATTGATTGATTTGTGGGGTTTAACGTCCCAAAACCACCATTTGATTATGAGAGACGCCGTAGTGGAGGGCTCCGGAAATTTTGACCACCTGGGGTTCTTTAACGTGCACCCAAATCTGAGTACACGGGCCTACAACATTTCCGCCTCCATCGGAAATGCAGCCGCCGCAGCCGGGAATCGAACCCGCGACCTGCGGGTCAGCAGCCGAGTACCTTAGCCACTAGACCACCACGGCGGGGCAGGCAATAATCTTCCTGACAGACTTTTTAGTGGAGACCGGACTGGACAAGCGCCTATGACTGACAGCCAGAAATGAGTATTATGTAAAGGGTGGTCATGTATATACTGGCATTAGAGTAGTAAGGTGTGCGTGAAAGTAGTTTATGACTGTGTGAACTGCGTGAAGAAAACTGTGTATTGACAGGTTATTTGAGCTGGTTTCAGTGTGCTATTATGTGCTTTTTTTTCGTATTGTTAATTTTTGGGTACCGTTCTGTATTATTTTTTTATTTTTCGCTGCAGAACTTTGTGATATGGAGTAGCCGAGGCAATAGGCTCCTCAACCTCTCCACAGCAAAACAGTTAAAACAACAACAACAACAACAACCATATGAATATTAGAGACGCCGTAGTGGACGGCTCTGGAAATTTCGACCACCTGGGCTTCTTTCACATGCGCCCAAATCTGAGCACACGATCTAACAGCATTTCCACCTCCATCAGAAATGCAGCCGCCGCAGCCGGGATTTGATCCCACGACCTGCGGGTCAGCGGCCGAGTACCTTAGCCACTACACCACCGCGGCGGTGACAATTGTATTATAGAGATACTCAGCTCCTGAAGTGCAACTTGCAATCTAAGCTGTTACACGGAGATGATGATTTGATATGTGGGATTGAACGTCCCAAAACCACCATATGATTATGAGAGACGCCGTAGTGGAGGGCTCCTAAAATTTCGACCACCTGGGGTTTTTTAACGTGCAACGCTACGCGGAGAAAGTGGTAACGCAAAGACTTCAGCGAGTAAATCATACCAAGAATGAGTGTGTCTGGGGGAAACTTGGCAGGTGTAAAAAGAAGAGAGCAGGAGAAAATATTCATTAGTCCAGATGTACACTACAAGCTGTATTAACTCAAATACGTGTCTAAATTTGCGGTTAATGTGATGATGTGTTTGTGGGTCGATTTGCTGTAAATTAAATATATTACGAAAATTTTCATATGAAAGACTACCACAAAAGTATGTAGTTTTTTAACCTTTCGCTGAAACTAAGGAATCAGGTAGGAAACGGGGGCAGATGTTAGGTATATACAATGACAAAGTAGTGATACTGACAGCAAGATTTCAGGCTTTCACATCAAGTGATGCTGTCAGTAGAGCTCACTTACAATGACACAAGTACTTAGAAGCAGTCTGTGCAAACTGTTAAAAGAATGTATCTGCAAACAACAAGTTGAGAATGTGTAGTGTAAAAAAAATGCTGCGAGATTTACTGTTTATCTTCATGATTAGGTGTTATTCCTTTTCTTTATCCTGCTTAAATCACAGGTTTGTAATACCCTCTACTTCGCATCCATATAAAGAAACAAAAATGCTGTTGCTTTTTACAAGCAAAACACGTTGTGCTGCAAGTCGGCAATGCACAGCTTTTATAACGCGTCAAGTATCGCATGTGTTTCTAAATAAACATCAGGCACCCGTTTTCTTAACTGTTTTGGTGTGTGCAAAAATGATCCCTAGAAATCGTTCATGAACAAAAACTGTGAGGCTTTCCTCATTTGTTTAAGAAAAGTTTAGTCGAACGCTCAACCTTTTTTCACACTTCCTTTATTACACATCTTCGCAACTGTCACTGAGAAACTCTTGTTGATTATTAGGCACAAAAAAATACACCTTGAAATTCCGCTTCGACACAAATAAACCAAGAAAACACTGAATAATTTAAGGAAATTTGTATTTCTGTTCACCGTCGATCAGATATATCATGTGTATTCAAGTGTTGCGCTAATCATTTACTTTCTAGGTGAGGATATTTGCGTCACAATTAGTAGAAAGCAGGCTAGCGCGAAAAGGGGTTTTGTGGTTGCATGAGTAAGGACCATATGTTTTCCGGGAACAACTAAAAAAGACTATACAAACGCACCGTGTGGTAATGAAGAGAGAGAACGCACACATGCATAGAGAACGCGCGCTTATCAGGCCGAGCACAGCGAGAGCGGCATAAACATGCTTCTAACACAGATATGGGCGAGTACATGAATGAAACGGGGCCTGGGCATGCTTTCGTGAGATGGAGATATCGCGTAGAGAAGGACGCAGGGGGCTCTATGAGACAATGCCTGCATGCGCACTGCGAGCACGTATTAACATTCTATTATCAGTGTTGTACGAGTAACTACGGCTTTTTATGCATTCATTGGATGCAAAAAGGGACGCACAATGACAGGGTTTTAATCCTCAGTACACGCTTATAACACATTCACATATATGTGTAGTATGGGGTTGTTCCTGCATATGTTTCTATTTAATTATGAATCTTTCATTTTGATGCTGTGCGCGATTTGAGCTACATTTTTCGTACCGTCTAGGCCCGCATTTTCTAAATTTTATGTGAAAGGTAAACTCCCCTGTTCTGTTCTGTTCTCTTCTAACTGCTTTGCTGTGGAGAAGTTGAGGTCCATAGTGCCTCGGCTATATATTCTATATCAAGTAGTTCTGCAGTGCAAAAAACGTAAAAAAATACCACTGAACTCTTCTGTTTCGAGATCACTTTACCCAAAGTACTTACGTCGCTCCCTTAAGCGTACCACCCCTATGATGATTTATGTAAAAACTTAGTTCTGCCTTTTTTTCATTAAATCGAATTCATGCTCGCATTGCAGTGTGCCGTAAGTATGAAGTGGTCGCAACGTATGGGCACCTAGAGTGTTCTAGAAACCTGCAAAAGACAAGAAGTTTCGCGATAACTGAATGAAATCGGTGTTAGGACAGATTCATGATCTTTAATACTAGTTTGTCCAGATTCAACACGGAGAGGAGAGGACACTGAAGACATCACAAGTACTTGTCCAGTGCATCATTGTTCTTTGTCTCTCCTTCTTTCAATCCACGCTGTTTCCTGGCAATACCAAGCTCCAATATTGTATTTTAATTCACGCCACTGAACTTGAACCTGTTCATTGAGACTAACGAGTTGCCATAAAGTCACATAAGTCCTTATTTTTTTGAGATTCAGAAGGTCGAATGGCATGAAATATTTTTAAAAAGGAGCATGCGGAAGGTACAATACTCGAATGCGTGTGATGTTCCACTTTAGCGTAATGAGCTTTCGAGGGCAGGCAAGGGTCACACTGCGAAGGTGAACCCCTTTCGGTGGCATTAATGGCAGTGGTATGTCGGTAACAGCCCCTCGACATACGTATAGAGACCTACATTAGACGTAGCAGCCATGGTTCGATATATCGATTATTTGATACGCCCACAGGGCCTCGAGCTCTCAAATGCCCATTGTGAAACGGCTCGTTCTCGCTGTTGCAAAGAATGCACCCTGTATTGAATATCACGACCATTATCACTCCCGGCTCATGTCAGACCTAGCCGATCAAGCAAACATTTATGGTAACGCCTTTCTCTCCGTATTGTTTGAGGCCGTCTACTGCACAGTCTTACCACGTATTCAAGGTGTTAATTGGTAAAAGTTTTATTCCCAGTGATCAAACAAAAAAAAACGACGTGGTTTTCGCGCGCCAGAAGAACATTAACAGTTGATGAAATTCAGGCACAATTCCAACAGATCTTTGTTACTAAGGTTTGTGTGTTTACAGCTTGTCATTGTATTATATATAGGTGAATGTTACCCTTGTACCAAACAGTACAAGTTCATGAGCAACCACAATAATAGATTGAGTGATTTCTGAATAGTTTTAATGCTTAATATTACTGTTTTATTCTTATGAATGTCAAGCTGACTGTAATTAAAGCACGTCTAATTAGCTGTGAACTGTTGAGGCATACATCACCAGTGTCTTTCTAAAGCTACTTCTTTACGTATAAGAAAGGCAACACTTGCGGGTGGGCTAGTAGTATATGTGGATAGGGAGAAGTGGAACGAGGGCTCAAAGACACTACAGACATGTATACCTGTAGTGCCCGCTTCATTGCTTCTTCAAACGCGTGTACAAACAAGCCTGCAACAATGGGTGTGCAGCTACACTGCCATCACCAGCCAGACGGCCGGTGACCCCATCTTTGGAGGAAAATGGCATTTACAAGAGTGGAACTATAATTCTTTAGTCGCTGATGTGATCGGCTGTTGTGCTTCGGTCGTGAACTTCTTCATTTATTGCATGCTATAGAACGAATGATCTTGTTTCGGTCGCATGGGCGGTATGTGCCTTAAAAGGGGCTGATTTATTTATAGAGAACAATCCGCCCAAGCTAGCGCAGAACGCTTGGCTGCCCACTTCAGAGTCGTCTTGAACGGTGTTTTGGTATTCGAGAGTTCACAAGCACGCGTTGCAAACAAACAAACAAACAAACAAACAAACAAACAAACAAAAGAACTGTTGTCCCGAAGTTCAGACGGAAACGTCTGTTCTGCACCATTGCTAGTGACACACTGCTACTGGAATATGTTTCTTCATTTCCTTGCCGGCTCACTGCGTAAATCTCTCGAAAGTGCGTTCATGCCCAGATAGCGTGATGCATCGGATTATCAGACAGTTGGGGCGCTTTAAAGTTGCGCATTCTAGCTCTAGTGACTTCTCTATTGCGTACATCTGCGAATAACAGCACTATTGCAAAGACATTTTGCAAGAAAAACCTTGCGAAGTTGTATTTTAGTCTTTGAGTTCTACTTAGTGGTCAGTTCGAATCTTGCGGGAGTATACTTGGTGCACGAATTGCACAAATGACGACGTTTCTGTACAAACCGCATCACCGATTCTTTCTTTTTTCACGCTGATTGTATGCATGTAAGGCACATATTACGTCTGGAAAGTGCATTCATGATTGCCATAAAGCTTCAGCATGTGATTGCGACCAATTAAAAAAAATCACAGCATCTCAATGAAGTGCATGGTGATGAGTGGGACGGAGCAACCGTCAATCCATGTGTGCTGCCGTCCATCCGTTCGTTCTTGCTGCCCTCTGTCCGTGCGTCCATCCGTGCAACCATCCGTCCACCTGTTCGTGCGTCCATCCAACCGCCTATGTGTCCGTCTGTCTCTCCACCTGTGCGTATGTCCATCCGTCCGTCCATCTAGTGAACACTTCAAGGGCCGCCACCTCACATTTTTTTTTTCAAAATATTACCATCATATAGAATTACCGCCATCCAGAGGAAATTTCAAGGACTAAACAAAAAGTGGCTCAGTCAGACTGGAGGAGCGGCACGCGCGCAGTCTCTTACGGCCTGTGCTTCGTGTCTAGGTCCCACCTTTCACCGCCGCTAGTTCGTGGCACTGGGGCCCAACCCTCGCTAAACCTTGCTAACACCAAGGAGCTTACGCCCAGCGCGCTCAATCTGCAACCTTTCTGGTCTGATAGTGCTCTAAGTGCTTCCTTCTTATACTAGTTTTTTTTAGTAAGCAATAATTTCAAGGCAAATTTTATTTCAGATTAAGTCACCGATACTTGTCTCTGTAGGGTACTTATTCAGAAACAGCTATCTTTTTATATTTATGATCAACGTGCATGGGCTTCCTCCTCAGTAAAATGAATGCGCGCGTGCCTCTCCTCCAGTCCAGCTGTGGAGGTGGATATATGTACTACTTTGGCGCACTACTACTACTACTACTACTACTACTACTACTACTACTACTTCTACTACTACTACTACTACTACTACAACTACTGCTGCTGCTGCTGCTACTACTACTACATAAAACGCGGACGCACTTGAACCACAGCTTAAGGAGCTCCACCCCTAAAGATAACAGAACACCCATGGCGTGCATGATGGTGAGTGGGGTGAAGCATCCTTCAGTCCATCCGCACTTCCGTCCATCGTTGCGCCTGTCTGTGTGACCATCTGCCCATCCATGCGTGACTCCGTCCATCCATGCGTCTGTCCTTCTATCTATGCATTTGTCTCTGCGTCTGTCCGTCTGCCTGTGCATCCATGCGTCCGTACATGCGTCCTTCCGTGCGTACTTCCAGGCGTCCATCCATCTGTGCGTCCTTCCTGTATCCATCCGTGCGCCTGTCCCTGCGTTCATCCGTCCGTCCGTGCTACCGTCCTTCTGTTCATGCGTCTGCCTGTCTGTCTGTCCATCTGTCTATCCGGGCCTCTGCCCACCGTCCGTTCATCTTGTGAATACTGCAAGTAATGTCATCTAGCATCTTTTCATGATATATTCATCCTATAGTAGTACCATCATCAAGCGACCATTCCAACGACTAAACGAGAGGTGGCTACTACGATGACACGAGACGTGTGACCTACGCCGTAAGGAGCCTCGCTCCTAAAAAGGCCGATCACGAACTAAAGTGGTCGTTGGACGCCTTGCAGTCCGGCCGGATGACTATCTCGTTGGCGACTGACGTGGCAGCCAGAAACGTGTACTAGACCAACGTGCGCTTCGTCATCAGCTACGACAACACGAGCAATCCTGGTGCATACTCGCGCTGTTTGAAGCATGCGAGTCGGTCCGACGTGATGGCTAGGAATACACCTTTCTCAAACCGGAGGACTACGTGTATGCCAGAGAGATGAGGTTCTTCCAGCTGACCAACGAGGCGACACCACCACAGCGGCACAAGGTTGCGAATATGACATTATGAAATTAGGTCATTGACTTTAGTCTTCACAATTTGCTGCGGTGCGAGGTGCGTGGAGTAGCGATGCGTACAGTATTATCGCACAGGAATTGTCGATAACGATGTAATAACGTCGGTACCATCACAACGAAAGTGAGACCCTTTTCGGCCCTTTAAAAGCCAACTGGCGACCTAAACTCTTGAAGTAGCTAATGGTATCTCCAGAAAATAGAGTTAAATTATGCAGGAAGGTCTTCCTCTAATACATCAATATTGGGAATACATCAATAATGGGAAGTCCACTTTGGGGCTATTAATGTGTAGCATGTCATGCGCGTAGAAATCGTGCGACGTATGTCCATCGTCATATTTTTTAACACGCTCAAACTTAACGCGTTTCCAACTCAGGGGGCGCATGTACCAGAGAAATCGGTCAAGCTCAACTGCTTACCACTGGTATAGTTTAATTGAAGAAAACACACAGGCGGCAGACGGCAGATAATTTATCTTACTGACAATAACCGATTATCTAGAAACTTTGCAACCAACCGTCGGACTTTATGCAGTGGTAGACATCGGAATCGAACTTTTTATGTTTGCTGGTTAACCTACTGTACGTAGTGTTTCTGCGGTTCTCCTAACTAGTATTCTCCGTTCTGGAGAATTTTCGAGCTCACACTCATGCTACGATACACCTCTTTAGTGACGGATATACATTAAGACATATGAAACACCACCTGTCTTTTTAGCTAGTAACACATCAATGGGATAGCACAGCAGCGTGCGTTCGATAGTGGACGGAAGGCGGAATCCCAATGGAGCCAGCGGAACTCATCCGTGCGTGTACCTCAGCACGGTCAGCCGCACAATTTATGTCCTGGTGCAAGAAGAACTGCTTGTGTCCTAATCTTTCTCTTGCTTGCCCCGAGCTCCAGTTTACAGCGTGATGCTCTTGTTTCTGCGCAGTTATCTTTTCCCAATTTTCCCAAGAACTTCATGGCTCAATGGCGCCATTTATTGTCGGACGGCGCTGAGTAATCGTTCCGGGTAGCTGTTTCGCCCAGCTAGAAATGACAGAGGCAGTAGTTGCTCACTAACACGCAAGCGTGAGACGTGCACAGATATTAAGGGGCGTATAGAGAGCGCGTATACGTTCCAGTCGAAAAGAGGTTTCCTCCCGCGTCTTGCTTCACTTGGTAAACGGCTGCTGGCGAAAACGTTGCAAATAACTGTTTTGCTTCGGCATGCAGCAAGTTGTGGGAACACGAGCACAAACACTATTGAACATCTTACTCACTTACAAAGGAGAAGGCAAACATGTCTTTCGCGAGCAGTAGGCGGAGCACATGATCGAAACATCATCAGCTTTAAAAATCAATAAGGGACAAAATCAGCGCCTTACCTTTTTTTTCTTCAGTAATCAGAGTTACTCTATGTGTGCTGCAAGAGGCGTAAAGACACGTCGGCATTGCGATTATCACCCAATACTTGCCTCACGTCGATACGCCTTAAGTATACGTATGCGTAAACCCACGCGGACTGTGCGGACTGAGCCGTTCTCAGCTGCTAACATGGTGGTATGCACACGACGGTTGACAGATGTCCTCAATTTTGCATAACGTCTATGGCAGTCATTGTGTGCACTACTTTTAAAAAATGTATAGTAATGGTGATATGAATGCAATAGAATTTACCTGCATAAAACACAACTTGCCAGAGAAAGGAACCAAGCCTACAACATTACATTTAACGTGGCCTATTCTCTAACAATTCATCCATGACGGCGGTCGTCCTTCCATGCACTTTATCAGGTATTTCAGTGCACGTAAACCTGGCAGTACGAACCAGCGCTCCTTGTAGCACTGTTGCTTATGTGACATACTCTTCTAAATGAAAAGCTCTACTGGCCTAGTCGAGAGTGTCTCGCCGTCAATCTCCACTTGGCCTTGAGGCGAATAACGGATATATGCGCTCCCGCCGCAGCCGCTGTTCGGACCGCTGCTAGGATGACAAAGCTTGCCTCACCAGCAGTGTAGCGCTGATTAACAGTGACCACGTGACGAGCCGCTTTCTCTTTCACGACGAGTAGGCGGGCGAATGCCTCTGTTCAGCCGTTGCGCCATGGCCTTTTAATAGAAGGAGAAAACAAGGACGGTAGTTCGTCTGCAAAAGTTGTTAGCGTGGTCCCAGCGACTACAGAGAGAAGATGCGTCAGACCATCCTGCAGTTGTCGCTACAGCTTGCCAATGAGCTAAATATAACCATAATTTTAGGGCGTGGAATGGTAGGCTGAAACGAATAATGAACGAGAAGTTGGAAAAGATAAACGTCGGCAGAACGATTTAAAAAAAAAGGCGACGACCGTGAGCTTGAAGGGTGCTAATGGACACCTCGCGTTCGACTTCGGCCGCGGTTTCGAAGAAGGATGAAGCGACGTTACTGAGAGCTCCCCAGGTCCCAAATTCGATAAGCCCCATCAATTGGGTCGCAAAACTGTACTTCAGCTGCGAGAAAGTAAACAAGTTTGACCAAGCTGTAATAAACTTTTGCATGCATAAACATGCCCAGCCTAGTAAATTATTAAATTTTTCCGGCTCGCGTCACGTCGTACGGGAGCTTCTCGGGAGCTGGCAGCTCGCAAATAAATCTTTGCATGTTACGTGAATTCATCAATCCTACCGGCACAGAACGCTCACAAAAAAGAAAAAAAACGGAAATTTATTAAACGCTCTTTTATTTGTCATACACATCTTGATGAAACCAAAAGACAGTAAATTTAAGTGAGGTATACGTTATATGTTGTTTTCACCTTCACTTGATTAATAATGACGCAAATTGCATCATATTTTTATCATGAATTTAAAGAGTAGAAATAATTTCTCCTATAAATTCTTGGTTTAAGTGTTTCCTAGTTTGTCAATTTTCGATAAAAAAATTACTTGGCTTGTCCAAGTTGAGGACCCGATATTTCTGCCTAGTTCGCTTTATATACAGTTTTCTAGAACGAACTTGGGCTCCTAATAGATTTTAATTCCATCATCAGTATGAATTCATAACAGCTAATATAAAGGACACCCCTCTGCGTATAAAAACGTGAATATTACAAACCTGCAGCATTGCCCTACATACGCCGACATCTTGTGCAATTGGGAGATGAAGAGGAAGAAGTGTTTAAAAAAAAGTTATAAAGATAGGCAATAGCTTACAACAACAAAACATCATCAATGCGTCAAGCATAGCAAAAAAAAAAAAAACGAAAGATATTTAAAAAGCACTCAGAGGTTTTTTTTTCCGTGACCACAGGCGCCGTACGTGCTTTCGAATTTCTCCGCAATTATTTCACGTTGCTTTCGTCGTGGCAAGCATAACTAAAGAAGCACCCTGGCACGTACGGGGGGGGAGGGGGGTAAGCAACAAGAGGGAAGGCAGGGAGGTTAACCAGGCACATGCCCGGTTTGCTACCCTACACTGAGAAAAAAGGAAGGGGGCATAAAGATGAGAGAGAGAGGAAAGAGAAGAGAAAGAGAGAGAGAAAAAAAAGAAAAGAAAGAGGATTGTCAGTCAATCGGCTGGCGCGTATGCAGCGGTGGCACTACACAAAAGTTAAAGGTGGTCACATAGGCCTGTAGTCCTCAAAAAGCACAAGACAGCTTTGACTGCTTTTTGAGCCGACGAAAGGCGATGATGGTGTTCGAGTAGCATCTGCACAGAGAGTGGCCGATCGTCCAATTGTCGCAATGCGTCCGAAAGCTTCTTTCTTTCAGAGGCGAATCGAGGGCAAATCGAGGGCAATCGAGGGCAATCGAGGGCAAATCGAGGGCCATTTGAGACACTGAAATAATAAATCATGTTAAAAAGGGAAGGGTGCAGCTGAAAAAGTAGTTTTGCAGACATTTCATTTATTGGTATCCTCAGGACCGGGCGGTATTACAGAGGGGAGTGGTATTAGCACAAAAAGAAAAAAAAAAGAAAAAAAAGAATACAGAAATGCAGCAATGGATATGCAGTTATTACAGTGGTGCGGCTCCTACTCATACAGTCTTAGCTAATGGCGTTTTTAAACAATTCATGATCTTGGATAGTTGCTATTGATGCGGGAAGGTGATTCCATTCGATGCTCGTGCGTGGTAGAAATGATGTGTGGTAGCCATTTGTTCTGCATAATGGAACTCCGACCTTGTGACGATGATATAGGCGAGGTGATACATAATCTGGTAGTGAAATAAGTTTATTATGTAATTGGGGATGGTGATTTATTTTGTGAAAAAGACACAAACGAAGAATCTGATGGCGAGATGCTAAAGATGGTAGATTCAAGCTAGATTTCATTGCCAATATGCTTACGGTGCGGTTATAGTTAAAAAGAATAAAGCGGGTAGACTCATTTCGAACCATTTCGACTGAGTGTATTAGATTGGCAGATTCAGGATCCCAAACCAAGGCAGTATATTCTAATTTAGGGCGAATCAATGTTTTGTAGAGGGTAAGTTTAATGGAAGGAGGAGCTTTAGCAAAGTTGCGACGTAGGTACCGAAGCATTCTGTTTGTTTTCGCAATTATGTGTTCAGTGTGGATTGCCCAATTTAAAGTGCTGGTTATGTGTAAGCCTAGATATTTATAGCTAGAAACGGTATCCAATGCAGAGCATTGAGAGAGTAGGTAGGAGTGAGATATTCAGTGATGCTCTTCCAATCACGTTAAATTTTAGGGGTGAAGCTCCACACGCCATGGGTCTGTCTTTCCTCCGTATAGTAGCAGCAGTAGTAGTACGTAGCCTTCTCGAGGTTATGAGTTGCTCTATAGATGGCGTGGTTTGTATATGCCCTTGAAAATATTGTGTCTAGATGGCGTTAGTGGTTTTCGCAGCATATACAGAGTGAATGATGATTTCGGCGTAGTGTCCGTCTGTGCGTCCGTCCATGCGTCCGTCCTTACCGAGGAGGCAGACAGATATTAGACAGGCACACGCACAGATGGGCAGGCACATGGACGTTTTACGGTTTACTGATCAAACCCTCCGACGCTTCGCCCCACTCATCATTATTCATTTCATGGATGTGCTGCGTTTTTTTTATTTTGCATGTCACCCCTTGCCAGAAAATTCAGCTCACACCAGCAAGAGGTTCGTTATTGCTTCATTTGTTGTCACTCTGCCTGTTTCAATGCCTGAGAAAGCTGTGCCTTTTGCGTGTATCTCGAACGCGAAGCAGCGTCTTCATTGATATTAAACTGATTGCGCACAGCCCTACTTTCCACAGTGGTACGGACCCGTGTACCATTGAAAATGAACGCAGCTCACACCAGCAAAAGATTCGCGTTTGCTTTAGTTTTAGGGGCGAAGCTTCTTATATCGGCACCCGTTCGTCCCGCGTCCCGTCGTAGTATGTAATCAGTCTCACGCTTTGACCTGCAAACATTTTGACCTCCAAGGTGGTGCCGGTGAGAGATTCCTTCTGTACGTTGTTGAACAACAAAAAATAGTGCTCAATGTACATGCCAATAGCTGATAATGGGGTATGAGAGAAAGGAGCATTCGGCTTTTAGTTAACGTGCACGCTGCGATCCCCATTAGCAGCCATTGCATGTACATTGAGCTCTATCTGCCAGGAAAAGGTTGCTATGTTATAGTCGCTGGGCGTAACCCCCTTGGTTTTAGAAATGTTTAGCGAGTGTTGGGCCGCAGTGCCATGAATACAGTGAACTAGTATATACCATGAACTCGAGGTGGTTAAAGGTGGGAAGTAGACCCGAAGCGCAAGCTGTTAGAAAGTGAGCGTGTGCCACCTCTCGTTTAGTCCTTCGAATGTCCGCTGGATGGCGGTGTTTCTATATGGGGAATATATGATGAAAAGATGCGAGATGGTGGTACTTGGAGTGTTGAATAGATGGACGAACGGACACACAGACAGATGCATGAATGGACGCATGAACGGACGCAGGGGCGGATGCATGGCGAACGCAGGGACGAACGCACGAACAGACGCACGCACGGACGGGCTGATGGACGCATGGACGGTCACACTGACGGACGCATGGACGGACGGAAGCAAGAACGAATGGACGGACGAATTCTTTGCCCCACTCTCCATCATTCACTCCGTGGATATGCTGCCAATTTTTTTAACTGCGAAGCATTTTTTGCGAACTTCGGCGACTTTGAGCGTATCTATCTATCTATCTATCTATCTATCTATCTATCTATCTATCTATCTATCTATCTATCTATCTATCTATCTATCTATCTATCTATCTATCTATCTATCTATCTATCTATCTATCTATCTAGCCGCGTACGAATATTAGCTCTCCTGGTCATTTCGATAATGGTACCAATACCAAACTTGGTATGTCAAAACATGACTGTGTGAAGAGCATACTTGACTAGTCATAACATGAAAATCATGACATGCATGTCATAAATGTCACGAATAACATTTCAGTGTCCCGAAGCTCTTGCAGAGGTTTCGTTCACATGGCATGTTGTGAAACTGGTATGGTATGGCATTATTTCATGGCGAACACAAGCGACAGACCCTAACATGAAAATCATGATATGCGTGTCATGTAACAACATGACTACATGCTACGCTCATGATGCACTCGCGGACGATTCGCTAGCATCACATATACCAAATTTAGTATTTTAGTGCGTGAATAGATGGCGAAGGTATCTGACCTTTGCAAATATGATATTCATGATATGCGTGTCATGCAACAACATGGCTACATGCCACGCTCATGATGCGTTGGCGATCGTTTAGCTAGCTTCACTTATACCCGATTCTGTTATACGGGACGTGAATGAATGACAAAGGTATGATACTGTTGCGAATGGTAAACATGAGATGCATGTCATGTAACAACATGACTACATGCTACTATCATGATGCGCTCGTAGCCATTTCGCTAGCTTCACATCTGCCAAGTTTGGTATTATGTGCCGCCAGTGGATGAATAAGGTATGTGACTCGTGCAAATATGATAATCATCAGGTGCGTCTCTTGTGAGAACATGACTACATGCCACAGTCAAGGCGCCAATAGATTTCGACATGACGAGGTGCGCGTGCTCGTCGGCATTCATTTCGTAGCCTCACGCTGGCATTGCCACGCCAGGCGCTGGTCCTGTCATATACTCGCAGGCACGCGTCGCAATGCGTTGCTTTGACGCATGCGCGTTTCAACGCTTCTGGCGTCCCTCCATCACGAAAAGGAGACGCAGTGTTGTCTCGGTAACGCATCGGTGCGAAATGCAGCGTGTCGCATTTCGCGCCGTTTGCCGTCGGGCCGCGTGGAGTGACGCTGGTCGCGCCTGGCGTCAGACTACAGAGTGCTCGCGTTTCGCTAACGTTGCCTCTCAGTGCCCAGCATGCGCGCCTGTAAACGCTAAAATGGAGTATATTGGGCCCTTCATGATGCACTCGCAGCTGTTTTGCAAGCTCCACACATACCAAATTGGGTGTCAGGCTACGTAGTTGTATGACAAAATATATGACTGGTGTCAACATGATAATCCTGACACGCGTGTCATGTAAGAAGATGACAACATACGACGCTCATAGCATGCTCGCGGCAATTTCACTTGCTCCACATATACTCAACTTGATATCACGTGACGTGAATAGATGACAAAGGTAAACGACACATGCAAAGATGAAAATCATAACACGGAAGTCATATGCGGCATCATATACCTCCACCTCGTAACGTTGTGCTGATTTTAAAGTGACATATAAACATTTTTCATTCATGCTTCGCATATCATTGATTCTCACTATATGTGCGATGTGCCAATATTTTGTCACTCCACTTCTTTCAACGCCTGAAAAAGCCGTGCCTTTTACGCCTATATATCTAGAACGCCAAGCAGCGTGTGCATTTATATGAAACTGATCACGCACAGCCCCTATATTCCGCAGTGGTACGGAACGCACGGCATTCCGGACTACTACTCGTGGTTGTACTTGTGCAAAAGCTTCGCCCTCGTACCTTTCCCTTCCTTGAATATAAATGTTCCCCGCGAGTCAGGCTTGCTCGCTGGATTTCGTGCCGACAGGTTGTGTCCCCGCGATCTCCAACCAAAGCGCAGCTCTCGCCGCCTGGCTCGCCCTACGCCATCTCCTGCCACTGACAAGAGCTCTTGCAGAGTGGTGCCCTGTCCTCGGGCTCCTGCGACCGTGTCCATCTTTCATATCTCCTCTTTACTTCCACGGTTTTCTGTCGTCCACTGTCCCTCCGCCTCGCTCGCTGCTACCTCTATCTATTTACTTTTTAATCCCTTCTTACCCCCATCCCTCGTGAGCTAATGTTGAGGTTGTGCATTCTGATGCAGACAGTTATGGGGCCCACTTTTCTCTTCGTTTTTCTTTGGGAATCGCATAAAAACCATTTCGAGTCTAATATTATGGAAGCATTCAGTCAATGCCAGCTAGCCCGAGTAAATGCATTACAGAGTCATGTCAAGGTTGGACTCGTCGTATCTTGTAGAAAAACACCGCGTACTTTGGCAAAAGATATGTGTTAATATTATAGTATAATTTTTTCACCTGAAATAATAGAATGTAAGTAAAGGTCACCTGCAGAATATTAGGCACTTCCAAAAGAGCGAATTTAAGTTTGAATTCCGTGAGTACTAGAGGCAAGATATTGCGGCAATCAGGATATCAGACTGTCACATTTTTGAAGAATACGGTTGGTGGTATTCGGAAAATTTACAGCGGTTCTGTTGTTTTTAAACAACCAGTACTTTACTGCGAAAAATTGCTGTCTGCCATTGTGGACGATTACTCCATAGTGTGTCACGCTGAAGTGTGAGGCCCAAGGGACGGCTCATGCTCTCCCATAATAGAGTACCAAGTACTCTAAATCGTTACCCACTTTTTTTAAACACACGCAAACAAAGCTCGTCAAGTTTGAGGCCCACGGTACGTTTATGCTCTCTCATAATAAAGTGGCTCTTAGTTTAAATTGTTAGCAACTTTTTTAAAGCCCCATAGCCGTCATCAACCTGTCCTAAGCTTTATTAAGACATGCCTTTGTGTTCTCACATAGTATAGAGAATGCCGTACTCAATAGTGTCAAACGTTTGTTCTATGAGCACTTGCGTACTTAGTGCGCTAAATGGTTGACCATATTAATATTAATATTAATATTATTATTATAATTAGTAGTAGTAGTAGTAGTAGTAGTAGTAGTAGTAGTAGTAGTAGTAGTAGTAGCAGTTCCTGGGATCCCAACCTACGGTGGCGCCAGCTTTTGCTGTGTTTTGAAAGTATGGGGGTAGTAACACAAAATCTTTGATAGAAGCTGCCTACAATTTTTATAAAAATGAAGGGCCAGAACAGTGAACCGTTTCGGGGGCGAAGTTCTTTGCGACGTGTGTCGTTCCCTCCTTTATAGTAGTAATAGTAATAGTCGTATGTAGCCCACTCTAAGTTATGAGTTGATGTATGGATGGCGTTGTATGTATATCTGAATAAATATCTGGATAACTGAATAAACACATGGCGTTAATGATTTTCAAAGTAAATTCCTGGAGTGTATGATGAGTGGGGAGAAGCGTCCGTCCATTAGTCCGTTCGTTCTAAGAAGACAGACAGACAGACAGACAGACAGACAGACGGACGGACGGACGGACGGACAGACAGACAGAAAGACAGACAGACAGACAAATGGACGGCAGGCTGAACAGGCAGACAGACGAACGGATAGACGGACGGACGGATGGACACACAGACGGATGGAAGGATGGACACCCAGATGGTTGGACGGATGGACACACAGACACACACACAGACAGACAGACAGACAGACAGACAGACAGACAGACAGAAAGGCGGACAGACGGATAGACGGATCACGGACGGACGATTCACGGTTTACCGATAAAGCCCTCCGACGCTTCACCCCACTCATGATCATTTACCTCGTTTACATGCTGGGATTTTTTTCGTCTTCAGCTCCACGGATTGAACGAACGAACCCTTGTACCAGATGTTAGAAATTGACAAAAAAATTTATGAGCTATAGGCGACACTAATGTTTTGCGTGCTCTTAAGTGGTATCATTTAGAGCTCATCATCATTTCACAAGCAGAACTTCGAAAATCATTACTTTATATTGATTAGCTACGTTATTTTAGAGAATGCATCCTCAGAACATTTTTCTTTCCTAAGTATTTGTGGAAGGTCTTCTAAGCGAAAAGCTTCAACTGGCAGCTTGAACGTACACGAATGCTCTCGAACGCCAAGAGGAAGTTTTCTATATAAAACTTTTCTCTGGGTTGACGAAATTCATTCAAAGCAACGAGAATTCTGACGCAAATCAAGGGAATTATTGATTACAAACAAGCACTCTATTTTTATGGTTACATATGGGTCGTACTGATGACGATATCAATAACCAAGCTTCAGATCGGGCTGAATGAGACTCATAAATGCTTGTCGTGGGCTTTTCATAACCCTTGTGACGTAGTGGCACTTAGTTTTCGTTCCGTTGTAGTTCCTGGTGGGGCTATCGTAATTTACAGATGCCTTCATGATGCTTTGATTTCTACAATCAATACAGATATTAGGCCAGAAAAGATAAGTTGAAAATACGCTTTGCCGCCTACCTTTCCGCGTGCGGCCGAATACGCTTATCTCATTTCATCTTCAAGGAAACAATAAAAATAAAGATCTCATGTTTACTGTGATTAATATTACTTAGTTACCATTCCTCCTTAGCCATTCTAAACTTGCGCTGCATAACGCCTTATGGCTTAGAGTATGCACGCGGCATGTGAATTGATTATTTCCAAAACTCAATTACATACCTGTTAAGGTACCATTCGCAAATACAAATGCAAGAACTTCGTGGATGAGATGAAATATTCAAGGGAATGTTCATTGTATACATACGCTGCTGCCAATCAGGATTCTGCTGAATATGAGTACCAAGAGAAATGCAATAGATTATCGCCAAGCATTGCACTGAATCCAGTGGTTCTAATGACTCTACGCCTGTATGAATTAAATAAATCAAGTGTAACCCAATTACCTTTTCACCAATTATGAAACACTGTGCACCTCTTTTTAGCCAGTTTTAGCAACGTTTTAGAAAGCACTTCTCTGCCTAACTTTTTAGCAGTTATTTTTGAAATCTTTATTTTTAGGTAGTCCTTTCTTTCTTAAGGCCCCATTCGAACACTTCGAGAATGCCTAATATTGCAATTCGTGATTTCGCGTTGCACTTTTGACACATGCACGAACATTTCTTTGTCGGGCGTTTTGCATGTTACTGCTGGCATCCCAAATGCATCAGCACGCCATCTTCTAAACTCAGTTCCTGAAGTAATGCGCTGCTTCTCTCTCTCTCTCTCTCTCACTTTTTCTATAGTGGATAATTTGCTGCATTGCTTCGAAGTTACAAGAGTAAATGTATGCTTTTCACTGCTAATAAATATTAGCGGTTCAAGATCGCATACGCGGGAACGTTATCACTGCGAGACTAGTGATGTATTCTATTCACATGATGATGAGTGTATAGCATCAGAGTGATGTATTCACTCTGATGCTATTCACAAAGCCAGTGTGGTTTCAATTCTAATGCCAATTTACATTCGGTTGCTTGAAGATAACTTAACTGCAAAGGCGCCTACACGCAATTCACTACCTTGGCTTGTACAACGATTTCTTCTAGACCAATATAACTCCGACTCGTAGGCATCGTCTTTTAATAAGCTCATTCGCGGGGGAGTTTACTGACGCTTACCCATTTTCTCCCCAAGTTTCAAGATTCTCCTGTGGTTTTATAGTCGCATTAATAGAAAGGCTTCTTTAATTTCTTAAAAAAACCGAATTTCGAGGTAGAAAAACCTGGTTTGGTGTTCGGCAGTAGTGGTATGCGAAGTACAGGCACCACGTCGCAAACCATCGCAACTACGCTGAAGCCGCAATAGCTCGAAAAGTGCCTTCCAGTGACTGAATGAAAACTTTTGTTTAATTCGAGTTTGTTTCACTGTCATTGTGGAGGTCAGATCCCTAGTTTTCTTCTTCAACATTTCAGAAGTAAAGCCCAACTACATTTTGCTGCGTGCCTCGGACGGCTCTCAAGCAGACACCGATGTTAAGACCCACCTCAAGCTCACTTTCTGAGTTGCTCACGGTACAGCGCAATACAAAAAGCACGCATGCTTCGAATTCCTTCCATACAGACACTTTGGTCTCCTTTTGTTATGTGCGTACTTCACTTTAGACCATCCCAGGCTCCTATTCTTCTTTTATCCAGTATTTCTCGTTCACCTCGGAGTTTTTTTTATCTAGAACAATTCTCAATAGAAAGAATATACTCAATATTTCGACAAAACATTCGTTGTTAGGCACCAAAATATTTAAAATGCGAGGCATTTCTTAGCGAACTTCGCTGACTTTGAGCATATCTATCTATCTATCTTACCGCCTACGACTTTTAGTTCTCCAGGCCGTAACGATAATAGTATCAATACCAAACTCGGTATGTCATAACATGACTGTATGACGAGCATAATTGACTAGTCATAACATAAATTTCATGATATATATGTCATGAATGTCATGATTTACATTTCATGATCTTGATACTCTTGCGGTGGTTTCGTTCGCACGATGTCTTGCAAAACTTGTATGGTGTGACATGATTGCATGGGGAACACAAGTGATTGACCCTAACGTAGAAATTATGACATGCATGCCAAGTAAGTCATGAGTCATGACTCACGACGTGCTCGCAGCCGTTTCGCTAGCTTCACATATACCTGATTCAGCATTACGAGACGCGAATAGATGACGAAGGTATGTGACTGGTGCAAACATGAAAATTATGAGATGCGTGTCATGTAACAACACGACCGCATGCCACGCTCATGATGCGCTCGCGGCCTTTTCAGTAGTTCCCTTATACCAAATATGGTATTACGTGACGGGAATGAATGACGAATGTAAAGAACACGTCCAAACATGATAATTATGACGCGCGTGTCACGTAAAACTGGACTATAGGTGCGACGCACACCGCACGCTCGTAGCCGTTTCGCTGGATCCACATATATCAAATTTGGTATCAGGTGGCGTGAATAGTTGATGATGGTAACTGACACGTCCAAAATGCTAAATATGACATAGAAGTCATGTACGGCATAATTTACCCCACCCCTCGCAACGCTGTGCTGATTTGAACCTGACATATAAAACTTCCCCAATTGTGCTTCGCATATAATCAATTCCCACTGTAAGTGGGATCTTTTTTTTGTCTTTTTAATTTTCATTTTTCATAAACTTGGTATAAAAGAGATGACGTAGAGCATGTGCATATGCAGCAGGGGATGTGGTATGACACTGTAGAGAGAGAGAAATAACTTTAATGGGTCCAGTGATATGGGGAGCAGCTCCCCACCTAAGGTTTTTAGAATAATTGATGACACCGTTCCTTTGGTTACTTCATTACGGAGAATATTTGATGACACCATGATTTCAATTGTCCGCTTTCTGCTAATAGTTCAACAGCCATAATGCAATAAACATGCTGAGACTGGGTGCCTGGTGTATGCCTGCTATTAACCATGGCAATGCTACTACTTCGCTAAAGGCTTCCTAGCTGTCGAAGAGGGCAAGCGTTCAAAGATACGGAATCGTCTGCTTTGTCACCAGGAAGTTTGCGTCTGCAAAATATTTGAAATTGAAATCGAAATTGGTTTATTTCTTCATAAAGCAAAACGTGATAGCTGAAAAGCTCGCGGTAAAAGCTGTCATGCTATATCTTGATAATTCTGTGAACACCTACAAACAAACACCTTGTTGGTATCGCAGCCGTATGAAAAAAGGCATACAAACATAACACATCACAGAAAGCAGTAATACATAGTAATACAGAGCTAAACAATGTATATGGATTTGTAGGCAGTATAGAAATAGCGTTGCAGTGCCATTCGGCAATCGATGTCAGTTCCGCGATATACAATATTCGAGTAGAGAGATAGTATGAAAGATCTAAGCTATTCAAGATGATATAGATTTGATCGAGACATTCATGCACGAAGTAATCACTTGCCAAGTGATTTCATATTTTTGTGTAATGGTGCTCTGTAAAGGTAAAATCAAGCTGCGTGAACACTATGGAACAGTGCAATAAATTTTCTCGCAGCGCTATGGACAACTGTTCAATGCTTTGACATGTCAGTTTTATAGAGCATACTTCTTTGCCTGTTTAGAATATGTCTTGTATTCATATTCATGATATTTCACTTATCTGAGGTGCGATGTTTGATTTGGTTTAGGGGCGAAGCTCCTTAGGGTGTGGGTCTGTCCTTCCTGCGTTGGTGTCCATGGCCAACGGTGGCGCCTACCCACTCTAAAGCCGGTATGCGCCACCGGAGATGCGAGATGGGAGATGGCGGTACTTGGAGTGTTCCCTAGTGAATGCGAGAGGCGAGATGACGGTACTTGGAATGTTCACTAGATTGACGCACGGACGGGTGGACAGACAGACAGACTAGAAGTCGGACGCACAGATGGAAGGACGTGTGGACGTACGGACGGATGGACGCACTAATGAACAGACATACAGATAAACAGACTCACAGACCCACGCAAGGATGGACGCACAGATGGTCGCGCAGACGGACGGAAGCAAAAACCAAAGGACAGATGGATGAAACAACGGGCTGACGCTTGCTTCACCCCAATCATCATCATTCAATCCGTGGATATGCTGTGATTTTTTATTTTCTTGCTTCATTGTTTTTTGTTATTTAGGTTTCGATCTAAGCTGCACTTAAAGGCACTTAAAAACTCGCTTGAAATCTTTCTGCCCACGTAATGCTTAATGGCGCCTTAAAAATGTAAAGAAAAACAAAACGAAACTTGGTCAGATCCCACATACCTTGCAAATTGACGTTACGCAAAGCATGTGGAGGGAAGGGGACCGTACTGTACTTTTTTTGTTGAGCGACATGTTACGAAATCACGCTAAATATATATATATATACAAATGTTGCACGCACAGCCATATGTTGAACGATCGCAGATGTTTATATAACGAGTTGTTTGCACTTGTGCAACGATGCTATCAGGAGCCCGTCTGTTGAGGCGCGACCACAAGCACGTGGTTTAGGAGCCATGTGTTGCTCCCAAATCGCGACAGCGACAGCTACAAACTTGCTCCTTCTCGCCGTCACGTCACGACGCTGCAACCACATGTCGGCAACCAATTGACATTTTTGCTACATTGAAAACTATCACGCGAATACACATGAATTGCGAAAACGAACTGAAAAGTATGCCTAATCAACACATCCAATTTATTACTGTCTTTTGCGGCGTAAGAAAGCGACAAAAGCGTGTCGCGACCTTCATTTTAACAATCTTTCGTTTAGCCACGACACGGTGTCCAAATGCGTATGCTTCGACGGCTATAAAGCACTTAGCATAATTATTTCACATTGCAGAAAGCGACGATAATTGCCACAGGGCTTCCATCAACACACGAAAGCGAACTTTGGATAGCGATATTTACGACAAAATATGGCCACTCTCTTACTCTCCGCGTGAGATGCGAATTTAAAAAAGGTGGTCGATACATTGCTTTTATTGAAGTAAGCACGCTTGATGCACATCCAGAGCAAATTGCAAACGAAGCGAGGACCATGAGTGCACTCATGTGTCCGGAAATCTTCACGGTGGTTTCTGAGTTGCAGATACGTGCGACGCGACAAGTGACTGACGAATAGGCCTGCGTAACAAACAATGCTATCACTCATTGCTGTCACTGGTCATTGCCACTCAAATATTGCATGCATGTGGTTCGCTCTTTCACAACACCAGAAGCGATAAGCTGATATAAAGTGCTGGCACTCACGAGGGTCGTAGCCCAGGACAGCGCCACATTAAATTCAGCGTATGGCACCTAACTACAATTGGCCTCGACAGACGCTGAGAGTGCTTGCAGTGCTCAAAAAAATGCTTCGCATTCATTGAAATCTGGCTTATTCCAAGCGTTGTGAGAATGTAATACATACGGAAAAGTCAGAAAGTCGCAGATATTTGCTGCATTTTTCACTTGTATTTAAGTGCTAAGGAATATATCAACGTAATTGTGTGTGTGTTTAGTAGTAGTGTGCATAAAATGAACGTGTCATGTACGGACTATACCGCAGTGGAAATTGTGGGGCTTGGTTCAGTGTAATATTGACAGCCACGTTAAAGCAGAGATATAAGTTTTACAGGCTATGGTGTGATGCTGTGCATATCATAAGCAATGATTGATATGTGGGGTTTAACGTCCCAAAACCACCATATGATTATGAGAGACGCCGTAGTGGAGGGCTCCGGAAATTTCGACCACCTTGGGTTCTTTAACGGGCACCCGAATCTGAGCACACTGGCCTACAACATTTCCGCCTCCATCGGAAAAGCAGCCACCACAGCCGGGATTTGATACGGCGACCTGCGGGTCAGCAGCCGAGTACCTTAGCCAATAGACCACCGCGGCGGGGCTGCATATCATAAGTAGAGGTCCTGGTCGTATGTCAGAAACATTTCGTTACAGCTTGCGTATTAATGAAGACAGAGAGAGAGAAAAAAATGTAGTGTGGGAAGTTGGGGATATCAAAAAAAATAAATATTTGGTTTACTACTATGCAGTCGCAAAAATATAGGAGAAAGGCAGAAACGTAAAGAGATAAGCAAATCTTTACGGTATTTTTATGAATGGGAATGGTGAGCCCCACCATTATTATTGGAGTTGCCGTTACGTACAGTTGTACACTGGCACCAGGCCCGGTTTTTCCGCAACATGATTTCCTCAGCACTGTCGCTTAAGATTTGTTAAGTCACTTATCCTTGTACCCGGGTACGCACTTAAGACGCATGCCCACATACCACGTCCTGTTTCACAGATATCTGTCATACACCATGTTTACATGCATGTGCCCCATGTGACTGATTAAAAGGGTTTCATGTCGAAGAGGGCAGGAAAATGACGTTATTCATGTCATGATGATGTCTTTTGTGAAGTCTGGAACACAGGTATTCAAAGATGACTATGAAAGCGACACCATGTAGATAGATAGATAGATAGATAGATAGATAGATAGATAGATAGATAGATAGATAGATAGATAGATAGATAGATAGATAGATAGATAGATAGATAGATAGATAGATGAAATTGTGCAAAGTGCCTTTGGTTCTAAAAGAAATGCTAAAAAATAAGCGATTAAATAAGTAGAAAAATCACTCCATCTTATCACGTAATACGACAGCTTCATTGGTCGAGCCCCTTTAAATTTTAAACTGAAGCCCAGTTTTTGCAATTTTCTTTCTACTGACGACACATTACAAGAGCACCTAAATATGTTGTGTCATTGTTGCTTCGTCTCATGACATAAATATTTAACAGACAAAGCACGCTTTACAGGAGTGGTTGTATGTGTGAGTACTCCCATTAGCATTGCTTTTGCGCAGAGCCGACACGCCTAAAACTCAAAACAGGCTTTACAGGAGTGTCTGTCGTTGAGCCTACCCTGTTTACACACACAAGTGGGATGTAACAAGTACATCGCAATTTACAAGCCACTAAATTTTTACAGGAAGAAGGGGGCAAGTCGTGCCGTTCATACAACTGCTAATACCGCTGGGCTGAGTGCAATCACCACGGACTTAGGATACATTTGGTGTTGTAGTATTACCAGCCACATATACTAGCACAACAGACATTCGTGCACTGTTGAGCCTGCTGTAGGAGGTCTGATACAGGGGATCTGAATGACTAAGAAAAACATTCACCTGCTTTGTATTTATTGGCATGAGACCAACGGGCGTCTGTTTTTGCGACCACTGGCCTGAAGTATCATTGAAATAATCTTTCTATAAATTCAGAAACATTCAGAATTTCAAATTCAATGGTAAAAATATGTATTATGATATGGAAGTATTTATTTAGTACCGTTGGGGCATGTCCCAATAATATCTCATATGCAAACCTAATGTACCCGCCTAGTTATTATAATCTTAATTCTCTCTTTATATGACCACCTTGTTCACTATATAACTTGTGCGTTTCTCTTGTTAATTTTATATGTGCGCATAATTTTTTGGTGTGTATATAGCTTTATTGTTATTTTTTCAATTTTTGAGTATTCAAGTTCAGCGAACTTCTGCGTGTGCTCATCAAAGAGGGTCTGAAGTGCTACGAAATAAAAAAAGATGTTAGCATGGCAACGCGGCAAACGCTGTTCCAATATATTAGAAAAAAGCTGTTTTTATCAACAACGCCCCACAATGCAGTCTGTAACTAGTGGCAGGTAACTGCCATGGCGTTTATATGCTTGCAATGAAATTAATCAAACGAGTGAGGATGTAGCTGTGAAATTTCAGAACGTTTAGAAACCCTATGTTTTTGGGGTTCGTGTTTTTTTGAAGTACTCTGTTATATATTCAAGAAAACCACACGTTTCGTTTGAAAAGTGTCTGTGCCTGTTTGTTTATTGTTATCCGCTGCATTGCTTGGTCATCCAAGCAAAATTGGCCGGATTGGAAAACACTATCTATTGCTGGTTTTATATTTAGTTGGCTTTCTTGAGATCTGGAGCAGCGTAACATTTTCGGTGCGTGAGCAAATATCTAACAGATGAGTTCATGTGCGTATAAGACGAAGACAGACATGTTAAATAATGACTTCAATAGGGAAGACTTAGGACTAGGACATGCAGACGAAAAATATTGTCCTCACTTTGTGCTATAACAATTGTTATTTCGCAAGGAAGATCTCGGTTCGCGCTATTGAAATCATCAGAACTTACCAAAACTGGCTTGAGCCGCCACCTCTCTAAAGGAATGCTCAGTAACCGTAGAAGAAGGAACGTAAAGACATGTTCAAACCACGTGCGCTGCCCGTGGATCATCGGTAAATATCATGAGCCTAAACGCATGCGACGTGATGAACTTTCTCATCCGTTGTTGCACTTAGAATAAAGAACGTAACGTATGGAACGTGAATGTTACCAGGCTCGCGACCTCTACGACAAATAGTGATGCGACCTTTGCGTACGGTCAATGGACAAAGCAGTTTCGGTTTTCAAGTTCAGATCTCGTAACGTCCGGCCTCCCCAGATCCCGCGTTTTTGTGCGCGTCTTGAAAGCTATAGAGTAGCGTTTCTGCGCAGTTGGTTTGCCGGACTAGGTGGCAGACACGACGACCATGAATGAGAGCACACGTCGGGTCTTCCGTTTAGTCCGATCAGTGAAGCCATAGTCAAACACGCGAACCCTGCTAGGCTGCAATATTTGGAGTGAGGACGCAATGCAAAGTCAGAGTAGTGATCGGCGCGTCTTCAAAAAACAAATCGCAGAGAAAATATCAATGTGAACATACGTGGTTGCTAGCAACGCCTACGGAAGATAATGCTTTAACGTGATATGACACTTATTATAGACACGACAGCTGTCTGAATGTGGCTTAAGAGTAGCACAAAGGCTCAAATTGCGACCAGAAACGCTATTTTCAACTGCGCATGTCTGCAACTAGAACCCACGTTTTTACAATGAAAGCTTTTATGAGATCAGAACTCGGGTCACGCGCAGCTGTCCACCGCCACCACCGATGTCCTTAACGAGATCGTGCGAAATTAGAAAAAAAAAAACACCCAGCACCAACAACAGAGTGGTGCTTGAACCGGAGTCCGGTGGGTGCCAGCCCATTATTTTACCACTGAGCCACGCCATTTTATTTACTTCCAAGGTATTCGATACAAATTCGGCTTACGTATATGCATAGCATACCACATACATAGGGTCAAGTCCACAAATGTACAATGGACGTTAAAAAGTATATCTCATACAACCCATTTTCTAAAGCGGTATTTGAGTAGCACACTTCATGAACTCAGCATACCAATCCGGCTAAAATTGCAGTTGGTCATAGAAGTCCCTTTGCCGCACAGTCATTTGCATGAAGTGGCTTCATGGTTCCACATGCCCGTCCAACATGCAAGTTTTTCATAAACTTTGTGTGGTCAATCGGGAACCACCGCAACAATGGTCAATTTTCAGAGACTCAATGGCTGCCCTACAATCTGTGCTCTCAGCACTGCGTCGCGGGCCATACTAACAGCTTGTTTTTGAAATTTGATGCCTTCTCCACACTTCACACGAGAAAGGGCATCATTTGACGTTTCAGTGGCTGCCAAGTCACTGCAGCGTCATAGCGAACGAACATGCCGATACTGCAGCGCGGGCAGCTTTTGAAGGAACACGGGAAGAAGCGATACCACTTTCGCGGACTGATGCTGACAGTAATCTTCGACGACCTGCGCGTGAAATCACGTTTGCACTATGGTGCCCACCAAGCAACGAGACAAATCGTCAACAACACCTGTCCTTTTTGATGGTTCTCCGCATGCCCACTGGGCTCGACCGAAGAGAAGCCACCCTTCTTTATCGCTTATGGCTAGGAGTGGCAATAACAAAATCTTAATCCTTTGTCATAGGAATGGCCGACAATGCTCTCTGCAGTGCCTGTCAAAGCGAAGAGAGGCTACACCACATCCTGCGCAACTGTCCGCAGTATGACATTCAGAGACAGTCACTGGCGTCCGTTTTTGCGCGCATCGACAACAGCCAAACGTCTGTGGACGCTATTCTGTGAAGTGCCCGAGAGAAGACATTGCAACACAAGACGACAAAAGCTCTGTTGAAATTCCTACGCGACACGGACTTGAACAAGCGGCTGTAACAGCAATGTAACACATCGGGAAAGACAGGACTGGACTATGACTGAGTGTGCGTGCGTGTGTGCCGAATGTGCTATGTTCATCTCTCTTCCCTCCCTGCTCTCTATCTTTCATCTTCACCATCCTCCTCTCATGCGCAGGGTAGCAAACTAACTGCCTATAGGCTGGTTAAGCTCCCTGTCGTTCTTTTCCTTCTATTTTCCTTCCCTGTGAACAAATGTCTTGGTTATTGGTGAAATGGGCATTTTTGTTACACGTGTTAGCAAAACATGACCAGAAAATCCAATATATCGTGAGCGGTAAAGTGGGACCGGAAAGATTACATCCAACACAGCATAATGTAGGTCTTTGCTTAGGCTAGAGAACAAGTACTCATTAGAGAATCTGACTGTCAGGAAACGCACTGATTCGTATACTTTACGCAAGAACCCTTGCAGATAGGGAGGCGATGCAAAACTAGTAGATTACTTCAAATTTGTTAAAACATCCGCGAAAGTCAATTGCAAGAATGTTCGAAGCAGTGGATGAGCACAATCACGAAAATAGAAAATGCGCCACACGGCTTTTTTAATAAAAAGGTGTACCAACCCAAGACCACCTGTGCAGACGCGTCTAAAAACATTGTCTCGCCTCATCGGTTCATTGGTTGATGACCAAATGAAGGTAGCAAATATACGATGAAATTTCTGTATGTAAGCCCTCGACCAACAAATTATTTGCAGAACGTAGAATATTTTTGTTGCCAAAAACAGGTTGCACGCTTTATCTCTGCCAATGATTGGGAGGTTATGTGAATGAACGTCTGGGCAAAGCACTTTGGGGTGGGTACACGTTCTTTTCATTAATGTGCACCTAATTTATATGCATTTAATAGAACGCCTAGATATTCTGGCGGAACATAACACTTTTTTATACCATGAAGAAGGGTTGGTTTATATGTCCATGGGCCAAACCACAGTCCCAAGCTTTTAGCAAAGTTCCTTCGTGCCCCTGAAATTTTTTCTAGTTCTCCTAATGTTGACATCAACATTTTAATACAAGAAAGATCTGTGAAAAAGAATGCTAGGTCATCCACATACGCCAATACCTTTACCTCACTCCCATAAGCAATGAAACTGCGGACGCTACTAGATCAAATTACACTTAAGCACAGTGGCCTAAAGTAAAGAGCAAAAAGCATTGGTGACAAGGGACAGCCCTGTTTCACAGACAAGTTAAGAAACACGGGTTTTCAAAGATAGCCATAAACAATTAAATGGGTTGAACATTCATTGTAGCACAGTTTCACACCTTTATATATAGTGGAGCCAACGTTGGCATGTTCGAGAAAAGAAAACAGAAAAGGATTGCGAGCCCGATCAAAGGCTTTCGCTAAGTATACTTGTAGTATTGCCAGTTGTTTGTGACTTGTTGGCTAACTTGCCTTAGGCAGGCTTGTGACTTGTTCGCAAACTTGCGTTATGCATGCTTGATGTCAGGAAAGCAATCACGTTAATACGATTCATAAATCGTTTTAAAACAGCGAAAGAATAACCAGTCGTCGCACAATGCGAATAGCGTAATGATTGGGCCGTCTAATACTCCAACCCATTACAAAAGCTTGTTCTTGTTCCCATATTAACTGTGGCGCCTGCCCAATTCAGCGATAATTCTTCATCGTCGTCAGCCACTGCATGAACAATTGGCACAGAATTCCTTGCAACAGTTTGGCGGATACCACGCTTCTCAGAAAAAATGATCAAAAATAGCATATCGAATGCCGGCCTACTACCTAAAAGTTTATTATTAATGGCCTAGTAGGTATCAAGCAAGTGTGGTTGCAGTTGTTACCCTATGAGTGTTTTAAAAAAGGTGCCGAGAGGCGGCTCTTCTAGCTTTCACAGTGCCTGTGCTGCGCCTGCCGTGCAGGCCTCGCGTTTTTTTTTTTGTTATTAAAACAAAGTTAATAAGCTAATATCTGCCGATGTGTGGTAGATTGAAAACACGCTCTATCCCCGCCTAAGTACTTGATACAGGTGGTTTTCAAAGAGCAGCTGCAAAGTGCGTCCACAAATCGGTGTCTGCCCCCTATGTGTTTCATTGGTAATATTTAGCGAACCAGCGTGTTGAATAGTGAGTCGGGTTAGCCCAATTTTCAGGACACGTATGTGGCATTTGAAGTTTCACAACAAAGCACCTTAAGACGTCGTTTTCCTCAGATATAGACAAAAATGTATAGAAATGCACCGAGTAAAAAGATGAAAATTACAAGCCACGTGATATGCCGGAAACAAAGGCGTGTCAGAACGAAATGAGAGCAACTTTCCGATAGATGCACCAAGCCCGCAAGAAGTGCGAAGCTGAGCAGCCGTCTTTGCTTCTCTTTGGTTTCTTTTTTAGTGCGTTTTCTGCTCTCTTACGTCATTTTTCTTCATCAAGTTTCTTTCTGCAGCTTTCCTAGTTATTCCACTTTATTTTGTCCTTTTCTAGCTCTTTCTCTCCCTTTCAAACTTTCTTTTTATTTTCCCCCTCTCTTTCTCCCAACTTCAATTTTTTGCTTGCTTTATCTTTTAACATTTTCATTCATAGGTCTGCACAAGTTACACCAAGCGATGACAGCATTCGCAAGTTACGACAACCGGAGCGCCTCGTAGAGTTGCACACCTATCATCATCAAGGAGCTCAATAGAAAATAAGAATAAGAGCTATTCTCGACGCGAGAGCACGCTCAATCTGTCACAAATGGCTTTGCTATTCACCATCGAGACGCTCGATCAACAAGAGGAGACTTCACCTTCTCCGCTACGGATGGTTTGCTATTCGTGGTTTTTCCCACGTGACACCAGGCTACGATTGCATACGATGACGGCATACGACAACCCAGCCGTCTTAACTGTTCGGTGCATAAAATACAAGAATTGGAGTCATTTAACGTAGAGTGTAGTATAATATAGTATATTTTCGCACGCTACAGCACAGTACAAAGCAGTATAGAATAGCTAGTGGTCGGTAAGAGACAGGTGAAAAGGTAAAAAGCTGGCAACGTAAGGAGGACCTGGGTGGCCATCGGCTCTGTTGTAGCTCTTGCGGGAATTGTTATAGTGTGTGATATTATTTTTCTGAACAAAAGAAACATGTGTCTAGTCTGACAATGCTGTGCTCTAGATGGACTGTCCATTTAGTAATGTAGCTGTTCTGCAAGGCCGAATCATATTTAACACAACCTATACAAGCAGGCACCATTTTGTAAGTATATGTTGGTATAAGAAGCAATGTGGCAAAACGACGCTGAGAAGAACCTATGGTTACTTGGGAAAGTAAGATGGTCAAGAAAAAAATAAAGGCATTCTCGGTGAGGTCATTGTTCATACTCAATGAAGGGCTTCCACAAAGATTTCACACAAAACAGTAATTAACTCACAAAATGTACTACTACTTAGATGTGACCTAAACTATACTTACCCGGCTAAAATTAACGCTGTTAAGAGATACTTTGCATTGGAAATTCAAAGCGACAGAGCATACCACAAACAGTGTGGCTGAAGATCCTTCGAGTTGATGCGCCATCGTCGCGCAACTTTTTCTGAAGTAGAAGGGCTATTTACATGTCAACGATACGTGTAGGATGTTCATAGTGTTGTGCTAAAGAAGCTTTTACGTGGATTTCCGGTGCTTTCAAGAGCCTGTCAGGGCACTGCGAGCTCACGTACTCGCTCAAGAAGTCTATTAATGCCAGTATCATCAAGCGTGGCTGTTTTTTAGTGTAATTTTAGTGTAATATCTTTAGTACTGGCTGCGACGTTCTCCAGGCGTACTAGTTATATTGCAGAGATCTACCATCGTCTTTTTTTTCTATTGGTAGCGTATAGCCTTAGCGCAGATCTACTATGCAAGGTGTATGGTTGTTTTCTTTTGTTTCTTGGCCAACATAAAAAACCGATCATATGGAGACGTTACAGTTAATTGGTCATGCGTCTAAAGAGAGCCACCTCTCGGTACAAGCTCGAGTATCAGGGAAGCTCTGATGTAAGCGTGAACAGATTCAGAGTGTTAATGCGTCAAGTAAACAACTGAACCGAGTTTTTTCCTCGGGGAAACCTACCCCACATCCCCTTGCTGCTGAAACACCTCAAACTTTTGGGGGCTTGAAAGTGGTAGATCTCTATTTTATTAAGTACAATGAAAAAAGTTATGTTGTCAAGAGTAGTCACTAAGCTCAGGCTTCGTTCTTAATTATTTAAATAGTGAACCAGACATGCAGTATTTGCGATGCCATTTTATATTGTACCAGCCAGCCTCTGTTCTCAGTCCTGCTTATCTTTCTTGTGTATTTTGATTACGCCGTGCAGTGTTATGCTTCATTGTCGGCTGTTAAGAGGAGGAGAGCATGCGTACATTGCCCTGTATCCTTGAAACGTGAGCTTCAACATTTTATATATACCGCGACTCTGATATCTGGTTGTAATTGTTCCCTATTGTCCACACCTACATCGAATATTCTGGTGCCTAGGAAAACACCGAAAATGTCCATTATGCTTTTAACATTCATCTATTTGTTTTTAAGACGGAAAGGAACATATGATAGGTAGATGATGCAGAGAGCAAAACTTCAAATCTCTCGTCTTGAAATCAGCGGTCTAAAATTGAGAACCTACTATTTATATTGTTTTATAACTTTTATAATAACTTTTAATAATAAATCCCACTTGGTTTGAGTAAAACTGACGTGATGAGACATGTCCGCCAACAAGTTCATTTCGGCATTGTTTCTTGAATATTATACGACTTCATTTTAAAGCTTTGGACGATTGTTCAGCTTATAAAATGGAAGCGACTTGGGAAAGTTCTTTAACGAAGAAAAATACATCACAAGTTCCGGTTGAAAGTTTTGCTCAAGTGGTTTCTCGTTCGTTTGTTTGCTATTGCGTTTTAGCTGCCCTTTTTATAATACTATGCTTCTTCGCACTTCACCTTACGTTTTACTTGCCGCCAAGTGGAATGACGACTTTCCGGTTGTCTAAATTACTTCCGTGCCTTACGCGAAACTCGTTTATCATACATCAGACTTGGATAACGTCACTGACGTTTTCCACGAAAATAAAACAGCCGACAGAGCGTTTTTCATTCGAAAAATTTACTTGTTCGTCAAGTCACCGTTTGTTTTTCATGAACGTTGCCTGGGGGATGCCTTCACAAAAGCATATAGAACCCTGATCGAATTGACCGACAATGCGGAATGCGACGTCTGCTGCACCGAAGAAGACATCGGCCATCTGATATGCCATTGCCCTCGATTTGCCGCTGAAGTACAGAAGCTTTCGAACGCATTGCGACAATTGGACGATAGGCCACTCTCTGTGCAGATGCTACTGGAACACCATCATCGCCTTTCGTCGGCTCAAAAAGTAGTCAAAGCTGTTTTGTGCTTTTTGAGGACAACCTTGTGCTTGTGCTTTTTGAGGACCACACGTTACCACCTTCAACTTTTGTGTAGTGTCACCGCTGCATACGCACCAGCCGATTGACTGACAATGCTCTTGTTCTTTTTTTCTCTCTTTCTCTTCTCTTTCTTCTCTCTCTCTCATCTTTATGCCCCCTTCCCATTCCCCCAGCGTAGGGTAGCAAATCGGGCGTGTGTCTGGTTAATATCTCTGCCTCCCCTGTTGTTGTGCATTCATTTGCCTGGTATATTTATTTTGTCAACCTTTTTACTGCTGTTTGGCGTGAGACATTCATTAAATGTGCCAGGGAAGAGGAACACAGCTGATCGGCCAAAAATCTTGTCTCGATAGAAATGTGGTTCTCATTTTTTCAAACTTCAACGAAAAAAATTTGTGCTTCGCATATTACTTTTGGCATTGCATAAGGTGGCACAACATCGATACTCTCTAATAAAGAAGTCGCTTATCATAATGCCCTGATTCACGTTGATTTGAAGAACCTTCACGGCTCGAGCCTCTCAGAATGATAAGTTTTACATACTTTCGTCGTCGTTGTGAGTGCTGATGAAAGCACAAATAATGTCAAAGGCATCTAGAACATCGCCGGAGCTTAGGAGTCTATCGTGCTTCTTTTTGTTTGGTTTTTATCACTCTCGTTGACAATCTCATATTCTTTGCGGACACTTTAAATGACATCATCGTCACTGAACACATCGTGAACAATCACGTCAACGTCCCTCCTCAAAAATCTGTGCAATTCAACAGCGTCTGGTATGACTTGTGAACATAAAGAACCTGTCGCATACTTCAGCTATTAGCTGCAGGTCATTGGCGCGTGCAGAAGAAAACCACTTTCACCTAAAGTAAGGTTCTTCAGTTGAAAACATCAACATGCGATACAGTGTAGAAAATGAATTGTTGCACCAACGGTTGCTGGCAGGACATTTTATGCATGTGATAAGGGAGGGACTAAATAAATTGGCCCAGGTGATCAGACGGACTCTAGTCAGCTCGATGACTTGAAAAAAAATCACAGCATATCCACGGAGTCAATGAGGGTGAGTGGGGTGACACGCCTGTCAGCCCGTCCGTGCTTTCTTTCGTCCGCGTGACCATCCGTGCATCCATTCGTCTGTCCATGCGTCCATCCGTGAGTTCATTCATTCATCTGTCAGTCTGTCTGTTCGTGCGTCCATCTGTCCGTACGTCTGCGCGTCTATGCATCCATCCGTTCGTCTGGTAGTCTCTCTGTCCGTCCGTCCATGCGTCCATCTAGTGAACACTCTAAGTACCGCCATCTCTCATGCATGTCGCATCCCCTGTGGTACGTACATACCCACTCTAGAGCAGGTATGCGCCATCGGTGGCTACGTACTACTACATACATACAAGGGATGGATGCCTCAAAGGTGATTTGAAACATTTTTTCGAGTAACCTTGGAAATAACTCACTAGAAAAGCGTATTATCTCACGTATTGAAAGCTGCGAAAATTTCAAGAATCCGTTCAGTACGAGTGGAGCTACAAAGTTTTGTCACGCGCTGTAATCACACTATCTCTCCTCTCGTCCCGACGAAAGCGCTGATGGCTGAGCAGGGAGGGCTGGGAAGGGCAATGAAAAACCGTCACTTACGTCTTGTGAGCGTGAGCATTTTTTTCTCTCTTTTTCTTCGAGTACGAAGCTTTTTCAGTGTGATCGCGCACGCACGCGTGGACCAGTGACGGCCTCTCGCAGCGACCTTTGTAACAACCGACCGCGCCATGTTCAAATCAACTAATGGATGATAAATGGGCTTACTGGGCTTAATTTCAGTGATTTGTGGAGAGGAGAAAGCTATTTTTAGCTGACTGATAATTTATTGTGAATTCCATGCCGCGTGCGGCGCTATAATATTTGGCTCGCGTGTAGACGGGAGCCTCTACCACCGATCAGCAGCGTTTTCTGACCATGCTCAAAAAGTGTTGCAGGGCCCCTTTAAGGTGGTTCGCGCCTAAAACGTCTATTTAGGAAGAACGAGGACACAAGAGAACATCTCGATGATACGTCGTTAAAATGATAAAAAGCCTACCATACAGTTTGTTTCCTGTTATACGAAAGTCTCATTTTCAGTATTCAAGGCAGTTCCCTCACCCTCTATAGAGTTCTCAGCGACAGCAGTCACGCACACCGTCGTTGTGATGACCGAAGCACCGGGCAATGTGGAGCCATGTCCGTCATTGTAGCGTCCATTCTATGATGCGAACAGGCGTTTTCATATAGCTTGCTGGCTACAGCTCGAACTGAGTGCGCTGCATCATGACGACTTGCAGGCGTTCTGGTAACAGCAGTCACGCACACCATCGTTGTGATGACCGTTGCACCGCGCAATGTGGAGTCATATCCGTCATTGTAGCGTCCATTCTATGGTGCGAACAGGCGTTTTCATATAGCTTGCTGGCTTCAGCTCGAAGTGAGTGCACTGCATCATGACGACTTGCAGGCGTTTTTGTAAGGCTCGACCAGGATGAGCACCCAGGGCGGGGGTCTGAAGCACCGTTGATAGCCGAACCTGGCTGCGCACAACTTCACACACACACAACTTGCTGACGTAGCGAATGCTGCTTCAAAAAAGTCAAGCTCGTAAAAAAGCGCAGACCACTTCAACTATTTTTGAAAAGTGGGACGTCAATTACGAAAAGGGGGTGCGGCGTTTCCACTGGAGCGAAAATGATTTCAAGAAAGTGGTACTTTGTTAAACGAAAGAAAACAATGTCACTGTCAGGCAAGACCACTCGGTCACGTACAGAAAAGCCGTTTCATTCTGCAGCTCAAGGCCTCGCAGAAAGAAAAAAAACAGAAAAAGGTAGAAAAGAAAAAAATTGCTCACAACCTCATTGGTGCTGTTTTCCGTGAATGACACGTACGGTGCTGGTTTTCGTAGCCAGATGAGCATCATTTGCAAGGTCAAAACAGGTGTCTCTTTTTCTTTTGTTTTTCTTTTTTGCTGGCTGTTTGAAGAGCCCGAAAACTACCCTAAAACACGAGAAAACTCATGGCAGTATTTAAGAAGCAAAAAGTTCTGCCCATTGATCAAGAAACATACAATTTTCAAGACGCGTCATTCAAACTTACGATAAACTCACCAACTTCCTTTCTGATCAGTCAAATCTGCTCTCTGAATTACAAACGTGTCCTCAGTGATAGTTTCATAAACCGGTGCTGAAAAAGAAAAAATTTCCCAAATATTCATGAAGTGAATGACGACGAGTGGGCGAACCTAAGTGCTTAGGTCTATAAGGTCTACGTTGAAGTCGCCAACTGGCATAAAGGGTGGACAAATGAACGGACAGCTAGGTGGATGGACAGGTGAATGGACGCGCGGATGCATAGACGCTCGGACAAACAGATGGACATCCGGATGGACACATGGACAGACAGGTGCACGGACAGACGGAACCACGAATGGATGGCCAGAAGAACGGATAGACGGACGCACAGACAAACAGTTGCACGAACAGAGGACGCACTAATGCACGAATAGATGGACGAACAGCAGAACGCATAGATGAATGAATAGGCGGACGGACATACGAGCGGAGAGATGAACGTGCAAATGCATGGATAGACGGGCGGACAAATGAACGGTGTAGGTGATCATGCATTGGGCTTTCCTATACTTGATCGGTGCACGCATAAAAATGTTTTTTACAAGGGTGCTTTGTTATCGTTATGCAGGTGTCCCGTTCCGGTTGCGGTTTTATGAAGCATCACGTACAACAAGGCTCAGTCCTAATAAGCGTCGCCCCTAACGAAACTGTGGTTGAGCCCTCGTTTTAGCAATTGGTATAACACGAAAGTGAAACGTGTCTACGCAGAGGTGTTGAGCATTCGTTGTTCGATGTTTCACAAGGGCGAACGAATGAATCCTGCCATAACAAATTGCAATATCACGTAAAAACTGCAAGCAGCTCGAAACTCGCAGCCCACACTTCAATCAGAAGGCATGCACGAAATCTGCACCCACAGGACGAGCGCGGACAAACAACGGTCACCATTCCTCGTGTGAAAGCAGCGCGCTCATTTCGTAACCACGGCCATGGCAGTGAGTGAATGGGCGTCCGTTCTCTATTTACCTACTGTAACCTCAAAGCAGACTTGTGGTGGAAGCACAAGATATTCAAAGCACTCGAATTCCAAGATGAGCGCGCGCGTGAGGGAGCCACCACGTTAGAGAACATATATACGAACTTTGACCACGCCATGTTGAAGCACGCGCGCATAGCGACGCGCGTGGTGGCGCGGCAAGATGACCTTCAAATCACGCTCGCCCATCGTGCCATCTCGCTACTGATTACTAAAACGCGCTGAAGTTTCCAAGTCCTGAGGACCGCCAGCGGTACATAGTGTATATAAATGGCTCATCTTTATCATGTTGCGGAAGGGTCACTTTGTATTGTAGTGGTTAGCGTCGCGCGCATAGGAACGCGAGGTCACTGTTTTGATGTTCCGCTGCAAAACTTTTTCTTCTCGTTTTTTTCTTCTCTTTGCAATCTCGTAGTTATTACTCTACAATGTTATATTCGTTACGGAAACACGTCCAAAAGCCGTGGTAGACCCTTGCATAAAACACTTTCGTGTTGAAAACGTAGTTAATCCCTCCGTCATAAGAATAGTAAAATACGAATGCAAGTCGTGCTCCTCAAGCACCCGTTTCTCTTGCGAAATCATACTGACCACAGCAAAGGAGCCGCGTTTATAACACGTGAGGCAAGCAAGCAAACGCTCTTGAACAGTGAAGAGGGCCTCGTGCGTAACCGAGCATCGGCATTGCCAAAAAGGCTGCTCCATTTTCTGCAAAGTCCCACCTAATTAAGCCCACTGCTGAAAGCCCATGCGTCCGCCCGCAAGCTCTGCTCTGGAATATAAAGCGGTGCTCACTAACAAGCGCATAGCGTCAGTCGCAGGCGGCTTTGCATGCGGGACATGTCTGTACAGTGCTTCCGGTTTCACGTCTCCTTTCCCCCAATCCCCTTCGAGCGTCTCTTTGTGTGGTTGGATAACGAGCTTCCGCATGTACATGATCCCTCACGCCATTGCTTACAGCAATTCGTGTCAGTGCAGTCACTCTTCCTCTGTCAGCTTTATTTAGCCGTGTTAGGCTGCAGAAGTATGCTTATAACGAGCTCAACATTTTATGAAAGCGGGCATAGGCAGCGCCGCAGTATGCACCTGAATATTTCTTCGCAAAGGGGGGGGGGGGGGCGTCACTGTATTGGAACTGTCACAACCTGAACCGGTCTTACGACTTTTGTGGCAGCAGCCCTGCACTGTAGACACTACACCAGCTACAGGGCTGACCATAAAATTTCCCATAAAAGCAAGCTGAGCCAGCTGACGTAGTCAGTGTCCAAATAATAATCATCAATATCAGCCTGACTTCGTCCAATGAAGGACAAAGGCCTCTCCTATGTTCCGCCAGTCAACTCGTTCCTGTATATGCTGCTGCCAATATGTACCCACAAACTTCTTAATCTCATCTGCCCACTTAACCTTCTGTCTCCGCCTAACACGCTTGCTTTCTCTAGTAATCCAGTTAGTTGCCCTTAATGACCAGCGGTTATCTTGTCCACGTGCTACATTCCCGGCTCATGTCCATTTCCTCTTCTTGATTTCAACTACGATATCCTTAACCCCGATTCGCTGTATCTTAAATGATGAAGTTAGAGCTAATGCGTAACCATTCAATGAAATGGTCAAAAGAATATGCTTGATAAACTGAACAGGCAACGTGATCATATCTATCTATCTATCTATCTATCTATCTATCTATCTATCTATATATATATATATATATATATATATATATATATATGTATATATATATATATATATATATATATATATATATATATATATATATATATATATATGCACCTAACTACAATGGACATTGCAGTGCGGTAACAACTATACTGCAGCCGTATGAGTGCAATAAATTTTGGCAAATTATTCCCGAGATATATTTGTTCATAACGTGTATGTTGGTGTAATGACGGAGATGTGACAACCACCGCAATGTAGGTGAGTGTTCTAATTGTGTTACGAAAGGTTATTTTCCACAGAAATCTCACTTGTTTATATTGATGATCAGTTTAATAATTATTTCTCTTGCCACTTCAAAGTGATTGTAAGATGGACGAAAGTCTTAAAAATAAATCCGTAATTCTTGCATACTTGTGTACCTTTTCAAGAAACTCCATGGTTGCTGCGTGTTCCTGTCCTGTCGCAGCGTGTTGTTGTGAGTACATTTGCTTTGCGACACAACGTTGGTGTCCATGTGCTCCTATCTATGGTCCTAATTTGCCATAGTAAAAAAAGTCATTGTAATAAATAAATAGGAAAGACTAATGTTGACGTACAAAAAGTGCTGGTCGCTCTACATTGGTCCGTCTTTAATGACTCTAGCTTCCTAATGTGCCTAATCAATATTGCGGTTGATTACAAACACTAGGCACTCCGTGCAGTATTGTTGCCCGCATGCGGATAGAAATGGTCACTCGCGTAATGAGACCTGTGTCCACGCACCATTCGCGTCTCCGTTGGTACATTATGTTTAGTGCAAAGCTTGCCACAGCTTCGATCATCGGACAAACACAGATATTGCGGCGGGTCCAGTGGACAGCAAGTGCCACGCTGACCACTTTACTGAAAACAATTGGCAACTCATGCACATCGTACCGATGTCAGTTGTGCGAAACCATCTCGGTATATTTTTTTAGCTTACATGGAAAAGCGTTCTGCTGCGCAAGTAGTCGATACATGGCCATCGTACTCCCGCAAATGGCGTCCTAACGTTGACTCCTTGACTCATCACACGGCCGGGAGGCGCGTTCCACTACTTGCAGCTTTAGCTACACACATAGAATATCGGCAGGCTGTGCTATTGCAACAAGAATGTTATTAGTAATTACTGTCCAAAATGCATGAACGCAAGAAGTTGAACAATAAACGTGTTTTTATGTTCTTCTTGAAAGGTGAACACACTCGACATAGATATCTGCCTGGCTGCATGAAAATTTTAGACGATTAAAGCATACTTTCCAGCCACTTTTCGTCGAAATTTCTGGAGTTCTCCACTACGACGTCTCTCATGATCGTATGGTGGTTTTGGGACGTTAAGCCCCACGTATGAATCAATCAGCCACTTTTGGTCTAATGTTTCTAAAGTTAAACTTCAAAAACTATGAACGAATCCAACGCCCCGAGACTACTTCGGTTCTTTCTCGAGAAGAATGACTCTTCGGCCGACTCCAAAGCTAGCGACATTTCTTGGTTGGGTCCCCCTCAACATCGTCCTTCTTCCCACCGATCTCGTTGCTGCGGTATTTTTTCCACTGGTTCCGTAGACCGTCAAGTATATATTCGGTAAGGTCCCAGTTGAGTGGCTAATGTTTTCAAGGGTTGTTTGAATATTCTCGGGCTCTGAGAACTGCCTTTTTGGGTGGTTATCTTCCTTGTCGATGATCCGAGTGGCATAGAAATCGATGCGATGGTCTATCATTTGGATGTGTTCGATGAGAGCGTTTTGTGCAGCGTTGAAGCTACGCACGTCGTTTCGATGTTGCCGTATCCTTTCCGGGAAGTTTTTGTCTCATTGGTGAGACAAAAGTACTGAAGGGAGGCCTGATGTGCCTGAAACGTAGACAAGAAATACCTACTTGGCTGTCCCACGGAATGTGCCAGGAACGACAAAAAAATACATTTGAATGTCCAGCCATCGCAGTTGACTTATGTCCAGCCATCGCAGTTGACTCAAATATTGGTGACTCAAATACTGATGTCCAGCCATCGCAGTTGACTCAAAATATTGGTGCTCAACTTATTGGTCTCCTCTAGGTTTTTTTTTTGCTTGTAGCGCTGCACTTTTTATGCACTGTGTTCGTGTGGCATATATTCAAAGTACTTCACCGCTGCTTTTCCTCCGCCATTTTATGAAATATTTGACGTGCTAGCTAAGCCTTCTTTCTGAATCACATACACACAGGTACCATTTGACAAGTACGGGAGATTGGGTGCGTCGGTGCATAATTTATTTCAGTCTCAAGATCGAGAGAAAAGCTTTAGCCGTTATTTCTTTCGTTCATATATATGCCCTACAAATTTCTCATGCAAGGACACACGTAACGAACCATCATGGAGTTTGGCACGTACACGATTAGACAAGCACACTGGATGAAACCGTCATGGCGCCTAATTGATAGATGACCTCAAACCAGCCAGTGTGGATGCCAAGTCAGATCTGATTACGGTAACTAGAAACCAGGGAAGAAAGCTTTATCGCCATGAACAAACCCCTACATTCTAGTACCCGGGCACGGTCACGTCGTTTTGTGCTCCTAAATGGACTCGGCACTCTTCGTGCTAATATCTGGTGTTCAAAAAAGTAGACAGGTAGAAAGTCAGTAGAAGCAAATACGCCATGTTTTCCGTGCGGTAAAGGCCCGCTTGGTGTATTGCTCAATGCACTTGCATCTTGCGTTTCTTAAAAGTTGTTGCTGCATATGTAGGCATAAGATCTCATTTTTCGCACTCTAGTTTGTCATTCTGTAGTTTTCAGCTATTTCTTACACAAAAGTCGTCTTAAGCGCTTCCAAGCAGCAAAAAGTAACACTTCATCAGTGCACCCAAATTGAAAAGAAGAATGACGGCGGTAGCAACGAGACATAAGAAAAGAATTCACCGAAGCGACAACAAAAGCAGTCTATTTAAAGTTCACTGTAAGAAGAGGTCGTATGATGATAGAGTAGCTAGTTAGCGGTGGGCAGTTATAACAGTAAAATATATACCGAAATATGAAAAAAAAAACGAGAGGTGCTTATTATAGGTCAGATGTGAAATTGTAAGAGAAATATAGGGCAGATGTAACAATATTTGAGATCCCTCGAGAAAGGGCAAGTTAGGCGTGGACACAGTTCTGCAGCGCATTAACTATAGGATCATGTTGTGACTATGAAGAAAAATTTAGTCAAGCGCAAATTTCTTATGCTAAACAGACTACCAGACTAGGCGTTGCAAGGCTAACAAGAAAGTTTGACAGAAATCTCGAGGCCACAATAGATAAAAAAAAGACAAAAAATTATGAATGTATGCACTATTGGTTTCAAACCTCAGGGAAATACGGAGCTGCGTTCTTTCTTTGTCTTTAGGCTTTAATTTATGCCTTTGTCAATTTATTTTTCTCACTTCTCTCCTTTTCATTTTCTTCAATTTCCACTTATTTATTTCTTCTAATATCTCTCTATCAAGCTCTTTCTTCATCTTTCCAGCACTTTTCCTCTCCTTTGCTGCAGAAATTTTTTTCACTTGTTTTATGTTTCTTTCTATCCTTTTTCTCTCTATTTATTTCTCATTGTGGACGCCTCTTTTCCTATTTCTCCTCTCACCTCTTTTCCTATTTCTCCACTTGCTATTTTGAATTCCTCTTTGTCATTATCTCTGTATTATGCTTCACTTCCTCCCTTTTTTCTGAATTTCATTTCTCCTCCTTCGTCCAGTTCCCCTTCGTCATCCACTTGCTTACCACACTATAATAGTCTATGTTATCCTCTGCTAGCGCGCCCTGATAGCTCAAGCGCTACGATGCTCACTTTGATATCACGGGTATTTGATTCAAGTCTCGCCTCCACGAGAATTTCCGTCGTCAAAGCTATCTTTCGTGTCTCTTTCTTTCTTTTTCTCTGTACTCGACACTCTCCCGTTTATCAGAGTTATTGCATTTTACGCGAGACAAATCAGCACGCTTTTCTGAAAACAAAGGACGAGGACATGACGGTGAAGGAGAAGAACAACAGGTCAAAGAGAGAGTTTTATGGTGATGATCATTTCTGTTCGCCTGTCACAGTGATACAGCGAGTGTCAATACCTGTGCTATTTTAATGCATGTATTCAGTCTACACATGTTTGTACTCACTCAAGCTTCCTCGGAAACACAGTCAGAAGACGCTGGGATCCTTTGCAGTAAATATGCGCAGTTGTAGCTAGCAGGCACAAAACAAATACGAGTGGTCCTTGCATTGCTGAAATTTTCAGGACCAGCATGAATGCTAGAAAAATTATCAGACTTCACCATCACTTGCAATAGCTAATGGCATGTTTTGGTTTTCAGTTTTGCTTTTGCATTTGTTGTACTAGCTACGCTAAACGAGCGCTGACTTCACTTTTCCGGTCCATTCGCGATATGGTGTACCAAATGTACGTTTTCATCTAGTGCAGAAGACCTGCTGCGTTGCGTGAGGCAAGATCACTTGTTCAAGACAGCTTACCAGAAAACATTCAAGTTATTTAACGCAGTCCAAACGCGAAGTCTCGAACTGTGCGCCCATTTGGACTCACAAAAATTAACGCCAACTGTGACAAATTGCAGCATTGTTAATATAGTTAGTCCTTTCCAGAGTCACCTTTTTTTATACAGATTTTCATTGTACCGTTTGGAAGCTAGAATCATAGGAAGGGAAGCACGCGAAAGGAGGAGGCATTGCTTCGAGTTCACGTAGAATCATATTCAATACATGAAGTGTAGTGAGCGGTGCCTGTGGCGGTATGCCTTCTAATGACCATGTTGCTGTGGTGCTAGCAAATCGAGCGAACTGATGGGCACTGCGTCGGCCTTCGGTGAGCTCAAGACTGTCACACACGGTCGATGGCGCCTGCTGTGGAAGCCCTTGCAGATAAGGAAATTCATTGCATCGTGTTCTATGTATTCATAGCTACGCGTCACTTTCTAGGTCTCTTCCACGCGGTTGCCCACTTTGCGAGAAAGAGTGAAGACGTTTTGTATATAAGTGAGATATAGGATTTAGTCAACGCTGGAGCACGGGGTGTTAGTTTTCTTTTTGTCGATGTCTTTTTACCAGTCGATTGGCTGATCACAGTACGCATATTTTCTTTCCGTGCAAATTAACTGCTCAATTCTACTTCATGTATCTAGCGCCAAATTCTTGCTGTTACTTCAAGTAGAACGGGATATTCACAAATATAAGCATGTCACACCAGCGACAATTCTTGCTGGTACGTTCGAGCATGTCCAACCAGCACGGTGTAAAAGTTATTCTGACACCGGACCAAATTGCCGTCAAAGTTAAATTTTTCAGTCTCGCAAAACGTCTCAAGATATTTCAACTCAAAAAAGGAAAAAATTATCATTGCGGTAGACCCAGGCGGAGCCTCTTCTGTCATCATGAAGAAAACAACGCGTAGATCACGGTGGAGCTCCGCTGTACCATGTTGGTACCCCGCACCACCACCAAATTGTGACGGGTAGAGAAAAACCAGAAGAAAGACAGAAAATTTTTGAACTAAAAGTACCACAAACGAAAATAAGTAGGTTGGAGCACACCTAGCGCCAACAAGCCAAACTCCTTTGAATTCACTTCCTGTTCGTCTTCCTGTCACACTTGCCACAATGATCCTGTTTCGTTTCTTTTTTCTTTTGGTGAGCTCATAAACAAAAAAAAACTCACCTCACCTTAGCGTCCTAATCTCTTCCTCTCAATCAGATAAACAAACTTTCTGCAAATTACACCTTTCTCTATTTTTTGTAAAAATGCCGAAGAAAAGAATGGCATGCTTCTGCTTCCAGTACTTGATCTGTTTCCACCGCTATCTAGATTCTCTTCGGGTGGGTGAATTGTCCTATTGTTATTCAGTGTACAGCTCCTTGCTTGATTTCTTTGTGTATGTAATCATCCAACGGCACAAGGCTGTTTGTAGGATGTGAGGACAGAGTGCTGCTGTGTTCCTCTGTTACTCCCCTGAGAGAGGTGTGGTGTCGTGCATCAGCGCATCCGTTAGCCGCTCGGCCGCTTCCCTAATGATCACCATTGGGGCCAGCCTAGAAAGGGTTCGGGAGGAAGCACTGCTATATACGTCCCTCGGCACTGACAACCATTTCCCACTCTGTGAGATTGAAGGAATAGGCCGAGGTCTAAAAGCAAGAAAGACGTCAACGAAGAGAGGCTCCTTACAGCCAGCGTGGTTTTCGCTCTTTGTGATGGTCGACTTGTTGTACCTTGTAACGTTTGACACACTCGTTAGCCGACTCCTGAATCAGCCTCCTGTCAATGGCTGCTACTAAATTAAAAAACAGACCCACAAATTTATTGTGTCTTGAGAAGCGCTACTCCCTTCGAGCAACGCCATGGGCTGTTCCCACGTGAACACGGGAAGCCCTGCTGCACCGCCGCATCGTGGGCTTTCTGAACAGTCCGCAGTTATGGTAGTAACTCTCAACTTTGTAAGGCAGAGTCACAACCCTGTTCTGGAAGTCGACTTGGGCCCCATAACGAGGAGTACCACTAGAGCATATGCTCAGAGTTACTAACCGCACCACGATCAGGGCAAGTACAGTCGAAATCCTCTGAGGAGACGATGCATAGGAAAAATAGACCGGAGTAGAACCTGGTCTGGGGCATTATAAACGGGACGACCTGAGGCCCAGACAACTTGCTGGACGGAGGAGAAAATAGCCACCTACTCAAATTGGTGGAATTAAGTCGCTTGGTTAATTGAGCTTGAATAATGAGGCCACTCACCTCACCTAAAACGAAAAGATTGCTAGTTTGTTCCCACGCGCTAGGCTTGGAACTACCCATACCCAACTATACGTTTGAGCATTTCTTCTTTCTTTGAGTTCGTATAAGAGTGGACGCCTACCCCAGTTTGTGAAGTTTTGCTTTATCTTTCTTTTTTATGCGATTACTACGTGCGCACGGCAATAAAGGTATCACCTGAGTGTGATGAACAGCTTCACCTGATTCTAGTGCAGAGGCATCTTCGGTCCTTTCAGGTCCTCATTTACTCTCTAGTAAACATCTTGTCATTCTGACTGTGGCGCAAAACTTATAAAAGTCCTGTCTTTTTACTCATTATAGTTATTAGTTAAAGCACAAAATGCTTTTTGTCCTCAGCTTTGTGCGCCGCACTTGCCAGCTTCCAGCGTAGCTGCAATGAAGCAAGCTGTAAATGGTGCCGACGTTAAATAGGAACTATACGAACAAAAGGCTTGCTCAACAACGGTCACCCACCAAAAGAGCCCAAGGGACGCAGTGTATAGTGTCTCAGTAGTGATTTCCATGCATTTTGTGCTCGTACCTATCTCTTGTAACCTCCTTCGTAGGCTTCTGGTTGCATGGGCTGTATGTTCGGAGCCGGTGATACCGTGTCAGTAATGTTCGCCGATGCCTGCTGTTTTAAATGCGAAGCATTCCTCAGCGAACTTCGGCGACTTTGAGCGTATCTATCTATCTATCTATCTATCTATCTATCTATCTATCTATCTATCTATCTATCTATCTATCTATCTATCTATCTATCTATCTATCTATTTAGCCGCTTATGTTTAGGTGCTCTCGTGGTCACCCTCTTAACTTGGCGTGAACCAAAGTTAACTTGGAAGGGTAAGGTAGTTTGACGATTATGACGCGCAGTTCGAAACATGAATAGTGTTAAAATCCCGTCGCGTACGTCATTAAACACTTCTTGCCAGACAGTGGCACATACTCACGGGCGAGTATATGCCACTGGTAAGCGGGTATGTGCCTCAGGTGATTGACATTTAGTATCTACTCAGGAACGAAGAGAACATACATGGGCAATTTTTACACGCGGGCGTTAAGAATTACCTGACAACGGCAGAGTCGAGTCAACGAATGCAAAGAATAGACGTCAGGGTCCCAGCTGGAATCGAACCCAAGCATTATGCGTAGCAATGAAGCATTTTACCACAGAGCTACACCCGGTCTCCGAACTACTTTTAAAATAGACGCTAATCTTCGTGAAACATCAATAGTGGTTGCAGTGCTGCCTACTCAATTTTATAAACATTACATATGTACTCCTTCTATACAGCCAATACGTCTGGTTAACGTCAATTGTGGTTAGTTGCCATGTGCTGAAGTTGATATTTGTAGCAGTGTCCATGGTAAGCAACCTCGCGAGAATTAGCGCCTCATATCAGCTTCTGGTGTTGCAAATACGCATGTTCCAGTAGGCATCGTTGCGCAAGGTCAAACAACTGGCCATATTGAGATCTGCAACTCTTCAACATATGCTTGTACGTGCAAGCTTTCTACATATATTTGGCGCCATTTTATGACGTGTCACTCAATAAAAAAATTGCTACATGGTCACTTTTCCTCCGCATGCTTCGCACAACGTCTACTTCCAGGTGCGTGGGATCTGCCGATTTTTTTCATGTGTGACTTGCTTCAATGCGGCGTGCGCACGTGAGAGTTCACGCACCTCTTGCTTTATCTTTGGGTCAACTCACGTATAGCTGCGTTCTCTAGTTTTGGATCTGATCAATCGACACGGATTGGATCAATCGAGATTGCTTTGAAACTTTTTCTGATTTACCAACCCCTCCCGCGCCTAGATCTTATCCGCCAGTCCACCTTGTCTATACGGAAGCTCACCTCATGGGTCGTGATCTTGTCGGAGCGTGGTCGTGCATTGTGTTGCTGGGAGACCGAGATCGTCCACACGATCACGACCTGGTGTATGGACTGATCCTCTCGATAGACGGGAGGTCATGGTGCATCAGTTGGTTATTTGCATATTTGTGCTCCTTGTCTCGTCTACAAACCACGTACGTAATCTTTTACCTTGCTTTCTATGCTCTGTCTGAGGTCGTGTAGGCGCCACCACACATGTTACACTTGGGGTAGCAGTAGTGTTCTTGGTGGGAGTTTCGGAGGCCACAGTCATGGAAGCTGTGGTACGCGAGATTCGGGCAAGCATTCACAGGGTGGCTGAGGCGGCCGCATTGGTCAGAATAGATCATTTGCTTGTGACACAAAGTGCAAGCTATGAGCATTGCGCCGTACGCCCCAAGCGTGACGAGTACTCATGGGAAACGCCTCACAATAGGGATCCGTCAGTAAGCACGCCCCCAGTGGAGACGCGTTTACTTTTTGAAGTTTCCCTTGGATGTGAATAGGCCCCACTTTGGCGTAGCACTCCGTGGTCGCTCGTTACGGAGTGCTGACGACGGCGTTCTGGTGCGAGTTTGGACAGATCGTCATTTCCGCGCTTTTTTCCGTCTACTGGCACCCGCGAAGATGGCACTCATAACTACACTGGCGCTGACCTTGGCGATGTCGATGTCGGTAGTTTGGGTATGTGCACTACCTTCTTAACTTTTTCTTTGACATTCTTCGGTTTCGAACCTTGCTAGATGATGTCTAAGATTAATCGTACTTGTATTGATGTCGTGCGGTGAGTCTGCCCCCGGTTGCCAGGTTGGCGAATGCGGCGTTTCCGTCGTCTTCCATTTCTTATCTTCGGTAATTTCTTTGGCGGAAATGTCCGCCCCTATCACTTGATCATTCACTTTTTAGTCACATTCATGTGCACTGAGGAGTTAAGGATACTCAAGCTGTTCGAGCAGCTTTCACTTCCCCTTCTCGTAGCATCTTATTGTGCAGAGTCAATTTAAATTTCAATTCAATTTTAGTCATGTATTACACTCTACCCTACTGCTTTGCTTGTTGAGTTGCCATCCGAGTAAAACCTCGGTTTCAATCCCGGTCTTTCCCTTTCACTCCTGTTTTTTTTGTGTGTGTATTGCTTGCATTTTGGCATCTGACTCAAGTTCATCAGAAGGTTACCGAGAAAGAAAGGTAAATTGATTACATGTTTTAACCTCATGCATTGCGTGCTTCTGGGACATCTCGAGATTACGGGATATGTCTACTAGGACATTGCTGCTTTTTTGGAGATTCTAAGGCTTCCACTTTCATGGGTGCTATGTCACTCATATTATCAACCGATGTCGGCTTACGTGCTTGGTCGCGCCAAATCTTTGCCTGTCCCACCAAGGTTTGACTGGTCGATCCAATAGAGTTGAGAGCGAAACTAAGCTGGGCTATGATGTCCACGACTTTCTCGGGCGAAGCTACCCATTTTCATTATAGGCTTAGAGCAATCAAGTGCTCAGATTTTACAACTTTCTTGTCGCACAGCGTTAGTTGAAGAATGCGGGTTGTTAATAAATGTATTTTAAACATTGACGGAAGCCCTTGCATAAAAGTACGAAGTATTGTCTCTACAGTACCCACACGTTTAACATTATTAGAAAGCTGCACTTTTCGCACACATGCACGCGTTTCCCTGCACGTCACCACGTTTTTCATGACTTTGCGGAACGGACACGTCAGATTACGACTCGATAAGAGTGTCAGAGCGTTTCAAATAGGTAGGCGCTACGGTGCGTGAGGTGTTGCGAATTGGCGCTTGTAATAAATTCCAAACTATTTCGAGCTTTTACAGCAAAAATGGAGCCGATTCTAATGAGCATGTTTTATGAGTACCAAATATGAAAAGGAAAAAAATTGGCACATCCCACGTACTTTGCAAATCCATGTTTTGCGAAGCATGTGGGTGGAAGCTGACTGTGTTGTAATTTTTATTGAATAAAATGTTGCGAAATGACACTAAAATACGTACAAATGTTCTACGCACAAGCAGCCATAGGCATTCTCAGAGTTTTCAATTAGGATGAAGGAGTGGGCCAACTCGTTCTCCTGCGTGCGCGCGCATGTGTTTGATCAATAAACTGTTTGGGCCGGCATAGCCATATGCGCGCTTCTGACCCCATGCACAAAGAATATTTCGGAGTAGCATACGTGCTGAAAAATAGCATACTGTGTGGTCACAAGAGCGAAAAGGCAGAACAGCATCGAATAAAGAATTCAGACGGCACACTCGACCCTCGTGAAGAGGGTGAGGGGGTGAGAGGGTGAGGGGGAGTGCTTGGACGCTTTGGAATGTCGAAAGCTCATTATCCCACCAAAGACAGAAATAGAATGAACAAGTACAATGGAATGCAGCAGGGCAAATGCAACGGATGTTAGCGCGCGACTGGAACCTCTACCTCTGCCTCGTTCCACCGCCGCCTGCTGTGGCTAATGCTTCTCGCTCTTTAGGGAGCCCAACCCTACGCCATTCCTGCCCTCACAGAAGCAAGCGACTCGCCTTTCCCCACCCGGCCTTAATTAGGATCTCCTGCTCGCTGCCGAGAGTGTGGCTGCCCTTTGGCAACAACTCTGATATTCACGTCAGCGTAAGCCCACGCTTACCTTTCAAGCAGTGTCAACGACTGAGTTTCGAGATCCTATATACAGTAATCTCTGGCTCCACCTTGCAATGTGCCTACAGCATGGCTACTGTTAGTGGCACTGCTCTCGGTGTTAAGTTTCGTAGCAAGAGATAACAAGTGATCTATTTTAGATCAGGCTGAGTATTGGATCAAGTGTGATGCAGTCTCGGAAAGGCACTACGCATTCGGGAAGCGTTTCAAGTAGCGTAGGCAAATATGCTTGAGTCCCTTGTACTTATACTTAAGAACAAGTTAAAGGGCCCTAAATAATCAAAATTTCCGCAGACCACCTCAGCGGCGTCTTTAATAATCATATCCTGGAATTGGGACTTCCAACCCCGTCTATATTTACTATGAATTCAAGGTAACTGGTAAAGTGGAGTACAGTATATTTTTACGGGGAATATTTATTCGTAGAGAGCGCGTCTAGCTAACGCTGCACAGAAAACAAAGTATTGCAGGACAACAGGGCAGCACGAAAGTTCAACCCACAACAACAAAGTTGCCGTCTTCCTTTTTTTGGATGTAGTTTCAGCGCTTGTGCCAGAGCTACAGTTTAATTCCCGTGTCATTACCCTGGCCGTGTCACAATGAGTGAATAACCAGTAGATTTTAAAACCAGAAATGTGGGCGACTTGAGTTCTGGGTGTAGCAACCGATGAGCACGTTGTGCCGTAAATCTCATAAATGGCAGGTGTGACCTGACAAAGGTCACGGTAGGGCCTAACGTAGCGCGATAACAATTTCTCGCACAGTACAAAACGTCGAGATGGGAGCCACGCGAAAACAAGAGAGCCCGCAGGAAAAGTTGGCCCCATATCTGCATGTTACAGTGCAAATGTCGTCGAAAGACGATAGTCTTGCGTCTGGAGAGAGTGAAAAAACGTTTATTTGATGTTCTTCGTAAGAAAAACAGTGAATGGTGTACTGGACGCGCTGGAGAATGGAGAGTGGTTAGTCAGACTAAAGCATGGTGTCGAAGTGTACCAAACTATGACGGCTGAAAAGTAGATAAAACGTAAAGCAGGTGGCTTTCTGTAGGTGGTGACAACCGGTAGAGCTGTGTCCCAATCAGTGTGGTCACTAGATACGCACAGAAAAAAATTGGCAGATCCCACTTACAGTGAATCGATGATATGCGAAGTAAAAATGAGAAATTTTGATATGTCACTTTACATTCAGCACACAGTTACGAGGTGGATGTAAATAATGCCGTATATGACTTCCATGTCCTGAATATTATGTTTAGATGTGTCGTTTACCTTTGTCATCTATTCACGTCACGTGATAAAAATTTGGTATATGTGGAGCTAGCGAAACGGCCGCGAGCACGTTATGAGCATGGTATTGTCATGCTCTTAAATAACACGCGTGTCAGGATTATCATGCTTGCACCAGTCATATATTTCCTCATCTATTGACATGACCTAACAGTTTGGTATGTGTGTAGCTTGCTGCGTCCGGATTATGTGGAGCTTGCTGAATCAGTACATAAAGAACTAGAGACTCACGCTCACATAAAACAGCGCAAACTGAATGACAAATGAAACACACAACCCCATGAACGATTTTTAATCGAAAGAAAGAAAACATGAATCCATGCAGCTTCGAACATGTCGTTGAAGGTCAGAACTGCAAGATTATACAGAGGGAAGCTGAGCTGTATGAGGCCGGATACAGGACCTACGCAAGCGTGGACACCCAATAACGTAAGCCACCGAAGTGAGTTCCGCTAAGGTGCGCAGTGAGAGTGCACATGCGGCCAAACTATACACCCACGCTTGATTCACTCTCGCAAGTTCACGGTAGAAAAATCAGGTTGCAAGTGCTCTTGATGCACGGCATCCAGAAAAAACGAACAGGCAAACCAGAATTATTCAGTGAAAATGGAACATACAGGAGAATATCGGTATACTGCAAATGACATAGTTGCCGCCCTACATCAAAGCGACGCTGGAATTACCCCTCCCGTATTGCATTATAGAAAAAACTTTCTTGAAAGCATGCACAATCGTGACACTACCTTCAAATATATCAGGCAAAGCTCAGGAGGTTTATTACTACAAAGAAAAATTCCAGAAAAAAACAACAACTGAAAGCTCTCTGTGCTCATGAACTGGCAGTGCCGGCTTTCGTGAAGACTTTATTTCGGGATGAAATGGTTCATATTCCATTTAGGGGTAGTCATGAACACCGCGCTTTGTAACGACTTGAACAAGTCAATTTGATGGTCCTATTTCACTGCTATCTATCTATCTATCTATCTATCTATCTATCTATCTATCTATCTATCTATCTATCTATCTATCGATCTATCTATCTATCTATCTATCTGTTTCTCGATCCGTCTGTCTGTCTGTCTGTCTGTCTGTCTGTCTGTCTGTCTCTCTGTCAGTCAGTCAGTCAGTCAGTCAGTCAGTCAGTCAGTCAGTCAGTCAGTCAGTCAGTCAGTCAGTCATTCAGTCAGTGAGTCAGTCAGGAATCTGAAAGAGAGGGACATCACATAAAACGTGAACGTGCAGCAGACAAACAGGCGCTCAAGATCGAGATCCGCAAACGAGATCTCGAGTAAGCCTTCAGTATGAACCCCGATGTCATTTACAACAAGTGCCCGGGGATTAATGGATGCCCTCGGTCCTCACTTATACACCATTCCTGGAAGGCGTTCTCCTTCCCTTATTGCTCATTTCCCGCCACTCAAAGGAGCGCCATCGAGGCTTTCAAGCGTCAGGAGTCCGGGCCTCTCACGAAAGCTAAAATATGGGAGCACGACGCGAGGGGCCTGCTTTAGCATCGATATTTGATAGAACATTGAATGCCAAAAGATGTAATAACAATAAATGATCTACAAGCAAGTGAAAAAAAGAAAGGAAGCATACGAGGCAGTAGACTGCAGTCGCGGTTTTAATACCTTATAAGACATGACAAAGTCTTGATAGGAGCTTCTGAACTTTAGTTTGTTGAAAAAAACTTGCTGCCTTGGAGGCAAGGAAATTCTTACAGAAAGAGGAAAATATTTCTTGCAGTGATGCTTACACGAAAGCAATCGTTATATTTAAAATACCCTAGTACTTATACGCAGCACATTCTGAAAGCTATTGTCCACTAGTTACTTAATAAACTGAAAAATGTTGAACATAAACATTTTCAGATTCCTTACATTGTTGTTGAGATTAAAGTGGTCCGACTTGGTATACCTTTTTCTTGACTCGTTGAAGAAAACTAATCGGGCGCTTATAACCTTTCCACGCTTGCTGTTGTAGGCCTAGTGATAACAGGTGCAAAACAAAATATATGACGTAAGCAACGGCACAAAACAGCGTGTCGGCGAACCAACTAGAAATCAAAATCAATCGCATCTGTTAGAAAAAAAAGAAAAAATTAAGGTTCGGTGCTCGAGGAATGACTCTGCTATGTGCGGCTCTAGCCAATCGCCAGCACTTCTCAGAGAAGAGAAATCTATCTTGTCCCAGCGGTACATGTAGCCTGCCCTTCGTTGGCACTCTGAAAAATTATGAGGGGCTTGAAACCTTTTTTTAAAGATGAAGACAATTTCCCCTGCACTTGACTGTTCAGTAGCCCTTCTAAATGTAACTAAACAATTAAAACTCGTGTTGAAGGACGCAAGTACCCCCTTCCTAGTCAAAGAAGTTAAAAGTCTTTTTTTTGTTTTTAATGGTATATTATACCACTTTACACCCCACTTTTCCTATCCCCTAGAATATTTCGTGCTATCAACTACATGTATGCGCTATAGAGGTGCTGAAGCAGGGATGCAGAAAAAACACAAAATAAAAACACCAAAACTGACCACTATTGTTTGCTTCTTTCTTCCCTATACTTTTTGACGCTCTCGGTGAGTTCCCACTCACAATTGCGACAACTGGTTTCTTGAACGAGAAAAAAAAAGAAGATTCGAAGAAAACGGAGCCTGCTGCTGCAGTTCTCAGAAGGGTAGACTGGCACTTGAGAAAGAAAACAAGGAAATGCAGCTGTTGTATGTGTAGTCTGGACTCTGCTAATAGCGTGTGAGTGACACTATTCAAAAAGTACGAACAGCGCTCAAGATATACGGCAGCCATCATCGGCAGGGACCATAATTCTCAAAAAAGAAGAGTGAGCGCCTTCTTTTCAAAAGCATTGCTCTTTCAGTACGTGCCTCAGACGACGTGACGCATGAACCGAAGAAAGCAGAACAGGGTATATAAAATAGGGACTTAAAAAATTCGTGAAGCCTGCACATAAATGCGCAAGCGTTAAAACAAAGAAACTGGAGTATTGCGACGCTAATCGGGTTGCGTCCAGGTTTTTTTACGAGACTTTAGCTGGGTTATACCATGTTCTTTTCACGTTGATTATATGGTGAAGGTAAGTCATCATTGCCACCCACGTGTACACGCTAACGTGTGCGTTCGTCGCAGTTTTTTTTAGTCCTTCAGTGGCTGTCACACAAAGCAGCCTTCAAAACCAACGTACCCTTATGAATGATAGGCAAAATTAGATTGCTGGTGAACCGTTATACCTGCGATAATTGCTAGCAGACAAAAAAGCCTCGGACTGTTTCACGCGAGAAGTAATGAAAAGTTTACAACAACTAGATTGAGTGTGGTAAAGTGCGACAAAAGTTTTAAAATCTTGAATATTTACTTTTAGTTCACTCCTTACAATAAACAACAATGCAGAGAGTTTACTTTGAGTAAAAAGGTCTGTGCTATCTACATGTTGCTATGGTTCGAAACATTCTTGTAAAAATAAATAAATCATGCTCCAGATGTCGTATTTCTCTCCAAGAGAGAGATAAAGATGCAAGAAAAGGCAGGGAGGTTAACCAGACGCACATCCGGTTTGCTACCCTGCACTGGGGAAGAGATAAAGGGGAGAAAAGAGGTTGCAGAGAGATGAGAGGGTACACACAATCACGAGCACACTCGGGGAGCACACACAGTCTACAGGCGGTCGCTCAGGTTTGTTGACGTTAAGTAGAGTAGCAGTGCTTTAGTCGCTTTCTGCGCAACTGAGGCAGATGCCCAAGGTCCTAGTATCTTCTGCACACAAAATGGTCCGGGGTCAGGTTGGTTCAAAACCATCCGGAGCTGGCATCGTTGTGTGTCGTAGCAAGCGCAGCTGCACAGGACGTGTTTGATGGTCTCTTCAGCTCCTCAGTAGTCGCATGTAGGAGTGTCTGCCATACCGATGCGAAAGGAATACACCTTTGTAAATGCAACACCCAGCCAAAGGTGGCATAACAGTGTCGCATCGGAGCGGGAAAGTTGTGATGGTAGCTTTAGCTTGAGCTAAGGATCTAGTTCATAAAATTGACACCTTTGAAAGCTGGTAGACGACCAGAACATGCGTGTGAGATCTCGAGCCAGCAGGTAAAGTTGTCTTGCTGCATCATTCCTTGATAGAGGAATCGGGAGTACACGGGTTCCTTCATGGGCTGAGCGGGCTGCATCATCGGCTAATTGATTTCTGGTAATACCGATATGTCCAGGCAGTCATTTCTCTCCAACCTGCAGGGCAAAACAAGACGCTGCGTGGGGCAAGACGATACAGTGGAAAAAGATTCATTCCTTCAGTTTTTGCAGCAGCAATCGATGATATTCCCTCTGTGGGCTCTTACGCACTCTTAAGGAATCTGGTTCTGGACTTCCCGCATTGAGTCTAGACAGAATCCGGGGCCGTGTGTCTCCAGAACTCCTTGCAGATCAAACACCTGCCAGTGTGTCTTTATTCTAATGTGGTCTTTATGAAACGCTTGCATCTCATTGGGTTATTCAACAACTGGAGGCTAGATATGTTTGGACGTATCTTCTTCAGCTTTTTATGCCATTTTGATGCAGAACTAATCAGGCGTGTCATTGCTTTTAACTTAGTTCATAGGGCTTTACGAGGGAATGATTTTAAATGATGTGCTAGATTCATAGTTTTAGCGCTTGTATTTCTTTTCCAACGATGTTATTGTAGAAACGCCGTTAGAAATCAATCCAAATACGTGTTCGCGAACGACTTGACTTGGAGGTTCCGTCATTTTTTTATACGTCTCTTGAGAGCATCCTTGGGAACCCGGAAAGCCTCAATGCAGCGCGAATACAATGAGTGATGTTCTAAACGGCAATCAGCGTTTTTGTTTTGCTGTCGTTTTCCTCCCAGAAAGCTCTATATGACAATCTCTTGTAAGTACAAACCATATTAAACAAAAATATAATGTGTAATGATTGTAGGTTATTGGTTCAATTATTAACACACTCTCTAAGCACCGTGGCATGCTTTCTTGTCGTGTTTTGTCCCTCTCATGTTCCTGAATTAAAAACAAAAGTTCCACTTTGTTCCGGGCACGAAACGAAGTAAACTTTTGGCGTTCTTTTGACCGTAGTGTAAATGAACAAGTAAATATTTACTTTGGTGAACTGGTGCAGGAGTAACTTCATGCACGAATTTGAAAATTTGGCCTAGCAGGATTTTGCCCTTTTTCACGGGTCACGAAAGCACTGACACCAGCCACGTAAGTTTTCCACCGTGAACGCTGAGAGAGATTGTCGATATTTAGAAATGAAAAGGTAGACAAGTGTACCAGCACTTATCACTATAAAAAAAGAAACAAACAGAAAGAGTTTTAGTATTAGCTACAGAGGCCGGCCAAATAAAGGTGGCGTTTTCGCCCGTCTCTCATTTTAACCAACACTATTTATGTAGTGAATACTGCCGACTTCTATGCAAAGTCGTAGGCAGGAGTGGGTGACAGATACACTTGATTGGACATTTTCCAGGGCAAGAAAACAACAGAAGCTTAAAACAGAAAAAAATGTCGGGGCGAAATATAGAAGAAAAACAGGGATTTACAAACATTGAAGTCAATGCAGCGCTTCAGAATGAGCAAGTTTTGTTGACAAAAAAAAAAAAGGCGAGAAAAACACATACCGGCACAATCGACAAAGCGTGATACAATTGGGCTAGCGCTGAACATAGAAAAGTAATACAACTCAGACACACACGGGAGAGAATAAATGCGGTGACAATGAAATAAAAAAAAAGAAAAAAGAAAAAAAAGTTCAAAGGATAGCCGGCAGATTTGCTATCGCATTCATGAATGAAGCGACAGTTGTGGGTGAAACAGCTTCATCGGACAGGGCATTCCAACTACGTGCTTCTCCGGGAAAAAAATGATTTTTGAAAAGCAGTGGTTCTGCAAGAAAATTCCTGGACTTTCTTGCTGTGGTGTGACCGGGTTATACGTGATTTCGACGGTAGAATATATTTAGTTTTATTGATTCCAAGGTTACTGTGATAAATCTGATAATACAGTTTCAGTCTTTCACGGGAGCGCCTGCGTTCTAGGGGTTCCAAGTCCGAACTTTCAAGGAGGGTTGAGGGGAATGTGTTTCTTCTATAAGCGTTGTAAATAAACCTTATGGATTTTCTTTGTACACGTTCCAGTTTTTTAATGTTTGCCGATGTATGAGGTTCCCACACAGGAGACGCGTATTCCAGTATGGTTCTCACGTAAGTTTTGTACGCCAACATTCTAATTTCTTTGGTAGATTTTCCAATGGTTCTGCGTAAATACCCAAGTGCCTTCATTGCCTTTTTTTGTGTACTCTATGCACTCGTTCCACTTTAGGTCGAACGTAATTATAACCCCTAAGTATTTGTAGCTGCTAACTAAAGATATAGAGTTATTGTTGATGCAATAGGTGAAAAGAAAGGGACTTTTTGTGTGGGTAACTCTCATAGCGACGGTCTTTTTTGGGTTAATGCTCATCTGCCAAGTCGAACACCAAGAGTGTATTTTATCCAGGGATTTGTTTAGGGCGATCTGGTTGTTGGGTTCATTGATGACGTGGTACAGGATGCAGTCGTCTGCAAAAAGCCTTACTTTAACGGGTATGTCACAGACTATATCAATAATAAATACTAAAAACAGACCATACAAAAACACTACCATACATATATGGTACAACAAAAAGCATAAAGGGTGATGGTTCAATGACCAACATATCCACAGAAAAGAGAAGCTTTAGGTTTTATTCGCCTACTTTAGCTTCGTTTTTCGACTACTTCCAAATTAGAAACACAGGCATCAACACATGGCACAACCTCAGCATGAACGCTGAGCGAGAGAGATAGAAAGAGAGAGAGAGAGAGAGAGTGAGTGAGTAAAACGTTTTCATTGAGGTTCCAGTGGTGATGTAGCACGTGGAAGGATTTGCAGCGACAGAGGAACGTGCAGGTGCTGTTCAAGGGCAAAACTGATCGAAGAAATAGTATCCTCGATAAGGCCTCTGCGGCGCCTTCCGGCTATAATAAGACACCGTAACTGGCACGGTGATTTCTCATCGACAGTTGCTGCAGCATCGGGCGAACACTCCACCGGGTGTTCTTATTGCGCGCACAGCTCAACCGCTACCGTTTTCATATTTCCATTTCAAAAATCATCCTGGACTATTCCTAAGCAACAGCGACAACTATGCTTTGCGTCGAATAGACGTGTGCGCGGCATTCCCAGAAAAGAGAAGCATCATATCCTAGCTCGAGAAGGCAGCCAAGCGAGCAGAGATGGGATTGCCGCATTCTTTTGTACCGCCACGTCAGCTTCCCACGGAAGTGCGCACCGCCGACTCTTGCATTCTTCTCCAAGGAATCGCTTTCATAGCGTCATTTTCTTTTCCTATTTCATCTCTCCATCCTCATCAATTCTTTGTCTTCGTACGTGACTCCCACCAGCCCGAAAACATCCTCCATCATCTTCGCCATCTCGAGATTGCAGTTTTCGTCAATCTTCGCTAACGGTGCTTCAAATCTAAGACGTATGAACTTGCGGATAGTGCTAGTTTTTAGGTGTGCAAGCTTATAAGGATTGCTGCCGTAAACTTGATTTGGAAATGCCTTAAGAACGTGTTAAATAAAGGCCCACTTTGCCCAAGGTCATTGTGGAACCTAAAAGTGGCCGCTATTCACGCTTGCGCGAAATTTAGAGAGAACTCACGTTATGACGCATGATACAACAGCTTTCTTATGTATATTGCCATATTCCTGATTACGGTTATTCTAGAGCGCTGAGCGTGCGTGCATGTTCATGTGACGTTTTGTATCAATAATATTGCTGCAGGTGGCCACGAATCTTCTCCCCACCCCTCTTCAGCAATACCATCGTTCTCGTTATGTTTTATTCGTATCACTAATGAGAGCAGAGGTCTTTATAGCAGTGCAAAACACAAAAGCATTACCGACACGCCGAGAATGCTAAAAAAATGCTGCCAATGTGTTCACTTAGGCAGCCCCGTCGTTTTTAGCACACAGAAATAAAAGTACAGCCAAAATGCGATGGACTATTCTTTGTGAAAAGCACATAAACAATCTTCATCGCGTTGCTAGACAAGTTTTCTGGGCGGCGATTAGATGACTGCACTCTAGTATTTTCACCTTGGTGGCATCAGTCATCCATCTAGCCACCCCTGGAAAGAGAGTGGAGTATGAATTGACACTTATCACGGGCCTTTTTCGGCAGTTCTGCCGAAACAATAGGTACAGAGTACTTGCTTACTCATCTATCGGTGCAATCAGGAACTTTATTTGTTATTGTTTTGCTTTGCTTATTTTTCCAGTTAGACTAAGATGCGTTTATTAGAAGGTTCAAGTGTTTCAGTTTTACTTTTGGAATCATGTCGTATTAGGCATCTTTGGTTTTTCAGCGACACGAGCAAGTACTGATGCTCTTGTATATTTTACAACGATTTCCAGTTTTGTAATAGCATTGTGCTTGTTAAATGTTCATGCAACAACGCAATGCCAACTCAGGGGCGTTGTGTTCTTGTTTGGCGAGGCAATGTAATTAGGCAATATTTTGATTCCACTAAAGGCCTTGTTTCGCTATTCGATTCATTCGTCATCTGTGCTGCACTCAGGACATCAATGTTATAGCGCACTTCTTGTAGCTCAGAATTTCATAGAAGCAACATTATCTTGCAGCTTTGCATCAAGAGTGCACAGTTTCTTCGCCAGGATTGAAAAAAGAGCAACCCTATAAGAGTATACTGCTGACACAAAGAGCGCGCATGATTACAACGACGAAAACAGCAAAACTTACTAGGCTATACTTAGCGAGAAAAAAAAAAGACCACGTCCGGTTAGAAGTGGGTCGCAGCAGACAGCAACGACGGCGACATGGGCGGAGCATGTCACGCTCGACAACGACACCTAAAGAATGTGTTCTGCGTCACCAGGTGGCGCGTTGATAAATGACCCCCAATATCTAAAGTGTTGTATAGCCGGCGGCACTCATTTATTCTAGCTTTCTTTCTGGCTGAAAAACGTGCTTGTTAACTGACTCTGGCAAAATGATAAAGAGAGTAGTTGAACACTGGCTCTGTCTTTCAGATATAGAGTCCCCAAACAAGGCCTAAAAATATTCCCGAATATTTTATTTCTGGCATAGATGACATCGCTGAAAAACACAGCTTATGCCATAAAAATTGTGAGAACGAACTGGTTGGGTAGAATGAGTTCAAATATACTTGTTGCATACGAAGATCACCAGACAGCGTAGCAGAATCAAAGTTCATGTTGGATCATACCTTCTTGTCGTCAGCTGCAGTTCATCCATCATCGTGCCATAGGCTGTGAGAAGGCTACACATAATATAATGTATGATGCCAATATTAGTGGCAAGTTTATCAACTGAACACAAATTATGTGGTCTAATACGATAAATCCTCACCTTGCGAATGTTACACACGTCACTTGCTTCAGGTAGATGTGGTGCTTATACAAATGCTATAGAATCAAATATTACACGAGTTTTCATAACGGCACTTGATATATAGCATGCATGCCCGTATAGTTTTCAGGAAAGAAAAAGGCAGATCCCACGTACAGTGGGAATCGATGATATGGGAAGCATTGATGAGGAATGTTATGTCCTTTAAAATCAACACTCGTTACGAAGTGGAGGCAGACGATGCCGCACATGACTTCCGTGTCATTATTATCATGTTTGAATGTGTCGTTTACCTTCGTCCTCTAGTCACGTCACGTGATACTAAATTTAGTATATGTACACTAGCGAAACGGCAGCGAGCGGATCATGAAGGACCTAATGTACTCCGATGTAGTGTCGACATGCGCACAGGCTGCGAATAGCGACGCTAAGTTAGCAAAACGCGATCATCCTGTAGTCTGACGCCAGGCGCGACCAGCGTCCGTCGGCGCGGCCCGATGGCAACTGGTGCGAAAAGCGACATGCTGCATTTTGCGCCGATTCGTTACCCAGACAACACTGCGTCTCCCTTTTTTCGTGACCGAGGGACGCACGACGCGCTGAAATGCGCATGCATCAAAGCAACGCAGTGCGGCGCGCTCCTGCGAGTATATTGTCACGCAGCAAAGGACGACGCAGTTGTCTATGAGGAAAACAAGTTTATTGGAGCGAACCTGTGCTCCCCTAACAACTGATAAAATACACAGGCGGCGAAGCAGCGGCCAGCAAAACGACGGGCACGCTAGTGAACGTCGGCGATCGAATGACGCGGCATTGGCTGTGCGGGAATTTATATCCCTCGGCGCGAGGTTTTCTCGAATAGTCAAATTGTATCGGGAGCGCCGTGATAGCGTTTGTTAGAAACGCTGTTCGTTCGAACAGCGCTTCCAACAAACAACGCTTTAAGCGTTGTTTCTATCGAACAACGCTTGAAGCGTTGTTCGATAGCGTTTGTTCGAAACGCTGTGGTAGCGTTTGTTCGAAACACTGTGAAAACAGCGATAGCACAGGCCGGCGCAAGGAGGCCGAAAAAAACAAAACACAAATAAACAAACCCAATGCATGGTTCGCGGCATTACCCTCCTTCTAAGAGTGCATCGACCCGATGCTAACATAAGGGACAGTCCACACAAATTAAAATAAAATTTCGTCATGGTCCGTAGAAAGGTTTTAAGCGAACCACATGGACGACTTCGGGCCGCGTGCGTCGTCGTGATGTACGGGAGTCCCCATCGGGGATCACTTCGTACGTTAGTTCGCCAACACGTCGTAGAATATGGTAGGGTCCGAAATAGCGTCGTAGAAGTTTCTCACTGAGTCTACGTCGTCGACTGGGAGTCCAAACCCACACACGATCTCTAGGATGGTACTCGGCGTCTCGGCGTCGGAGATTGTAGCGTCTAGCATCCACCAGTTGTTGGTCCGTTATACAAGCTCGAGCGAGCTGGCGGGCCTCCTCCGCACTTTGGAGGTATCCTTGGACGTCGGCGTTGAGGTCGTCGTCTTTTACGTGCGGAAGCATGGCGTCGAGCATCGTAGCCGGCCGTCTTCCGTAGACGAGCTCGAACTGTGTCATCTGCGTGGTTTCTTGAATAGCCGTGTTGTACGCAAACGTGACGTACGGGAGGACTTCGTCCCACGTCTTATGTTCAACGTCGACGTACATAGACAGCATATCCGCGATTGTCTTATTGAGCCGTTCTGTTACTCCGTTCGTTTGGGGGTGGTACGCCGTCGTCCTTCGGTGATCTGTGTTGCTGTGGCGTAAGATTCCTTGCATGAGCTCCGCAGTGAAGGTCGTTCCGCGGTCCGTGATTAGGACCTCAGGGGCTCCAGGTCGCAGCACAGTTTGGTTAATAAAGAACTTTGCAACTTCTTGTGCAGTTCCCTTCGGAAGAGCGGTGGTCTCTGCGTAGCGCGTCATGTAGTCTGTCGCTATGACAATCCATTTGTTCGCGGATCGGGATGTAGGGAACGGGCCCAGAAGGTCCATTCCGATCTGTTGGAAGGGCTTCGTTGGAACGGCGATTGGCTGCAGAAGTCCGGCGGGTCTCGTCGGTGGTGTTTTTTGTCGCTGGCAGTCACGGCAGCTCCGGACGTAGTGGGTGACATCGGATGTAAGGTGGGGCCAGAAGTATTTCGTCTTGATTTTTGTAATCGTGCGAGCTGTTCCGAGATGTCCGGAAGACGGGTCGTCGTGGCACGCTTCCAAAATTTCGTCACGAAGGTCTGCGGGGATGACAAGTAGATAATTCGTTCTTGTTCCGGGGTTGAAATTCTTTTTCACTAGGATGGAGTTTTTGAGGCTGAATGTTGGTAAGTTGCGCTTGAACGCCCTAGGCACGGCGACGTTGCGTCCTTCGAGGTAGTCGATCATGGCGCGGAGGTCAGGGTCGGCACGCTGCTGGGCGGCTAGGTCGCTCTCTGTCACGACTCCGAAGAACGCGCTGTCTTCATCGGAGTCCTGTGGTGGTGGGTCGACGGGGGCGCGGGACAGGCAGTTGGCGTCGGAGTGTTTCCTGCCGGATTTGTAGAATATTGTAACGTCAAACTCTTACAGGCGCAAGCTCCACCGCCCAAGACGGCCAGAGGGGCCCTTCAAATTGGCGAGCCAACACAGCGCATGATGGTCTGTCACAACCTTAAACGGTCTACCATAGACGTATGGGCAAAATTTTGAAATGGCCTATATGATAGCTAGGCACTCTTTCTCGGAGGCAGAGTAGTTTCTCTCCTCCTTCGACAGACCACGGCTTGCATAGGCGATTACCTTTTCGTAACCGCTTTGCTTTTGGACGAGGACGGCACCCAAACCAATATCACTGGCATCCGTGCGCATTTCCGTTTCGGCGTTTTCGTCGAAATGAGCGAGCACGGGCGGGTTTCGCAGGCGTTGTCGCAGCTCGCAGAATGCCTTTTCTTGGTCGTTTTCCCAGCTGAAAGGGGTGCTTTCTTTCGTCAGGCGCGTGAGTGGCTCTGCAATGCGTGCGAAGTTTGCGACGAAGCGCCGGTAGTATGCGCACAGTCCGAGAAACCTTCGCACACCCTTCTTATCTTTCGGCCTTGGGAAGTTCGCATTGGCTGAAGTTTTTGCCGGGTCAGGTAGGACTCCCGCGGCGTTCACGACGTGACCCAAGAACTTGAGGTCCTCGTACGTGAAACGGCACTTCTCAGGCTTCAGCGTTAACCCCGACGTACGAATGGCCTCGAATACAGATTCCAACCTTGTGAGCTGTTCGTCGAAAGTCTGGGCGAATACGACAACGTCGTCGAGGTACACGAGGCAAGTGTGCCACTTCAGGCCTGCTAGCACAGTGCCCATGACTCTCTGAAACGTTGCGGGCGCCGTGCACAGCCCAAACGGCATCACCTTGAACTCGTATAGACCGTCCGGGGTTATAAATGCAGTCTTCTCTCGGTCTCTCTCGTCCACTTCAATTTGCCAGTAGCCAGTCTTCAGATCCATGGATGAGAAGTACTTGGCGTGGCAGAGGTGGTCGAGGGCGTCGTCGATTCGTGGCAGGGGGTACACGTCCTTTTTGGTGATTTTGTTTAGCCTCCGGTAGTCAACGCAGAATCTTAAAGTGCCATCTTTTTTCTTCACGAGTACAACCGGCGCAGCCCACGAACTTTTTGATGGCTGTATTATGTCGTCGCTGAGCATGTCATCAACTTGAGTCCGGATGGCTTCGCGCTCGTGTGAAGAAACGCGGTACGGTGACTGTCTGGTAAGTCCGGCTCCATCTTCGGTTATTATTCGGTGCTTCGCCAAAGGTGTCTGACGTAACTTCGAGTTCAAGAAAAAACACTCGCTGTAGCGACGGAGCAACTCCAGTAATCTGTCCCGATTTTCTTGCGACAGCGCCGGGTTCATGTCGAAAAGATGTGGCAGCCTGCAAGCATCTGCGCGTGCGCGTTCAAAGGTGGCGACCGCGATCACTTGACTTTCTTTTTGCGTTTCTTCAAGGAACGCAATTGCAGCGCCCTTGTTTAGATGCTGGTACTCCTCGGTGAAATTGGTGACTAAAACGTGGGATCTGCGTTGCTTAAACCGCGCAATGCCTCTTGCGACAGACACACCGCGGTCTAGAAGCAACCTTTGGTCAGTCTCCACGATAGCGTCGACGTCAGGAGCAGCACCTTCACAATAGACGGCGATCATCAAGCTTGCGCGGGGTGGCAGGGTGACGTGATCGTCGGCGATCCTTACAGCAGCACGGTGTTCGAGGTTCGGCTGCGGCTTCGCGGAGGGATCGGAAGAAAACGTTATCGACCTGATCTGCAGATCAATTATTGCGCCATTGTCCGTCCTAAAGTCCATTCCGAGAATTACATCGCGGGAGCAGTTAGGCAAAATGACGAACTCCGAAGGGTACGTAGTGCCGTCTATGGTGACGCGCGATGTGCACATTCCACTTGGGGTCACGAGGTGGCCTCCTGCTGTGCGTATAAGCGGAACGTCCCATCTGGTCGTAACTTTCTTTAGCTTGGACGCCAATAACCCGCTCATGACCGAGTAGTCGGCTCCCGTGTCGATTAGGGCTACTAAGTCAAGGCCGTCGATGGACAACTGGACGTCAGACGCCGCTTTCTTCGAATTTCAGGTGCGTCGGGGAGTCGTATCGTGGCTTGCACGTGTTGATGGTCGGGCGCTATGCGTCGTCATCGTTGTCTTCTCAGCGGCAGGCTTCGTCATTTCGGGTACGCGTCGCGCAGCGTAGCTGGCGTCGTTTTCGGGGGTCTCGTCAGGGTGTCGTCGGGTCGTCGGGATGAGGGCATGTCGTGAGTCGCGGTCTTGCGTCGTTGGAGGGTTTTCATTTTCTCGCCGTTAACTTAATCTCCAGAAGTTGCTGCGTTTAGTTTCCCCATTGTGGGCTGGGGTACCTTCCACGGGTGAAGTCAGCATGGCTGCGACAGTTGGGGAATTGGTACTGGTAGGGCGACGGCGAACGGTTGAAACGGGATGGTCCACGGCTGGTGTTCGACAGGTATTCTTCGATCTCAAATGGGCGCTGGCCGGCTCGCGGGCAGGGTGCGTCGACGGAGAACCCACGCAAACCCAGCCTCTTGTACGGGCAGCGGCGGTAGACGTGGTCGGCCTCTCCGCAGTGGTAGCACAGCGGACGATTATCTGACGTTCGCCACACCTCGGTCTTCCTGGGCGCCTGGTTTCGGGTTACAGGGGGTCGGGCGGGTGACATTGGGCGGCGGTACGGCGGGGCCTCTTGATAACGGGTTGGGACGGGTCGGTGTCGACGAGCAGCAGCGGAGTAGGTCATCGCTTGTGGTTCGCAAGATGCTTCCGACGGCGTGGAATTCCCCAGTGCTTGCTGAACCTCCTCGCCGACGACGTCAGTAAGGGAGGCGACTTGGGGCTGTGGCGTTGCTGGTAACAATTTCCTCAGTTCCTCGCGAACGACAGCGCGGATGGTCTCCCGCAAGTCTTCCGTCGCCAATCCAGGGGCGTTTACCGGGTTCACCGAAAGGGTGGTGAGTGGTCTATCGTATTGCCGCGAACGCATATCCAAGGTCCTCTTGATCATCGAAGCCTCGGTGACGAACTCAGCGATGGTCTTAGGGGGGTTGCGGATGAGTCCAGCGAAGAGCTATTGTTTAACTCCCCGCATCAGAAAGCGCACCTTCTTCTCTTCTGCCATTTCGGGGTCAGCTCTCCGGAACAGCATCTTCATCTCCTCAGCGAACAGTACAACACCTTCGTTAGGGTGTTGCATTCGCGTCTCCAACAAAAGGGCGGCTCGTTCTTTCCGCGCAACCGTAGCGAATGTTTTGAGGAATTCGCTCTTAAAGATGATTGATATGTGGGGTTTAACGTCCCATAATGCTCTTAAAGACAGTTCAGTCGGTTAGGGAGCCTTCATGGTTCTCAAACCACGTTCGAGCTGCATCCTCCAAATAGAATAAGACATGACGAAACGTTTCTTCGTCATCCCACCTGTTAAAGATGCGGATGCGCTCCAGCTTCTCCAGCCACTCTTCCGGGTTTTCACCAGGAGATCCTCGGAATGATGGGGGCTCACGAGGTTGTTGCAGAACAACGGGAGGGTTGGTAGCGCTGGTCATGGCGCCTGCGTTGATCATCGTGGTGTTTACGTCTTCTTTTCTTTTTTTATCCGGGAGCAGTCCAAACTCTGGCTGAAGGCCTTGCTGTTGGCGGCTGACACGAGTTGGGCGTGCTTGTCGGCTTGGCAATGGCTTAGGGTTCATGTACCCCGCACCTCCACCAGATGTCACGCAGCAAAGGACGACGCAGTTGTCTATGAGGAAAACAAGTTTATTGGAGCAAACCTGTGCTCCCCTAACAACTGAAAAAATACACAGGCGGCGAAGCAGCGGCCAGCAAAACGAAGGGCACGCTAGTGAGCGTCGGCGACCGAATGACGTGGCATCGGCTGTGCGGGAATTTATATGCCTCGGCGCGAGGGTTTTTCAAATAGTCGAATTGTATCGAGAACGCCGTGATAGCGTTTGTTAGAAACGCTGTTCGTTCGAACAGCGCTTCCAACAAACAACGCTTGAAGCGTTGTTCGATAGCATTTGTTCGAAACGCTGTGGTAGCGTTTGTTCGAAACGCTGTGAAAACAGCGATAGCGCAGGCCGGCGCAGCCAGGCCTAAAAAATTAAAACACAAATAAACAAACCCAATGCATGGTTCGCGGCAATATGGTAGGACCGGCGCGTGGCGTGGGAACGCTGGCGCGACCCGAAGAAATGAACGCCGGCGAGCACGCGCACCACGTCATGTTGAATTGTAATGGTGCCTTCACTGCGGCATTTAGTCATGTTCTCACATGACATGCATCTCATGATTATCATGTTTGCACCAGTCTCATACTTTCGTCATTCATTGACGTGACGTAATACGAAATTTGGCATATGTGAAGCTAGCGAAGCAGCCGGGAGCACATCATAAGTGTGGCATTAAGTCATGTTGTTACATGACACGCATGTCGTGATTATCATGTTTGGATATGTCATTTACTTATGTCGTCAGTTGGCGTCGCATAATATCGAGTTTGGTACATGTGAAGGTGGCGAAACAGCCTTGAGCGCATCATGAGCGTAGCATGTAGTCATGTTGTTACATGACACACATCTCATGTTTATTATGTTTTCACCAGTCACATACCTTCTTCATCCATTCACATACCGTAATACCAAACTTGGTATATGTGACGCCAGCGAAACAGCCGCCAGCAAATCATGAGCGTGGCATGTAGTCATGTTGTTACTTGTCATGCATGTTATGATTTTCATGTTAGGGTCTGTCGCTTGTGTTTGCCATACAATCATGTCAGACCATACCAGCTTTGCAACATGCCAAGTGAGCGAAACCACCGCAGAGCTTCAGGACCACGAAATGCAAATCGTGAGATTGATGACATACATTTCAGGATTTTCATGCTATGCTTCGTCAAATATATTTTTATACAGTCATGTTACGCCTTACCAAGTTTGGTATTGATGCCATTATGGAAACGGCCAGGAGAGCTAGAAGTCGTAGGTGGCTAATAGATAGACACATATAGATAGATAGATAGATAGAAAGATAGATAGATAGATAGATAGATAGATAGATAGATAGATAGATAGATAGATAGATAGATAGATAGATAGATAGATAGATAGATAGAATCAAAGTCGCCGAATTTCGCTAAGAAATGCTTCGCATTTATTATCCTTAACAATATGCTTGAAAGGGTTGAGAAAAGGCTGCTGCATAAGTGATATCGGGAACTGGGTGACCTGGTATAAAGTTGTTCTTACTCTCATTTCTAGGCATTTTAGTGGTGTTAATGCCAAAGTGGTTCGTTTGACTAATCATATAATGGGCGTTGGTAGAAAGAGGGAAATATTGTAGCTGATTCTATCATTCACAAAACTTTCTAATGAATTCTAACAGCACCTTCGAAGAGGAACAGAGAAAGGGGGGGGGCGGAAGAGAAGGTATAAGTTGTTGCTTCTGCTGCCCCCCTACAAGCAGATCTTCCCCATCTAACCTTTTGAATAAATATTGCTGCCTGCCTTGTAATATAGTGATGGTGCGGCTGGGCATTGAGTCGGCCCTGAAACTCTTCTCGCTTGTTAAGTCTGGCACCATCCGGCCACGCCTGATCCGATAGAGGCGAAAATGTTGTAGGCCCGTGTGCTCAGATTTGATGCACGGTAAAGAACCCGTGGTGGTCGAAATTTCCAGAGCCCTCCACTACAGCGCCTGTCTTAATCATTTCATGGTTTTGGGACGTTACACCCCACATATCAATCAATCAATCAATCAATCAATCGACTACGCCCGAGTCTATTGGAAAGGAAACTTCCTTTTAAATGTGTATTTGAAGAATGGACAATGGACAGAATACACAAGTTACTTAGCAGCAAAGAAAAGAATGTGTATGATGTCATCTTTTAATAATTCTGGTTGCTTAGTGCTCGCTTTCCCGAGTATAGGAAAAATTTTTCAGTTAACAAATATTCTTGCGCTTAAGACACAAATGTCTGGCACTAATGAAGCAATCAATAAGCAAGAAAGACGCTTCAAGCTGAAAGCTGTCACTGTTTAGGCAAACTGGCAATGATCTGCCGATACAGTACTGTAATATTTCCGACCTTTCCAAGTGGCCTTCTCATAAAACAAGTTACGATCAGACACGGCAAAACAAATTATTTTATAATATTGTCCGCTGTAAAAGAAATGTTGCAGCACCGTTAAGTTCTACATAGCTATGAACCCTACGACTGCCGGAGAAGGTATAACTGGTGTGTTCTTGGGAGCAAGAGCCGGCGCATCTTCAAAAGCTGCGTATGGCCACTAGTTTGTTGCAAGCTACAAGCAAACGATCGGATTTCAAATCAGGACCAGTCAGTGCATATCCCACACGTAGTTTTCAGGTGTGCTGAAACGCTAATAAGTAACATATTCCTGCTCCAAAACAGCACATCACAGATGGTTCCACGTGTCTTTACTGAGAATTTCATGCGTTGGCGAAGCTTGGCTGTGGTTTCTCTTTCATGCATAAAACCACACTTCAGGTCGCAAAACATAACCTGGGCAAAACTTATATTTCAACGCTTCCTGCCCTGAAATTGGGCCCAGTCATCATTTACACCTTCTGATAATTTTTTACATGGCAGTATTTAACTCTTTCTGTAGCCAATATATTTCAATCACACGGCGAACGACCGGGTCTCTGACCTGCACCTTTCTATATATATTCAGACGATGGCTGTGCGTGAATCAAAATGCCGTTCCACAAGCATATTCCCTTGCATTCGCCCTCCTTTACTTACATATTCAGGAAAGACTCGCAGCGTTCTAATAGGGGGAGAACAAATTCAAGGGTAGAGCAAACACGACAATGGGTACAGAAAACATCCTGCCTCAAAGCACTGGGGGAATGCACGCGTAGGTTTTGGATACGGGACATCGTGACAGGCGCCAACATTAGGAAACGTCGTCTAGTAAGTGCGTGTTCACCGTAAGAACGAATTGGCAAAACCTGTGCTGTACCCCTCTCTGTCGTTTCAAAAAGAAAAAAAATCTAAGCCGCAATGACAGATTGAACATCGAAGAAGCACGAAAGGTGAGATGAATGTTTGAAGGCAAAGCAATACTTTTTTGAAGGATATGACGCCTTGGTGTCGCCAGGAAAGAACAAAAAACGAAAAAAAAAGACATCATTGAAGAAGTTGCAGAGAAAAATGTCGTGTTGATTGTCAAAGCATGCTTCGGTGATTCCGCAGGCTTTTGTGGACAAGAAAAAAGAAGAAAAAGAATTCACACATGGTATAACTCGAGTATGCTAGCAAGAAGGTTGAGATACTATGTGAAAGACGCATGTCTTTACGAAGAGTATTAGTTTTACAACACATCTAAAGAAAACATGGCGAAAACTGACACGTGTGTAAGTGTGGTAGCGTAAATAAATAGCACTCAATTTCGCTCAGTAGGCGTCATGTGAAGCTCACTTCTGTGTAAAAGTCTGATTGACAGAAACATACTTAGCGAGCATGTCTGTAAGAGTTCGATTTAGACGCTCCGTGAGTCCATAGGTTTAATGACGGTATGACGTAGTCAGCTTGTGTCTCGTTTGACAGGACTGCAAGATGTCAGCATGACCTTCAACAAAAAGGTGCGGCCACGGTCTGTAAGCAGCTGCCGTGGGGCTTCGTGTTGCAAAATCTCGTTTTTGAGGAGGAAGTCGGAGACGTCTGTGGCGCAGCTTGTTGGAAGAGCTCGTGTAATGGCATAACGCGAGGCGTAGTCGGTGGCCACAGCTATTCACTTGTTACCCGAGGAAGACAAGGGGAAAGGGCCAAATGGGTCCGAGCCAACGCGGAAGAGCGGTTCTGACGGAATGTCAAGAGGTTGAAGGCATCCAGCGGGAAGTGTCGGCCGACAGTGCGGAATATGTCGAGAATAGCTGACAAACGCTGCAGGTGTGCCTCAATTGTTGGGGAATATGCAAAGACTTCATCAAGATAACAAAGACATGTTGACCATTTGAACCCTTGTAGCAGAGAGTCCATCATGCGCTCGAACGTGGCTGGGGCGTTGCATAGGCCAAATGGCATAACCTTGAACTGATATAGGCCATGTGGTGTTATAAACGCTGTATTCTCTTGGTCTTTTTCGTCGACAGCAATCTGCTAGTAGCCGGAACGTAGGTCTATTGAAGAAAAGTATCAGACGCCGTGAAGACAATCGAGAGCGACATCGATGCGGGTTAAGGGGTAAACGTTCTTTTTCGTTATTCTATTCAGATGGCAGTAATCCGCGCAGAAGCGCCACGTGCCATCTTCAGTTTTAACAAGCATAATCGGGGACGCCCAAGGGCTCGAAGAGGGTTCAATAATTCCTTCGGCTATCATCTTGGTGACTTCGCGTTGAAGTACTTTACGCTTGCTGGCAGACAACCGATATGGTCGCCGATGAATGAGATGAGAATCACCTGTGTTAATGCGGTGCTTGACGGGGGAAGTCTGGCCGACTTGACGGCTGTCTATGTCGAATACGTAGTGGTATCAAGCTAGAAGGCGGCAGAGCGTGGCTGATTCCTCAGGTTCGAGGTCCAGGGCGATCATGGAGCGTAAGGTTGCCTCGAGGCACGTGGCATCTTGCGAATGACGTGGGTGATTGGGACATACGTCTGCCGCAAAACAGGTGACGTGGTCGTCAATTAAGGGTCTTAGCGTGGCGACCAATATTACATGAAGTAGCACTTGTTTTATGAAACCGAAATCGCTAACAGGTAAATATGTTTGGTTAGAAGCCATGGTTAAGACGTAGTTTGGGACAGTAATGTAGTGCGCCAGGAGAACATCAGCAATCGGTGTCACGAAATTATCACCGTCGAGCACGGAAGAGGGTGTGGTCAATATAACGAATGTGAGAACTTTAGGTGATATCTGGAAGAAGTCAGTGGTGCACAGGCCGTTCAGGACTTCAGGGGGAGAATCCGGGAGAAGATGAAGTTCTAGGCAGAGAGTACCGGTGGCACAATCGATCAGAGCAGAATGCGTCGATAGGACGTCCATGCGGAAGATTAGGTCGTGAGGGCAATTTTCAAGCACCGTAAATAAAACGGGACATGGCGGCCGGCCATACTAACACGAGCAGTACACATTCCAGTGATGGCCACAGTTCCACCATCAGTGACATGGAGGGCTTTAGTCGTTGCAGGCGTAAAGACATTTTTGAGCACGCGACACAGATGGACACTGATTATGGACACTTGAGCTACGGTATCAACTAACGCTGTCAAAGAAATACCGTCTATATACACCTCGATCAAGTTGGTATTTGTGGGGAGCGTCAACGGAGCATTTGGATCAGTCGTAATTGATGCAGCACTACCTCCTGGAGCTGCATTATCTATTTTTCTGTCCGAGAGGATCCATACTTGACCGGCGACGGATAGCGGCGTGGTAGGGCGATGGGGAACGGCGGCGTTGAGCTGACGGCGAACGAGTGGTGGAGTGGCTGTTAGGGACGTCGGAAGAAGAGTACACATGACTCGGCGAATACCGACGGGAGTCCTCGTATGGGCGAGTAGAGGAAAATGGGCTCCAGTTTGAGGGCGTCCAAGTGCTGCGGCAGTAGCAGGAGATATGGCCAACTCAGTGGCAGCGGATGCAGATTGGTCTGTCGTCTGCAGCTCTTCAATCCGTCGGATTGCGGAATCGCGGATTAATTGTAAGTCAAGGCGTGGTGCATTTATTGTCATTGGTCTGGAGGTGGGTCGGCAGGCAGAGCAGGCCACAGAAAAACCAAGCTTTGCAATTTCCTTTCTCACGACGGCTTGAATAACGGAGACAGCCAGAGGCGTTTGTGTGGCGCCATGGTCGAGCGGATGTGGAGGAAATGGTGCCAGACTTGACGCCTCAAGCTCCCGTTGATATATACGTGTCACGCCGTCCTGCATGGGTGGTGCGGCACCGATATCGGTGCAGGTTGATGTATCAGCCGTGTTTGGTAGCCGCGTAAACTGAGAGAGAACACGGCGGCTTTTGGCCATTTCGAAGCGGCGGCATTCCTTAAATCATATCTACGGTCATTAAGTTGGTGTACGCGAGCAAGTTGAAGGCGTCGTCCGTTATGCCCTTGAGTATGTGGCCCACTTTGTCACTCTCTGTCATTTACTCGTCTACTTTTCGGCACAACGCGAGCACGTCCTGTTCCTGTATGTACGAGACATACGACTCAGTTGAAGACTGCACACGAGTGGCGAGTTCTTTTCGCGCTTCCATTTGGCGACCAGACGGGTCGCCAAAGGGGTCGCGTAGTCGCTCCTTGAAGATATCCCAGCTGGTGAGCTTGGACTGATGGGCGTCGAACAAAACATGTGGGGTGCCGTCAAAGTAAAATATTACGTTGGCGAGCATGATGGTGGGGTCTCATCGGTGTGTTTGGCTAACACGCTCGTATATATGGAGCCAGCAGTCAACGTGAAGCCCAGGTTGTGTGGAGAATGTACCGGGATCACGGGGGTGTGGCATCGTCAGGTATGTAGTGGCTGGAGCTACAGATGGAGACGCTGATGGGTTGTTGTCATTGGTAGCCATGGCCGGAGACTGAACGGTGCGGCCACTGCGAAGCTTCGTGGTGAGGACGGGGAACGTTCCACCTCCAAGAAATACGTTACGGAAAAGAAGAAACGCCGTATCGACGAGGCTGTGAATTAGATGTATTTGAAACCAGCGGCAATGACGTGACCACCTGACCAGCGATCGGCGGAGACAACCCTTGGTCCTCCTTGTCAGGCACACACACGCGTCGCCCCCTGGAATATCAATATGCATGCATGTAGAAATATTATCCTCTGCAAGACAATTCACGCATCCATTCATCGAAGTGACTCCGTATATGTTCCACTGACACAGACCGCATACGCTCTTGGGGCTAATTCTTAGGAACTCCACTAAAGCCATCATTACTCAACCAATAAGAGCATTGAAGCTCAGTAAGTGCCATTTACGCCTTCATGTGCCTCCAAAAGGTACTGCCGGAGGCGATAGTATAAAATCCATGTTATTTTTTTTCGTAAGCCACCGACACGATGGGTGCCCGCTAACAAACCACGACCTCCAGTGGCACGCTTCATCGGCGTAGGTAGCATCTAAGCTTCAAGCTTTAGGAGTAGAGTGATGTGAGCTTAGTTTGTATTTCGATAACAATTAGATTGACACTCTCCTCTGGATTTTGCCGCTGGTGCTCAGACGCAACGAAGTAACAAATGAGACGCTTGTTCGCGTGCGTCCATACTTGTGGGTACGCTTAGTGCGTCATTCGTGCGTGAGAAACGCTGTGCACGTTTGTATCTGCTATGAATTCTGCGCCAGACCTTTCCATTTGTTACTATCGTGTTCATTGCTTCGCCTTTGCTGAAAAGCTGTGACTTTTTTTTTATGACTTCACTCACCAACTCCACCACCTTTGGGCAAAAGTGTTGTTAGCACCTCTATTTCAGCATCCACGTGATAAGACTTGACGCTCCGCGAAATGGGTGGGCCACTGGTGGTATAGCTGAATAGCTGCATTCAGGATTTCATTACTCTGCTATTCAGCACACACTTTTGCTTCCCGTTTGGCCCGTTGATTTCTGTTTACGCCGTTATATATCTTTGGCACTGCTGCAACAATCAAGCATTCTGCATCTTTGACCGTTAGAGAATCTCTCATACGTTCCTAGTTTACTTCTGTTTAAATGATACACTGGTTGTATTTGGCTGAATAAGGCGTGTGAACGTTTGGTTCATAGCAGACATTAAGTGGGCTGCTATGTATATATAGTTGTGTTAAACACCCGCCTCCTCCTGGAAGGCGTGCAACAAGGTTCAAGTAAAAATCATTAAAAAAGTCATGATCTCCGTATCACCAAATATTATGTCCAATTTATTTATACTTATAAAATGTCACTTTGAAGTCTACAAAATATTTGGTGTGCGAGCTGAAAAAGTGGAGAACATTATTACATCTATGACATTTGCACACACTTTTCGCACTTGTTCATTGTGTGCAGCGAAGTTCGCGTAGAGACATAAAACACTCAAATATGAAAGCTACTAAAGAGCTAAATAGTTAGAGACCACACTGAAAATAGGCCACGTTTTTTTAACAATTCAAACGTGTAATTCCTGGTACAAATGTTTCGTTCCATATTGGCACAAAAATAAATAATACGACACCGCATACCTAAGCGTTTCATCACTCATAAAAATCATGAAGCTTTGAACCCCAAGGCACGCCTCAGAGTCTGCTATTAGTCTATTCTAAAGCCCTTACAAGTCTCTATAAAATCCATTAACTTGCTGTTGCCCCTTCTATATTCTTCTCATCAGGCGAAAGCGACTTGCGGAGTTTGTACGCAGGCGTTGGCTACACGATGAGTGCTGTCAAACAAATCTTAGCTGCCACTGAATTAGGCGTAGCTGCCATTGGCATGGAAGCGATGCCCGCTTACGCATGGGTTGAGGGAGTGGACGAGTGATAGAACTCATGTCGCCGAAGGTGGAGTTGCTGCTTCCACCTATAAAAATTGTCAATGACACAACCTCTGCTTGCGTGCATTCTCGTAGCGTCTTGGTCTTGGCACCGATGCCGATACCGTTAGTTGGTGGGAACGAGAGGGTGCCAAAAGTTGCTAGTACGATTACCTTATTACTCGTACTTTCGAATCACCAGCTTTTCCAAACCTACTTCCCAAGCTTATCTACAACCCTAATTACAAGCATAGCTACTTTAAATCAATGCTGTTCGAAATTAAATTATCACAAAAGATTTATACTTTCAGCTCGCACAGCGAGAATTTTTTCATTCATGAATTCATCAACTAATCTACGTTGTGTAATTAACTGTTAACACATTTCAGCATCTCTGTGCTAGCTTGATATTTAACATTTGCTTTTGTATAACTGACACCACTGAATTTGACATCTATGCTCTTTTTTTTGCTTTGACATTTCAGCTTTATTTCTTGCTTCTGATTATCTTCATTTTTTTCTGTAGTATTACCATTGCGTTGCGTATTGATTATTTTGTAATTGTTAATTAAGCTGGCCAAAAACTGCTCACAAGCCCGCATCTTTCATTGTATTTTTGTAATTACCCCACTCATGTAGCAATAGGAGTTCCCTCTGTTCGCTCCTTTGAAACTTTGAGACCTCGTGCTGTATTACTATAACCATGTAACTGAATTGAATGATTTATTGAACATGGCTCGACTTATCTTCTTCATGATGTACGGCTTTACTTCACCAAGGTGCCGCAGCAATATTCATGAGACGGCCAAAATACTTGGTGAAAATTGTCTGAGTAATAGTGGATATTATATAGAGGCTGCGTGACAACAGTAACCTCTTTTAAATTTTCATTTTTTACCTCTCCGGGAATTATGGTTTTTACCAAAGTGCAGGCAACAGCATAATCACCGCACATTTTCAAAGTAGGTGCTGCATATATCTGCCACTGTAAAAGATTCGAAGTTGATCCAACTAAACATCTGTGACCTTTGGGAGATTTCGCACGTTAGTTCACGATGATTCGCAAAATGCGCCTGTGTGCGGACCTGAGCTGCGTCTCGCGTGCTTCCGGTAAGATCCTCCTTGGTTGAGACACGATAGCAATCGACAGTGATAGTATACGCTTGATGCCGCACAAACGTTTTTTTTTTATTTCAATGCATTATCGTGTTTAAACTTGAAGGCATGTGACTTCAAACGATGAGGTAGATTACCCCATTAAAAGGCTGAAAGTATAGGAAGCGTGTGATCAAAAGTTTTCAGGCTTTCTTACCTCCTTATACTAGTAGCTTTCTGCGAACTTGAGGAACTCATTTCTGCTACGAGATGCGAATTTGGTGATAAGAGACGTTTCTCAGTTTACAGAGACTCAAGTTAGTATAGCGTGAGCGGTGTCGAAAAACACATTCACGAGGACGCGCATAGCGTGCTCTACAGTCTCATTGTGAGTTGCCATCTTTCATCACTAGGTGTGAGATATCAAATGGTAGAAAGTTTTCAGTATTATAAACACAAAGCGTTTCTACCTGTAAGTAGGTGCCCACGTTTGTTTTTCTTGTTTTTTGCAATTTCGTGTTATGGCGTAATTCGCAAATACAAGCTGAATTACGTTTTTTGCTACTCTCTGTATTGGTTTAGAGACAGAGCAAAGGCCTCTCCTTTACGAAAAAGGAGCCAGAATAGCTCGCAAACACACGGAAGCTGTAATTTTCGCCAAGCCGTCATAGTGCGAGTGTCTGCGCTCTACGTGATTATAACCAGGATCGTGCCGTGAAATATATCCATCTGCCACGAAACGAACGAAACTGATATTGCGCAGATTTCTCATCTCAGTCGGTATCGCTGGGCGTAGGGGTACACCGGTCCTACGCGAACCTTGATTAGTCACCCAATAGTGGGTTCTATTTAATTAAAAGTCCACTGGGCGTCCGGTAGGCTCAATTCCGGCTATCTTCATTCTAGAGCTTTCGCAGAGCAGCCAGTGACGCCCAGTATTTGACAGCCTGGTATTTCTAGCACTTCGCGGCCACATGCAAAACAGCTCGTTAGCGTTTGCACATGAAAATAAAGGAAAAATTGTTACAGGAGCCTTACTGTAGATTATGCGGAAATACGTCTTCATGCAGTGAAGTTCCTTTTGCTACTCACATGCAGGTCGGTGTCTACGATCACTGATTTCTCTACTCCGCCATAGCGTGCGCATAACATAACACCCATCTCGTTGCTTCCAATTCTCACCCCACAAATTCTTAAATGCGAACCATTTCATAGCGAACTTCAGTGACTTTGAGCGTATCTATCTATCTATCTATCTATCTATCTTTCTATCTATCTATCTATCTATCTATCTATCTATCTATCTATCTATCTATCTATCTATCTATCTATCTATCTATCTATTCTTATGCCTGCGAGTCCACAGCGAACGTTCATGCCTCTGAAAAAGGCAATCTGTGTCAAGGCCAGCACGCGAGCCCGCCTGGCGCAATGAACAACTCAACGGCATCATCACGCGACAGCGCCTTTCTGCTGCGCACGTGCAGTGAGTCACCTCAGCCAGCGAGTCGGCGCCTTCCTGTCTGGCGAGTCTGACGCAATGCGCGGCGACCTCACTCGTCCTTGGGTGCAGCCACGTGCAACGCCGCGGCTTCAGATTCGATGATGCGGCCAAGCGGCGACCCCATTGTAGGATTCTGACCTCACGACCAGCGGCGCTTCTGGTTGGACATTTCCCCGCCTTGGTGGTCTAGTGGCTAAGGTACTCGGCTTCTGACCCGCAGGTCGCGGGTTCGAATCGCGGCTGCGGCGGCTGCATTTCTGATGGAGGCAGAAATGTTGTAGGCCCGTGTGCTCAGATTTGGGTGCACGTTAAAGAACCCCAGGTGGTCGAAATTTCCGGAGTCATTCACTACGGCGTCTCTCATAATCCTATGGTGGCTTTGGTACGTTAAACCCTACATATCAAAATCATCAAATCTGGTTGGACATTTGATTATTCAAAGAATCCACCTGGTGCATATAAAAGAAGCCCTGCGGCACGTCGCGAGCAGTTGAGCAATGTGTTAGCAGCAGGCCTGTGTGTTAGAGAGGAGAGCTCGGCTCTTCGGGTCTCTAAGCTGTCGGCCCCAGTGCCGAATTCGTAATGCTTCTGTATATATGCTGTACATAAACCTTGTTTAACTCACCGTCGTCTCGTCCGCTCGTCTATCAGCTCTGCGCAGAAGCAGTCGCGAGCTGAGAAACCTACGCTACCAAACGGCTGGTGACCTTCACGGCGGAGTTCGAAGCAGGGGCGCCTTCGAGACCGTGGTCGCGTCGCCGTCTTTCGAAACAGTAGTTGCAGCGGTGGGATTCGTGGCGCCCTTCGTAACGTCGTCGGAGGCGCGCTTCGCAGCAGTGGTCGCAGCGGTGGGATTCGTGGTGCCCTTCGTAACGTCGTCGGAGGCGCGCTTCGCAGCAGTGGTGGCAGCGGTGGGATTCGTGGCGCCCTTCGTAACGTCGTCGGAGGCGTGCTTTGCAACAGTAGTTGGCAGCTACGGAATCGGCTGGCGTCAGCGACATCGATGCGGTGAGTGCCTGATGTTTTCCCCTCAGTTCACCAGACTACTCTAGCTCAGGTTGTAGTAGTTTAGAGAAGGGCTGTGTGAAGCATTAGAGTGAGCTTTGATTGTTTCAAGCAAAGTAGATTTGATTTGAAACCAAAGTTAATGCGGAGGGGGTGAACACGGGAGTGTGAAAAATTGCTTGCTCGTCTTGCTAGTTGACTTATAGTGGGTACGGCAAGTAAATTGTTAACAGGGGCAAACAGCAAGAGGCTAGTGTGAACGATGGAGAACCTTAAAGTGAAGGAACTCATCAAAATTTGTGAGGAACTTGGCATTACTTTGGGCCGTGCGAAACGAAAGCAGGCGATCCTTGAGATCATGAAGGATGAAGGAGTATCGGCTGAGGAAGTCGATGAGGCCTGGGTGGATATCAAAGCACGCCGCGTGGAGGCCGAAAGGCGAGAAGCTCGCGAACGTGAAGAAGCTTAAAGGCGAGAACGCCGTGAGGAGGCCGAGAGACAGGAGCGCCTTGAGTTGAAACGAATAGGATTGGCAATCCTACATTGTTCGCAGGTGCCTAGCGTAGCTTGTGCGACAGCTCAGGTCAGCGGGCAGAGAATTCTGGACCAAGTACCACCGTTCATAGTAGGCGAGGACATGGCGTAGTATCTCGTGAAGTTTGAACACGTCTGTGAGCGAAATGCTTTGGAGCGGTCTCTTTGGGCGCGGAACCTGTTAGCTCTTCTTCCCGGCGAAGTGTCCGACGCGATAACTGTCTTGTCGGGGGAAGCGTTTGAGAGCTATGACGAGGTTAAGGAAGTGCTCTTGAGACGTTATAAGTTGTCACCCGAGGCTTTCAGGCAAAGGTTTCGGTATGCTAAAAAGGGCATTGAGTCACACCTTGTCTTCGCGTTTCGTCTTAAATCCGATTTAATTGAATGGCTCAAGGGCGAAGGTGTTTATGACGACCACGATAAGGTGGCAGAATGCATTGCAATGGAGCAATTCTACCGCTGCATCGATGAGCATGTCAAGCTTTGGCTGCAGGACAAACTTGGTGAAGCACAGCTTAACAAGGCAGCAGAGTTAGCTGAGAAGTATTACACTCGCCAAAAGTTGCATAACAGGGCAGTGTGCGTTGAAAAGGATGAAAAAAAAGGGCTTTTCAAAAAAACCTGATCAACGGAAGCCACGAATCTGCTACAACTGCAGAAAGGAAGGGCTTATCGCAATAAACTGTAAGCAAAAGTTTGCGACTATCCGAGAATCGGAAAAGAAACGGAAGCCGCGAATCTCCTACAACTGCAAAAAGGAAGGGCACATCGCGATAAACTGTAAGCAAAAGTTTGCTTTCGCAACAATCCGAGAATCGGAAAAGAACATGCGGTTGTTAGAACCGTATTTCCAAGAAATTAGTGTGAATGGGAAAACGTGTCGAGCACTTCGAGACTCAGTGGCAACCATGGACGTTGTCCATCCTTCATTGGTGTCTCCGGATGACTTTACAGGAGAATGCGCGTGGATCAGGCAATTCGCCGAGGAGCAGAGTGCTTGCTTACCAATTGCTACAGTGGTCGTTGAAGGCCCGTTCGGTAGGCTTCGCATCGAAGCGGCTGTGTCTGCCGCGCTTCCCGATCGTTTTCCTTATCTTTCCTCTAACAATTCAGAGCAGCTTCTCAAAGAGCAGGGTAAATCGTTCTTCCCCAACTTAGCGTACATGGCCCTCACGCGATCGCAAGCGCGGAAACTTTCGCGGGAGCTTCATCTTGTTCAATGTGGGGAAACAAGTTCGAAATCAGCATATCTGTGTGACCTTGGCGGCGAGTCGACGGAACCTCAGACACGAAAATCTCCATGTGAGTCATTTGAGCAGTCACTCGAGCGGCCCGTCGCCGAAGCGACCTGTGCGGTTTCCGTAGCAGGGGGAGACGACATGGCGCTATTGAGTCAGAGCGATAGGTGTGCAACGCTCTCGCCTGTAGCGGAAAGTTGGAGTGAGCTGTCGAGGGTTGATCGAGAGACGCTCATTCCATAGCAGCGTGAGGACCTCTCGATTAAAGCGCTTGTGGAAAGCCACATGAAGCTTCACAAATGTTGTCGAAGGAGTACTACTACAAATCGGCGAAGAAGCGCGATTTTGAAGTAGGAAGTCAGGTAATGCTGCTGCGGCCATTCAAAAGGAACAAGCTTGAGGTTCATTGGGAAGCGCCCGCCAAAGTAATATCGAAGCTTTCTGATACCAATTATGAAGTGAAAGTAGGAATACGGCCGAACAAAATTTACCACAGTAACTTGATGAAACCATACGTTCAACGTCAAGCGGTCGTAAATCTGCTTTTAAATGCTTCAGAGAAAGAGGGAGCAGAAATTTAGACCACTGGTGGTGTAAACGAAAGGGGATAGGAGGTAATCTTGGAGCAATTGAACCTAGGGTCTAGGTTAAGTGAAGTCCAGAAGGAGGACCTGAGATGGAATGTTTCTTTTTATAAGAAATCTGGACTACCCTATTGTAGTTACACAGATGTGCGACGTCGCAAGTACGAGCAGCCCTTAATACCGCATAGGTATCGTCACCTAAAAGTGGCCGGTTACTGAAGTGGAGCATTATACTCCAACAGAACATTTTGACGTTCGCTACAAAAAAGGAAAGCTAAAAGCTAAGGCAGACGCATTGAGCCGTGCGTTTTAGTTAGTATTTTCTCTACCTTTCGGTTTCTCGCTGGCGATTCGGGGCAACATTTTGTCCTCATCACGGTCTTAGCTGAGCGCTTTCATCCAGCCAACTTTGCTCTATTCAATTTCGTTAAGTTATTGTACGTGTAAAAAATTGAGTTCTCATTTTAAGAATCTTGTGTCCCACATGTGCCTCTCGATATAGAGGGAACGAAACTCCGATAGACACGAAGCTAGGTATATGTTGTACTATACTTTGTCTGGTGTTCTGTCGGCTGACCGACGGCACTTGCTTGTGTCGTGTGTTGTCTGTTGTCGAACCGTTCTTGACAAGTTGCAGAACCATCGACAAGTGTTGAAACCAAGGATCGTCAGAAGAGACGAGCGAAGCTGGTCGACAAGTTGTGGCGACAAGCCAGTGGAGCTGGTATCCGTCCTCAATAATGGGATGTGTTCCCGGAACGGAATCTGGAGCTGCATTCTCCCCATTGCCCTGGAGGTGAACCTGGAGGGACCTGGCGAACGAGCGCGCCTGACATCCGAGCCACGTGGAAGCAGCTCGTCTTTCCGGCGCAATGTCTGGCGGCGGGGGTGGTGTTATGCCTGCAAGTCCACAGCGAACGTCCACGCCTTTGAAAAAGGCAATCTGTGTCAAGGCCAGCACGCGAGCCCGGCTGACGCGATGAACAACTCAACGGCGTCATCACGCGACGGCGCCTTTCTGCTGCACACGTGCAGTGAGTCACCTCAGCCAGCAAGTCGGCGCCTTCCTGTCTGGCGAGTCTGACGCAATGCGCGGCGATGTCACTCGTCCTTGGGTGCAGCCACGTGCAACGCAGCGGCTTCAGACTCGATGACGCAGCCCAGCGGCGACCCCATTAGAGGATTCTGACCTCACGACCAGCGCCGCTTCTGCTGCGACATTTGGTTATTCAAAGAATCCACCCGGTGCATATAAAAGAAGCCCTGCGGCGCGTCGCGAGCAGTTGAGCTATGTGTTAGCAGCAGGCCTATGTGTTAGAGAGGAGAGCTCGGCTCTTCGGGTCTCTAAGCTGTCGGCCCTAGTGCCGAATTTGTAATGCATCTTATATATGCTGTACATAAACGTGGTTTAACTCACCGTCGTCTCCTCCGCTCGTCTATCAGCTCTGCGCAGAAGCAGTCGCGAGCTGAGAAATCTACGCTACCAAACGGCTGGTGACCTTCTCGGCGGAGTTCGAAGCAGTGGGGCCTTCTGGACCGTGTTGGCGTCGCTGTCTTTCGAAACAGTGGTTGCAGCGGTGAGATTCGTGGCGCCCTTCGTAACGTCGTCGGAGGCGCGCTTTGCAACACTATCTATCTATCTATCTATCTATCTATCTATCTATCTATCTATCTATCTATCTATCTATCTATCTATCTATCTATCTATCTATCTATCTATCTATCTATCTAGCAGCCTGCGACTTTTAGCTCTCCTGGTCATTTCGATAATGGTATGGATATCAAACTTGGTATGACATAACATGACTGTACGAAGAACATATTGGACTAGTCATAATTGTGACATGTTTGTCATGAATGTCATGATTTACATTTAATGGTCCTGCAGCTCTTGAGGTGGTATCGTTGACATGGCATGTTGCAAAACTGGTATTGTATGGCATGATTGCATGGCGAACACAAGCGACAGATCCTAACATGAAATTTATGACATGCGTGTCATGTAACAACATGACTATACGCCACGCTCATGATGCGCTCGTGGCCGTTTCGCTGGCGTCACATGTACCAAATTCGGTAGTATGGTACGTGAATGATTGACGAAGGTATGTGACTGGTGCAAACATGATAATTTTAAGATGCGTGTCATGTAACAAAATTACTACATGACACGCTCATGATGCACTGGCGGTTATTTCACTAGCTTCACTTATACTGAATTTGGTATAGCAGGACTTAAATGGATGACGAAGGTATGATACTGGTGCAAACATGATAAACATGAGTTACGTGTCATGTGACAACATGACTACGTGCTACGCTCATGAAATGCTCGCGGCCGTTTTGCTCGCTTCACGTGTACCAAATTCGGTATTACGCTACGCGAACAGACGACAAAGGTAAATGACACATCGAAACATGATATTAATGATATGCGTGCCATGTAACAACGTGACTGCATGCCACACCCATGATGCGCTCGCGGCCGTTTCACTAGCTTTACATATGCCAAATTGGGTATTACGTGACGTCAATAGATGACGAAGGTATGTGACTGGTGCAAACATGATAATTATGAGATGCGTGTCATGTGAGAACATCAATACACGCAACAGTCAAGGCGTCAATACGTTTCCACGTGACGGGTTGTGCGTGCACGCCGGTGTTCATTTCTTCGCGTAACACCGGCGTTGCCACGCTAGGCGTCGGTCCTGCCATATACTCGCAGGCACGCGCCGCACTGCGTTGCTTTGACGCATGCGCGTTTCAGCGCGTCCGGCGTCCCTCCGTCAAGAAAAGAGGGAGACGCAGTGGCGTCTGGGTAACGCATCGGCCCGAATTGCAGCAAGTCGCATTTCGGGTCGGTCATAGAGAAAGAAGAAGACAAGAGAGGACACTCCGCGAAACCTGGCCTCAGGAAGTGCGTCACGATTACGTAACGAACTAGTGCTCGCACCAAATGTCAGAGGGCGCAAGCGCAAAAAAAACAGTTATAATCAATGCAACGAAATTGTTTTCACAAAATAATAATTATACGCCCTAATTTGGTATGTTCTTTATACATAAGAACAATTTATTCAACACACCTTACGTGATTATTTTTCTTCAGCCGTACTGTCATAAACACCATCTACCCAGCGACAAGCCCATGCATGACCGACAGCGAGAAGCTTTCGTCGCTTTAGTCAACGTCGGCTGCGCCGGCGTTTTCGTGCGTGAGATAACAGGTGAGGCACGTTTTCAAGCGAAGCTTGTTGGATGACATGTTGATGGTCTTGTTGGGTCATTTTTTCAGAAAACGGTTACATCTGCGCAAATAAGACACCATGCAAGAAACATAGAAAGATGCACACACACACACGTTGCGCTTTATGTGTGCGAGTTTGTTTCTTACGTGACGTCTCATTCACGCAGTTGTAACCTATTTCTGAAGCTTGTAAGGACTGGGAGGTTCGCTAAAAAGAACGTTTGTGGCTCTATGCGGCGGCTAGACGGGAACATTGTGCAACGTATGCAGTATAGCAAAGGCGGCACGGCGTCAAGCCGAGGCGACGCGTGCTGCGTCTGCCACGGACGTGAGCGTCTGTGCGCTGAGCATAGCTGGGCAGCTGGGTCATAGGCTCGGTGGCTCGGTGGCTCGGCGCAAAATATTGAGAAGCGTTCGCTGGGCCTCGCATGCTTCACGACGCGTTTCCCCAAGGCTCGGAACACGAATAATTCTTGGTGTGCCGGAGGCAAATGTGGACTAGCCAAGTGGCCATCATCTTCGTTTCTTCGCTAGCCTTGTGCCACTAGTGCAAGCTGCTCACAAATTTTTTTGACGTTTCCAATATAATTTTACCGCACAAATTTCAACTACGATTTTTCTTCCCAATGTACTGATGCTACTGCGTACGTACGAAGGTGTTCTAAAGTTCCCAGGCCGCGATACCATTGCATTACAAGGGATAGCGTCCTGGAAACTTCTGAAGATCTCTGTACGTGGTCTTGACGTATATCTTTGTAAGTCAGAGTTTTATAGGTCAGAGATGTATCACTGGTTTTGTATTGTGCATTGATTAGCTAATCATTCAAAGGGGTTTCTTGGTACACTTATGACGTGCACATATCTTTTTCGTAATTTGACAGCGATGCATCCACTTACTAACATTTTCAGACCACGCTGATGCCATGCCGTCCGGTTGCCCAAGCTACGACAGCTACTGCTGTGTATCGTGGTGCTTCAACAATGGCAGAACCCACAAGAAGCCTGGGACGAGTTTCTTCCGCATACCATGGGACGGCAGGTGTGGTAAAGCTTTTGTATGGTTTGCATGTCTTTAGGCTTACTGTTCGAACTTGCACAGTGAGGGTAACAATAAAAAATCACTATTCAAGCACTTCCCCTTTCAGCTGATAGTTCATTGCCAATGCAGGATGAAAGCATGGATGCAGTATGCTGGACGCGACGATCTTCTGAGTAAGCCGGCCAGCCTATTGTACGCAACGTACAGGGTTTGTAGCAACCATTTTACTGCTCAAAGTTTCATGGACCCTGGGCACACAAGGCTTACAAGAATGGCTGTTCCCAGTGTGCAACCAGCTGCACCATGTAAGTGATTGATTGAAACCCAAATATGTGCAATAGCAGCCACTTCTATTGAATCAGTGGCGACAGTTAACCGCGAAGATCTTTGTAGCCGATGGAGAAACCTCACTATAGAAGTAACACTTGGAAAGTCTTAAATTTTGTGAATTGTGGGCTTTTACCTTCCTAACAGCAGGTTTACATTTCTATCGTTTTTTGATGCTCTTGACCTGCGCAACTTGTTTTGAAAGACTTTAAAGGGCTATTTCACGTGATGTTCAAGCCTGAGTGCACATGTACATATACCTTTCATCGGTGAAAGGTGGCACTGTTGATAATTCCAAAAATCACAAATTACTTGTTTCCTAGTTGGTGCCTTCTCTTTTCTTTCACGTTCGACCAATTTATGCGTTTGAAAGAGCTGTTTAAGTTTCCCCATGCTACAAGCTCTGTAACTTGTACCAACTGCACATATATGCACGTTCTCCGAGCGTCGCTTCAAATAGTGACTGTGACATGACTGCAGCAGCTGCACTGCAAGGTGCGGATGAGCTTCAGTTTGTGTTATTTTAAGCCTCTTACTGACACGTTGTCGTAATTTCATTTCTTCAGGACCTGCGGTAGAGGCTTCAAAAAGCGGCTCCCACACATTGAGGTGCCCCGATGAGCAGGGTGCGTTCAGTGTTGTGATTTCTTTTTTTTACCCAAATTGACTGTTGACCAAACTTCTGCAGGTGGCAGCTCCCTTGTAGCTGTTGAAAGAATTTCTGCTGACTTCGTCTTGCCGGAGAAAACCTAAACCAGTCGTTCAGCTGTCACAAAAGAATTTTGTTTGACCGGTAAGTTGTATGTTCACTTCAACACCAGAGTAGATTGATATAGAGACTTCCGCAGGTGGCTCGCAAGATTGTTCCGACAGCACTGTCCGAGGCACTGAACAAGCTTCACAAGACCCTCCAGAAGATGTCTCCGCCAACAGCTCCACGCCTGAGTGCCCTAGAGAAAATGGTGACTATGCTTTTATTGCAGCTGTTTTTAATGTGCTATTTTATGTTTAGGACATTCTGAGGAAACTGTCCTCAAAAGGACACTACGTGTGCACTTACAAAATGTAAGGGTGGGCTCTCAGTGATTTTCATTTTTTTGTGCGTTGTCAATATTGTGAGTTGTTTGCTTTTAGGTAGTGGAATCGAAAACTTTGCACCACAGAAAGTTGTGCACCTTGGGTCTGAAAGAGCGAGGAAAGTGCTCGTATGGGATTAGTTGTTCTTTGCTTTTACATCCATTTTTTTGTTTATTGCAGTGCGTTCCTGTGTGCCAGCCACAATGTCTCCATCAATGAAGTACAAGCAAACCATTAAACATCTGCAAGCCAAAGTAGCAGCACAGCGGACCCACCAGTATTTCACAGTGTTCAAAGCACACCATGTCCCCAGCAAACTTTTTGGGAATCTCACTGTGCCATCAGAAGCAGCTTTTGCATACGTACAACAACTTGAATTTCACTTTCTTGCCATGATTGAGGCCACTGCACTTAACCTGAAAGTGTGCGATGTTTTGTATCACCATCTGTCAAGTGTTGGCGATTTTCATTTCTGCTCTGCTGGGTGTCGCGCGAAGTTTCTGAAAATGTTTTGCCGGGTTCGTTTATGTTGGCATGTGCGTTTTGTGAACCGAAACTTAGATAGGGTTAGCTTCCAGTCTTCAATCTCAGGCATACAGCTTGACAAGTTCAGAGGTTAGCAATTAGCGGCAGGTTTACACTAAAGTATCTGAGTTGAGCCGAATCCTGCAATAGCTTTGTTATGTTATTACTTCGTTACAACAGACTTCATTATGGTCTTATATGCTTATATTCAGTTCAACTGGACTAACCACTCCTTCGTTGCATACATTGTTTAGGTTATCCGCTATGAGGAGTAGGGATACTGTGTATTCGCTCGAAGTGATTTGCATAACCTTAAAAAGAATGTTGGGTATCCTGTCTGTATTTTTGTAGCAAATGCGGGTGAACTGTACACTTTACTGTGGGTCGCTTGCTCACTGTGTATGCTTTATCTCTCCAGCTCAAGTAATATGTCGATAACAAAGCCGCTTGTTGAAATGTCTTCGAGCGGGTAAGGAACACAGTATGAAGTGGGCACGGTTCATGTTATCACGCTTTCCGTATTTTAGCTTCTCATCAACCTCCTCATCTCGCCTATCAAAATTTTCAAAAGAATACTCAAACTTGTATCGTTTGATGGGGCTGCGGACGCTGCCATTTTATTTTTATATAGCTTGTGAGTGATAACGTACGATGTAGAGCCTTTGTGAAAAAAATGAGCCAAATTGGTTTCCTTCTGCTATTTGTTAGCCCTGTAATACCACTCTCGTAGCACCAATTAAGGTCCACAAATCTGGATAAGTGATGACAACAATCTATTTTAGCTCGCAAGCGTCACAGCAACACGCAGACGCAAATCACTTGGGATCTAATAAGTTTTTGATGAAGGCGACGCATAAGAAGAGCCACAAGACCTGCCAGTGTTGTAGCATAAAGTTTGTCTTTCACGTAGTGAGCAAGCTGCAAAGCCCTACCTTTCTGAGAACAAGCAGGCATCAAGTCTGCTTTTTTCATTTTGGACTAGCTGTTCTTAAGCACAGCCAGCACACTGCACCTTTGCCTTTCTGCTATATTGTGTCGTTTGGTTTCTGTGCACTCTTTTTTTCTATGCATTATTTCGGTTAACCCCAGGCGTGATTCGCGACTTCATTGCTGTGTATATGTCACTTCTTCCTTCTTCATCAGCATTGTGCGCTGTGTTTTTGCCATAAATCCTTACTTACCCACTGGCCCGGTGTGTCATACTTCACCAACTTCTCGGCTTCTGCCAACTCTAGCGATGTGTGCGTTGTCTGTGTTCTCTCTGTATTTGTTACAATTTATTTGTAAGGCGAGATGCATTTGTTGTCTACCTTTGTCATATTGTGCTTTTTATATTCTCAGACTCTACCTTGCCTTTGAATAAAACATTGCGGATACTCTGTCTTTTTGACTGATATATACATTGATCACTTGTTCAAAAAGGAAAACACAAGCGCGATGAATAAAATCGTAGTGAATTATCAATACCTGCATCTCTTTTTATTATAACTTAATCGAAATAAAAATCACGTCACGACCAATTCACATGAACCACTGAACAAAACAAAACAGGGAATCGCTAAATCAAAACGACCTACAAAAACTATACATTTGGGCGATGAAAAGTGGTCTAAAATCATGAACTTTCGTCATAGCCAAACGTCGGTTACGCAAAGTAATTCAAAATTTGCGCCAGTGAAACCGAAACAGGAAGCACACGCCACTTGCTCTCACCAACCACCAGGTGTGCTAGGGTCGATTGGCCGCTGGGGTCTACGGGAGTGTCCACTCTTAACCTCTCTTTTTATTTCTCTATGGGCCGGTTGCCGTCGGACTGCGCCGACGGACGTTGGTCGTGGCCATCGCATCTGGCGTCAGGCTCGTGTTTTGCTAACGTAGCATCGCTGTGCCCAGCGTTCGCCAACGCTACAGTGGAGTATATTGGGCGCTTCATTATGCACTCGCTGCCGCTTCGTTAGCTCCAGATATACCAAATTTGGTGTTATGTGACGTAAATGGAGGACGAAAAATATATGACTAGTGCAAACATGATGATTCTTACAAGTGTGTCATGTAGGAATATAACAACATACCAGGCTCATAGCGTGCTCACGGCCGTTTCGCTAGATCCACATATACTAAATTTGGTATCTCGTGACGCGAATAGATGACGAAAGTAAACAACACGTCCAAACATAATAATCATGATGCGGAAGACATGTACGGCATCATTTACCGGCACCTCGTAACGTTGTGCTGATTTTAAAGTGAAAAATCAAGCTTTCTCATTCGTGCTTCGCATATTATCGATTCCCACAGTACGTGGGATCTGCCAATTTCTTTTTTCACATATTGGAAGGCTCGGCTTTGAGTCCCATAATTTGAAATAAAGTAGAAGCTAGCCCTTTGCCTCTTCTCACATTTTTGTAGTGAGTACAGATTAAACAAATAATTTCTCTAGGAAAACGCCACCAGCGCTAGCTAGTATTGTTATAGGTGTGAATATTGTCGTCTTTTGAGGGGCGTTCCGTCAATTTCAAAAATGAAAGAAATACGTGATTTGTCTCTTCACAGAAAAATAGAAGAATATTACTCGGAGTCTCTATTTATTCTTTGGGACCCTCATGAAACTTTGTTTGGTGTGAGACGTGTTGAATGAACAGACTAAGTGCTTCAGACAGGCTGATCCACTTTTTATAGGAGTAGCTATATTTGTTAAAGGCAACAACAGGTCATCCTGTCCAAACGTCGGCCAGCCTGTCTGAGGCACCTCCTCTGTTCATTCTTGATGTCTCTATGCGTGTTACCGTATGTCGGCTCCCATGTTGATTGTGGAGTTCTGCTTGATGTGCAATTCACAGGCGTATCTTTTCTTTTCTTTTCTTTTTGCTTTGCGGTATCCCTTTGAAATATGACTGTTGAGTTGTTGTTAACGTTATTGTTGAGTCTTCATAGAATCAACTGATTTTCAACAACATGGCAAGGTGTCCGGACGTTGCTCAATATATAATCAATGGTTTTTGGCGTAGAAGGGCGACGGCGTAGAAGCAAAGGAAGGCCATACTTAAGAGACCATACCTTTCCTTCCGCCCCGCCGCGGTGTTCTAGTGGCTAAGGTACTCGGCTGCTGACCCTCAGGTCGCGGATTCAAATTCCGGCGGCGGCGGCTGCATTTCCGATGGAGGCGGAAATGTTGAAGGCCCGTGTGCTCAGATTTGGGTGCACGTTAAAGAACCCCAGGTGGTCAAAATTTCCGGAGCCCTCCACTACGGCGTCTCTCATAATCATATGGTGGTTTTGGGACGTTAAACCCAACAAATCAATCAATCATACCTTTCCTTCCAAGCATTCGCTCCTCTATGCCAAATGTCAAGCCGACTAGCCTACAAATTCACTATTTTGTAATAAAATGTTTTTCGGTTGACTATATCAACGAAAAAGTTGTTCACAAAAAGACTTGACTTATCGTCGGGCAGTTCATGAGTACCAGTGTGTGTATGAGCGAGCATCACCAAGCCTGTAAATTATTGAAACTTTTCTATGGACGAAACCACCCAAAGTAAGAGGTGCAAACCCCTGTAGAACAAACAATACAACCGCCCCGTAGGTATGCGGTCTTCTATTGCTTGAGTACTAGCTCTATACGTTTGGCACTGCCATTCATTGCATGAGCTTGTTTTTTTCAAATAGCTCTACCCAAACGGCTCCCCACACGACTGTTCCAACGGCAGCAATTCTATAGCTGTCTACTTGCTGCAGTAACGCAAACAACGCAGTTAAAGTGTAACGCCCATGTACACAGCTATGTGCAGTGACTGCACTGCCGCTGAATACACAAAGAAAGCTTGCCTAAATAATTTCTGGGGTTGTACGAGCCAAAAACACAATAGTATGATGAGGTACTCCTGTGTAGAGGGCTCCCAAAAGTTCAAACGCCTTCCACTACATCGCTTTTCACAGCCTGTGTTACTTTCCGGACATTAACGTCGTAAACCAACCAACCAAACTTTCGCTTCATGCAAAAGAGATAACAAATGTATTGGGATTTTTATGTTTATTATTTCTGCACACCCGAGGGTAAGTAGCAAACCAGATAGGGGTTTGATTCACCTTTCAACTTTTTTTGTGTCTTTCTAACATCATTAGCATAAAAACAAGGACAGCCAATAAAACACCGGTATACAAATCCGCCCACTGAAATGAAAGCTAAAAACAGAACTAAACCAAGTCGGGTGGCTTGGAAAAGTTTTTTAGTAACGCATCGAGCAATGAATGATACGTCTTTCATTTTCTTACTCCATATAAACATTTTGCGCTCTGTATGTGTAACAGTGCTCCATAAACAGAGCTCACTCACTACAAGGGCTTGTTATTCTACGGGACAATATTTAAGATAAGTACGAGCATATCATCAACGCCGGAAATGTCCAGACCGCTAAAAAGTTTCGTAAAAATACCGCATGCTGAAATGATGGCAAAGAAAAGATGCGTAATGCTACTAAAGCAGTAGTGAACCCAACCTAAACGCCGAACACACGAGGCTTTCTTGCCATCGCCATCACGATAAGCCTATTATGACGATTCTTTCAGAGTTTTCACTCCCAAATGACGAGCGCCTGCAGGGCAATCAGCCTACTCTTTCCCGCGTTTTGTTCACTGACCAAAGTTGCTCATGCCGTCACAGTAGGACGGCCTGAAAATCTCTGCCACCACGCCCGGACGTCAACCCCATGTCGGCACTCGTGTACTTATATTCTGTCCAGCTCTCAGGCACACAAACATAATGGTATGTCGCTGGTCGGCGTAAGGCATCGTAAAGTAACGTCGACACACATACTAAGCATTCGAATTAATGTATTGCAGGCAGAACGCATTTGCTGATTGTAGTGCCGTCACTGCACCTAAGAGTGCGCCGAGTGGCCTGTATGAAGAGCGACTCAAGATAAATACATCGCTACAATCGTTTTCCATTTTTTTGCAGCGAGAGCACGAAATTTCTCTTAGTTCACTGCGCGAAGATCGGTAAAGATGTGTAATAGTGTCAGTCTGAGATGCTGTCCGGAGTTCGTTGAGTAAATGCAGGTTCTTTCTGCTGTTATAACTGTGGGGTTGTATGGTATCCCACCACTGTTACCACTGTTATAAAGTCGGGTTCGATGGCCTAAGTATTCGGTACCTTATGGTGTACACATATCTGGTCTATTCAATAATATATTTTAGAGCCCCATGGGTTCGACAAAAAGAACCTAATAAATTTACAGACTTCTTGCCTCGTCTCTTAAAATGAGGTCAAGTGAACCTTCACTTGTGCGTACATCTCCTACTTTTTCTTTCTTTTTTCTCTCTATAGCACTTCACAAGTGCCCCTCCTAAATTTCACATTTTTTTCATGCCAGGAAGCAACAAGGACGGTCACGTGCTCATACAGAGGCGAAATTGAATTGTCAAGGTGTTTAATGACAAGCGGCCTCAATAAAACATCAGACTGTCATAGCAGAAACGGCTCATCACCAACCAGCCAGATCGAGAGACAACTGATTATTAGAAAAGAGCGCATAAAAACAAGTATGTGCCCGCCTCACCTTAGATGACCGTATTTCGGCATGTACGCTGCGTTTTAAGTACGCCGCCGCCACAACAAAAATCTCCCATTCTCAATAAAGACCAGTACAAAGGTGTACGTGTGAACGTTTTATTGCAGTGTGAACTGCTGCAAGCTACCTCTGCATTGACATGTTACTTCAACTTGTTTCAGTGTGCGGTAACGTTTTTTTTCTACTGATTGTTTATTATGGGGAAACAAAATTGTTCTTCTTTTTTCACTGCAGAACCTATTGACAAAGAACAGCCAAGGTAATATGGACCTGAACCTCTCTACAGCTAGACAGTTATAACAGAACGGAAATCTTCACTGAAAAAAAGCATTGCTTTTTATCATAGGTTTCCCCCTGACGCACCACACTTCATGCGATTCTCCTGTACACAGGGCCTCATGATTCACACAGTTGCCTTTCGAAGACTGAGTACGTTGTGTTCTTACCATACGTGCCTCTTCGGGCAATACGTGCATCTTTGGGCACGGCAGACCATCGACGAAAATGTGGCTCAAACTGCTTTGCTACCTCGTGCATGTCCTTGTTCACGGTCTGTCCGGATCAACGTTTCTGCAACTACCGAAGACTAAATCAACGTACCAGGCATATCTGCCTGACTTCGCCACGAGCACTTGGTCTCCAACTACGTCACTGTTGTCGCGACACTGCTGGTTCGACGTCTCAGCTTCGCTTTTTTGGGACGCGCCACTCGTGCCGGCACTTATGTTCCACGTGACGTCGATGCACCAGTTAAAAAGACAGCCGCTCCAGACCTACGCCTTTTGTGGGCACGGCAGACCATCGACGAACATGTGGCTCAAACCGTTTTGCTACCTCGTGCAGGCCCTTGTTCATGGTCTGTCCGGATCAACGTTTCTGCAACTACCGAAGACTAAAGCAATGGACCAGGCATATCTGCCTGACTTCGCCACGTGCACTTGGTCTCCAACTACGTCGCTGTTGTCGCGACACTGCTGGTTCGACGCCTCAACTTCGCTGTTTTGGGACGCGCCACTCGTGCCGCCACTTATGTTCCACGTGACGTCGACGCACCAGTTAAAAAGACACCAGCTCCAGACCTACGCCTTTTGTGGGCACGGCAGACCATCGACGAACATGTGGCTCAAACCTTTTTGCTACCTCGTGCAGGTTAGTAACTGCTATAGCACGATTAGGAGTGATTGTCGCGGTCTTTTGGTCTTGCCGTGCCCCCAACGCTGTGCTTCCATTGCTTATGATGTATACTGCGTATGTTTGTTGCCGTTGTGCGGTGACGTCGAGTCAAATCCCGGCTGCACTAAGAGTGGTGGTGCTTCTGTCGAGTCGATGTTGAGAGAGCTGCTGTCTGGCCAGAAAAAGATGACAGCGGATGTAACTGCACTCAGAGAACAACAGAATAACGTTGAAAAAGATATAGCTGATCGGGGAGCCAGATTCGTCAAATTGGAAAGACGAGCCTCACGCGTGGATGACCTTGAACGTACTGTGAAATTGCTAGAGGCGAAGTTCACTGATCTCGAGGATAGGAGCAGGCGATCCAATTTAGTAATCTTTGGGATCCCTGAGGATATGGGTGAAACTGAAGCTATTTTTAAAAATAAGGTTCTTGAAGTTTTCTCCAGGAAGCTTTCGGTTAATTGTAAATCTGTCGGCCGAATACATCGCCTCGGTAACGCGGGTAGTGGAAGACCAGCCATCATTTACTTCCAGTATGTCACTGAAAAACAGAATATTTTAAAAAATGCTCATAAACTAAAGGGTACTCGAATGTCAGTTCAGAACGATTATTCGCGCAATACTCTAAGGGAACGTAAACTGCTGAGGGATAGCGCTAGAACTGATATAGAGCAAGGCAAGAAAGTTAGCCGGCGTAACGATAAGCTGCGCATTAACAATGAACTTTTCACATGAGATGAAAGCAACAACTTGAGGGTCAATATCGACGGTCGTCAAAAGAGTTCCAGAAATACTTGACTTTCCTCCGTGAAGGCCTCCTCTAAATTTAGAGAACGTCGAGTTTTAAACATTAATGCCCGCAGTGTCGTTAATAAATCGGGAAGCCTCGAGGCTACTATTTTAAGTTACAACCCTCATGTAGTTGTCATAACGGAAACTTGGCTGCATGATAATATGGAAGATGCAGTTGTGTTTCCTCCGTCGTACAGGGCGTATCGCCGTGACAGAAGTACTAGGGGGGGCGGGGGGGCTGTTTTGTTAAAAAACACTACAGCCGCTACCCCATTACGACAAGCTGATAACTTAGAAACCGTGTCACTAAAGTTTTCTTGCTGGGATAAATCATTGTTACTTTTTGCCGCTTATCGGGCACCTGACTCTCCCCCCGAATTCTTTCGCGATCTTTTTACGCACATGGCGTCTTTCGCAAACGATGAGGTTCTTCTTATAGGTGATTTTAATCTGCCAGATGTCGATTGGGAAAACTAATTTTTTTTTGCACCACGAATAATTCATTTACAATATTTGCATGACATCATCCTATATCACAATCTGGATCAGATAGTTAAACAGCCAACGCGCACCTGTGGTATGTCAGCATTCATACTGGACCTTGTGTTTATTAGTCGTTCATTAGAAATTTTTTCTATATAGGTTGATTCCGGAATTTCTGATCACAACCTACTATACTGTTCTTTTTCTTTGAAAGTACCTAACACCAGCGAATGTAAAACGATAATGGTTAAAGATTTCTCTCGTGCCAAAGATGAAAGTGTCTTGGATTATTTGGAACTATGCCTTGATATATTTCAAAGCAACAATACTGCTGTACTTTGGGATGAGTTGAAACAAATTATTCCTTACAGTCTTAGCAACTTTCTTCCCAACAAAACTAAAAAAGCATCGAAAACTATTCCTTGGATATACGAGAGAAATCTTGCACCTCAAAAGGAAAGTACAGCGCCTAAGGCGACGGCGGGCCTCCTGTGTGATTCACCAAATGCAAGATAAATTAAACCTTGAAATACAGCTAGCTAAGCGCTGGTATTTCCAGCACACGTTGCCAAACTTCATTCGCACGGCACCCCAAAAATTTCGGTCTTTTATAAGCAGGAAAACAAACTCAATTCACCAAATCGTTCACGAAGGCCTCGTCGTCATCGATAAGCAATGTATCGCAGAGTGCTTTAATCATTATTTTCAAAGTGTATTTTCTAGTTCTAATACCATTGTAAACCCAAATCGCTTGCCATGAGACTCGAACACTGATATTGTATCACAACCAGGTGTGGTATTAATGTTACTGAACCTTAAAACTAAATCATCTCCAGGACCAGACAACATACCGAATGCCTTTCTGCGCAGATATGCTGAAGCTTTAGCCCCCTTTTTGGTAATCATTTTTCGTTCCTCGTTGTCGTCAGCTATCCTTCCTGCAGATTGGCTCACTGCGCGTGTCGTTCCCATTCCGAAAAATTGCGACGCAGCACAAGTAACCAATTATCGACCCATTTCATTAACGTCCGCGTGCTGCAAATTAGTTGAACATATTATTGCTAAAGAAATAACAAAGTTTCTAAATGATAACAATATACTTTCTCCTCACCAGCATGGTTTTCGCAAAGGGTTATCGACTGTAACACAATTAACGACAATTATTCACTACTTTGCTAGTACACTTGACAAGTCGAGCCAAATTGACGTGATATTTCTGGACTTTAAGAAAGCGTTTGACCTTGTTTCTCACAGTAAACTTATTGAAAAACTGCAGTCAAATAACCTTCCCGCATACATAGTTAACTGGGTAGCAGCTTATCTGCATATTCACAAACAGTTTGTATCAATCGGTAATTACTCTTCTAATGAACTTTCAGTAACGTCTGGAGTACCCCAGGGTAGTGGTTTGGGAGCTTTACTATTTCTAATATATATAAATGACATCATTAACGAAATTTTTCCCCTATTCAAATTAGGCTATTCGCAGACGATTGTATAGTGTTTAACGAAGTTTATTCTCTTAATGATCAATTAATCCTTAATTCTAACTTCCAAAAAAAATCTTGTCGTGGTGCGGGCGATAGGGTATGGAATTGAACAAGGAAAAAACAGTCTACATGTTTATAACAAAAAAAATTAATATGATGTCGTTTGCTTATAACCTAGGATCAACACCGCTCACCAAAGTAAACCAATACAAGTATCTTGGAATCATGATAACTAGTGACTTAAGTTGGAATAACCACATTTCCAACATATGTAACCCCTCCTTCAAAAAACTGTGTATCCTCAGGCACAAGCTAAAGCACACTCTTCATTATACTAAAATGCTAGCCTACACTTCACTCATTCGCCCGAAACTAGAATATGCAAGCATCGTATGGGACCTTTACACAAAAGCTAACATAAACGCTCTAGAGATGATTCAACGCAGAGCAGTTAGGTTCATTTCTTCTAAATACAGAATAACTGACTTTCCCACTAGCCTAATGAAACAACATAATATCCAGACACTTCAGCTTCGAAGGAAAATACACAGGCTAAAATTTCTCTATCAACTGAAAAACAACTCTTTCTCTCTGAGCCCACACGCGTATGTGACACCACTTGCAGCACGTCGAACACGGCATCGTCACGAATTTTCTTTGACACCATATAAGACCAGAACTAACCTTTTCAAATATTCTTTCTTTGCGCGCACTATAAACGATTGGAATAATCTGCATTTATCACAACTAATAAGCGCAGATTCCATTGAACATATATCTACTTGATGTTTCGCCATTGTCATGTTGATTAATCTTTCATTTCTTATTTTTAGTGTTCCTTTTTTTTGTATTTCAAGTGTCTTGCGGGGGCATAGGCAAATGTTTATGCGCATGCAATGCGTTCTTACTTCTATTATTTCTTTCTGACGTTGTTTTCATTGATTATGTTTTTCGTATTTCTTCAGTGTACATCTTACTTAGTTGTGACTTTCTCCTTTCATTTTTTTGTGATTGCTGTTCATGTATATATACACACACACACACACACACACACACACACACACACACACACACACACACGTATATATATATATATATATATATATATATATATATATATATATATACATGTATTTGCCCTCCTGCTTGGACCCAAATAGGGTCTGCAGTATTGTATAATTAATAAAAAAATAAAACTCCTTAGGTCAGCTTTCCATTTCCCAGAAGCGCACCACCAACACCAATAGTTGAAACTTGACGAACAGCACCACGCTACCAACGAAGCCGCATGGCGCCGACAGAAAAAATAGTGAAAGAATGCTGTTCTTGCGTGCGCAGACGAGCATGCTCTGCCCTGCGGGGGAGCATTTTGTATTTGCATCTTTTACCGGCTATCTTTCCTGTTGTCTCGATGCTTCTCCTTCTAACTTCACATATGATTATCATCGCCGACTGTGGCTGCCCTGGTAGTCAAAATACCACTGACAGTGCGTGGACTCCAACCACTTTTCGTTACTACGCTTTGTCAGCGCGAGTTCAGTGTTGAAAGCTCCTGTTCAGGCGTTCTTTTCCTCGTACTCAGTTTTGTAACACTGTCTTACTTTGATAATAAATACATCATGGCGTCTTGCTTTCGCTTGCTTTTAGTCAACCTCAATTGACAAAGAAGCAAGCAAACATGAAAAATGGTGAATGAGTGGTGTCGTAGGGTTCTTTAAATAGTTCGCAGTTGTCCATACTCCCCACTAGCTATGGTTCGAACAGCCGGTGCGCAATATATAAAGCTTTTCAGCAGCGCGACGCAGCACTTTCCCTTTGAGCAGGGCATGCGTCGGATGCTAACCTCTTGTGGGTTCCCGTTGATTGACGAACGCTGACGCTACCCCCGCAAGCTTTGCGTACAGTATTCTAAATCTCTCTAATGGAGTTGTTGTTTCGCGATCGAGATGGGTAATATCTCCTCACCACTCTGATACTGAGGGGTCTGACATCGAAGAGGTATTAATTCGAAAAGCATTGTTAAGACTAATCTCATATGTTGAGAAGGTCTTGCTGTTTTGTGCAATCTGTCTGGTAAAGTTAAAAGCAGCGGTGTGCCCTTAACTTCCAATGCAGGTCCATCCAACTGAGTTCGCGACAGTTTTGACATTGACAGCGAACGCTACCGCATAACGCTACATGTAATCCTCTAGCCCTCTGCGAGACATCAGCTGGGGGTGGTGAAAATATAAGCACGTGGGCAGCGATGTTTCGACACCAGACGTGCAACATCCGACGGCGCGACGATGACGTTTTTTCAGTTTTATCTGATTGCGGTCGCCACTCACGCGTCCTGACTGGTTTCGCTGACGGGTGTGCATTAACGGATATATAATTTAATCATAAAAAAACGACCCAAGGTGGGCAGTGGTAACTTTGTGGTTGCGCGCGTCGAGCGAACTTATCACCCAACCCCTTGCCTCCCTTTCGGCTTTTTTGTTCACTCCCTATTCAAGAAAAAACATTGAAGCTACCGTCGGTGTTCCCCAAGACTGGGAGTGCTAATAGTGTTCCCCAAAACTGTAAAGATTTAGAATGCCTGCTCTAATGGGTACACACATATTGAGGCACGCTGCTGTGGAGAAAACCGTCCCCTCTATAAATGAATTCGCCCTTCACGCAAGTATGAAGTGTGTTGATTGCACTGCTATGATATGTGTCTCGTATCACTCTTAACTTGAACCGTCAATATCGTACCAGTCTCATGTTTCGCATGTTTGATTTTTAATATTTGGAAACCTTTGTTTAAGTGCTTGACCGGAAGTGCGCGGGAGAGAAGAGAGCGCAACTAAAAAGAAACAAGCGCCAATGTGATGGCATCAAGCTAGTGGCGGCTGTCATTAAACGTGGCTCAAATAGGACACAATCCCCGTTGCTCGTGGCACTCTTCGGATTTAATTGTACCGACACTGTTTTTGCAACATTTCTGTTTCCTGCATTGCAAGGGCACAGAAAAACACAGTTGTGGCACCGCATTTTCTGGTGTTATCGCTCATGTTTGCATTAGTTGCATAAATTTATGAATTTTCGAATAAACGTTGCAGATGTGTACGTGTCGATAACCACGTGCAAAAACCACTAGTGCGTTATAGTGTGTGTGTGCGTGTGTTACAGTGTGTGTGCGCGGGGGATGGGGGGAGGCTGTTAATTTTTACCAGCTTGAATTTCTTAACGTGCATCGCAATAGTCGAGTGTTTTTTACATTTCGTCTCCCTCATCAAAATGCAGCCGTCTTGGCCGGGAATTGAATCTACACCCTCGCGCATGACAAAGCGTGACCAACTTGAACATTGCCATTGAATTCAAATGAACTACTTCCACTCTAAGCCACTCTGCACATGTAAAACTACCCGCAGTCTTCGAACTAAGAAAAACTGTTCACAGTTAACCCACGCGTTATCAGAGATAAACGGACATGAGACGAAACTTCTACGTGACCCTTTCTTTCGCAGCGGATGCTCCGACTACAGCCGGCCGCTTCATAACTGCACGCTTGAGGTATACCCTCCAGGCGGCGCTTACTTCAGTCACACGTTTAGAAACAGCGAACGCCACCTCGAGCCCTCTCACCTTATTGCAGGCGGTACTTTCCTATTAGCGTCAACTTTGCGGAGGACCGCTTCAAACGTGGCATGGAGGGCGTCGAGGCCAGAGCTATGAATGAGCACGTTAACGACTGTTCGTCTCAACCGCCATGCACGACGTACGCTCCGCTATCAAGCGTTTCACCCCAAGCTTCGTGTAGTGTGGACACTGGTAAATATTTTATTTGCTCATAGCTTCAGCGTTTCCTTTCAAGGTCTACTTTTTTCACGAGCGCTCTGCCTCTAGCCACCATTTGGTATGTGGAAAGCTCTTCTGCGCGTTTTTGAGCATGTGTGTCTAAAGGTAGTAAGCAATGTCTCGCTATAGGTCTGGTGAAATCTTACGCAAACACCGTCGCTGCTGCTATTTCGCGATGTATTTCGCTTTACTTCCCTGCCTTTCTTCTTACCATATACATCTCTCTCTATTCAATCATCAATTTCTTGGGGTTTGATACTCCGAAACCACGTGACAATGTTAGACGCCATAGTAGAGAGCTCTGGAAATTTCGACCACCCGGTGTTCTTTAACATAAACCCAAAGACAAGTGCACGGGCCTTCAGTTTGGTCTTCATCAAAATGCGGCTGACATTCGATACCGTGGCGTTCGGGTCACATCACCAGGGCCACTAGACTACCACTAAGAGAGATGCACCTAGCGAGCTATTTGGAAGTACTCATTCCCTCATGACGGCAATATATAACAGTTTCTAATATGGTTCAATCAATGCGTTTGGCTAAAATACTTTACTGTCAGCGTGACACTGCAATGGCGATGCATTTATTAGCACAAGACAAACGAAAGAAATATCAAATAAGCTGCACGGCTGGTTGAGCACGTCACGTGATGCAGCTTTTGGGCGCGTCTGTGCGCACTGAGTACGCATTGCGAGCACGTCACTTCTTCAACAGTGGTCGTGGTGAAAGACTCGTCCAAATAACCGATTTTTAGAGACGAAGCTCCGAAAGCCACGGGTCTGGCCATGCATGTCTTTTTGTGACCGGTTCGTAACCACCGAGTTGTGTGACTCACTCATCAGGTGGCGCTAGTGGGAGTGACAGACAGACAGATGGATGGACGCATAGAGGGACAGACCCCAGGTGGACGAAATGTCCAGAGCTCTCTAATACGGCATATCTCACATAATCATATGGTGGTTTTGGGACGTTACAGCCCACATAGCAATCAATTCTTCCGAATGTATTGTATGAATGCTTGCGACAAAGTCTTGCTAAGCTGCTTCAATATAGCAAGCACAGATCTGCCAACACTCTTGACCTTGACAAGCTTATCTTGTAGTTGGTGCTCATATTACGTACGTAGACTGTATGTAGGAGGACTCATAGCGTTTCCTCTATTCGACAAAGTATATTTTTTCTTCTTAATATTGCTACAAACTCAACTGCATTGTTCATTTTGGAACTTTGTTATTGCACCCCACATCTTTAGGCATAAGGTCGTACATGTTCTAATTTGTCAATGAAACGAATACGTTGTTATATTTTATGACTCTATGAACGGGGGGGGGGGGGGTGGTCAACGCGCGTTTAACAACTTTCATTCAGCAAGAAGCACACGGTCATTTTGTTTGGTAAGAAGGTCTTGCATTTGCGTGATATGCTCAGAAATCCAAGTTTCCCCCCCTTTTTTTTTGTCGAGTCCAAAGTCTTAAATACCACATGAAACAGGAGTGACCATACACGGCATCCGAGCGTACGCAGCATATGCGAAAAACATTGCGTAGTGACGGTACCCATTTTATTCATCACAACCTGATAAGCCACCATTATTTGGGACAACGAAATGGCGCCATTGCACGAAATTGTAGCTTTGTGACAGGAAGGCCAATCTAGCTTGCTGAAAAAGGGCAAGAATTTTGATACAGCCGACTGATAAGAGAAATTAGAGGATGCATTTAAACTTCCCGTCGTTTTAGGGGAACGTGTAAGGAATCACGTAATCTTTACTTCTTTTTTCCCGCGAAGGTAACGTTCTATTTCTAATTTCCACCCTGTTTGTGCAAATTCGGTGGTCTTAGCACGTCGAAAGGGCTCCTAACTTAATGGTGTAAGCTTTCCGCTGCTTCATCGCCTCGTGATCGATTCGTGGAGTGTGTCGCCTACACTTTCATAAAGTACTGTATACACCGCTCAAACAGAGTGCACGAAATCAGCCAGCACCTCTGGGTCCGGAAGTGTAACATACTGCCATATTTTAGTTACCGTCAGAACACAAGCCCTATTGAGTATGACAAACAGTGTGGCACAGTAGCACACGGCTTCTGTCAATACGCGCCGATCTGTGAGCCTTTATAGATAATAATCGATTCATTCCTTCGGTCGTAATGAGATTTGAGGTAAATGCAGAATGGAGGGACATCCTCTCGCAAACGTGGGTGCTTCGCAACTTCATGCTCACAAACAGGTGCGGACACACACAATGCCACTTTCTCGGCTCCCGCCCTTTTTCTATATTAACGCACGTGTCGGCCACAACGCTTCAATTTTCACATCACGTACCGTGTTATCATACAAAGTACGCTTGTAAATGATTCAGAAAACAGTGAGTCTGCGTTTAGCATATGCAATGCATTCTTTTCGGGCGTGTAGATGTGCACGCTACGTGACAGTGGTGTGCGCATTGTTGCCTGACTGTTTCGTTCTTGAAAACGTTCAGCTCGTCGAGGCGAACCACAGAGAAGAAGACGCGAACAGTCTGTTTGCTTTTTGGATTGTGAACTAAGTAAGCTGCGTGAGTTCTTTGATGGCAGGTAATTTATGCGCGAGTCTTGTTCATTTAAAAGGTGGTTGAAATTCGCTTCAATAAACTTCGGGTGTTAGAACAGGGCTGTTTTGTGCTGTTTTGTACAAACTGTTCTGTTTGTGTCCTCCTCTTTGTGCTTCGTTTCGTTCGCACTAGAAGTTTTGGAGAATGCCTCCATTCCAACTTGCCCACCCCTCTATTTTTCTGGCTGCTTGCGCGCCCTGTTTCGACCAGCCGTTCGCGGCGTCCTTGTGTTTGTGCGTCGGTACTCACAGCCAAGCTACATGGATGAATTAGGAATTTTCGTCCCGGCAAGAATCTTTGAATGGGAGGCACACGTGCCGTTTTTTCCTCTTTATCGTGCCTACCGCTCACATTCACAACCAAGGGGAAAAAGAAAACTTCAACCAGCTGAGTCACACTATTTGTGTACAACTTACATAATACACACGGGTACGCACACAGCCACTGATGCGTGCTGACTAACAAGGTCAACATGTGTGGAAGCAGATAAGAAAAACTGTACATTCAAAAAACTAGGCGCGTTTACCACGCCGCTGCTAATGCAAAAGTGCTGCCATGTTCCCACCAGTTTCTAGCAGCGACACTATTCTAAGTGAACCTTTTAATGTGCGAGGCCTGTCTTCCATTGCAGATCATAGTGACATTTACTCAAAGAAAGTGGGTAAATTCTAAAAAGAATATGCGATGCTCCGGCCATTTCTCCCCCTGAACACTACTACCACAACTCACCACTACGCCCACTACTGCCACCGCCACGCATCCCTTCTCATTCCTCCTTCATTTACACGTGAACCCACTTCACTCACTCCGTCTGCAGGCCAGTGTTTCGTCAGTGTCCGCGAAGCGTATGTGGCTCAACTTTCTTTTTGTGTGCGCTTTAATATCAAAGCTCCTTAAGGTAAGGGTTTGTCTGTTGGTGGCGTTGGCGTGCACCGTAGGTGTTGCTCACGATGATGCTGATGACGTTGAAACTCAAGCGCGTGCTGGGCACGCGTTTTCTTTCTGCCATCGGGGCACAGCACATGCAGGGTACGCCATTACTCTTACAATGAAGATGATGACAATTACGGGAAACGATTGGCTTGTGCAGTAGATGAATGCAGGCAAGCAACAACCACCAAGCGAACGTGCACAGACCTCATATTTGCCAAGTCCAGGATAGATCTCATACCACAAAGCAGTAATGATGAAGGCAAAACGAAGTTCACGGCCAAACACAACATACTGCCGCGCGTGTGTCTTATATTCACTGTTGTTTTGATTCACTTGTCGCCCACAAGGCATGGTTCAGGAATGCTCAGCGCCAACTGCGCCTCTTTGTTCGAGATGGTTCACGATCATTGTAGATCGTTTTGTTACGATTGCCCGCAAGATGCGAGCACTCGAGATTATCGCAGAGCTTCCGCGAAGAGCATTGATAATGCGGGAATATTTGAAGACACGTGGATACATGCCGCTGCGCATCGCCGCTTGTCAGTTGATCGACAGCCGATGCTGCTTTAGAGGTTCGGCGCAATCAGTGCCAGCAGAACCCGTAAACTTGGCACTAGTTTCGGTTTCAAGGAACATGCACGCTCGTAGCGGTGGCCGGCTGTTCTAAGATCCAGTTTAACAGAGTGTGGTTGATGTAAATGTTCGCATTTATTGGCTTTCACAAGTTTTCACAAATAAAAAAATGATACCCATGTAAAAAACTTCTCTTGTTATTTATGTGTTTAGTTATTCCTTATTTTGTTATTTTAAATCAGGCGAAGCACCGTGAAGTGATTGGCTTGAGTTCGTAGCACTTGCCTCCTCTCCTTCTTGCCCCTCCCTCAGCGATATTTGAACTTAGATCGCACTCAGTTGTCTCGCTCGGTTGGCGCGCATGCCAACTGCGGGAAAGATAAAGTCAGCAAGTGGTGGCGGGCAGAGAAAGGAAGCCGCAGATAGCTACGCCGAACAAGTGAACCACGCATTTGTCGAAGATGGCTTAATCGGGCAGCACATGATTTCCGTGGCTCTGCGGTTTGCTAACCCGATGATTTCGAGTTGCGTGAAAATTTCTCAGCGTTTCCTAAAGGCAACTGTTGAACACAAAAACTTGGACCCAATATTTGAGTAAGTATTGATTTTGCACGAGTACATGAGTTAACCCAGTTCTGTGCAAGTCTGACTAGACTGACAGAAGTGCGGTGTCACTTGTTTAATTTGTAAAGACGGCAGCCAGGCTCCTGTCGAGAAAAAGCGTTGATTGAAAGGCTGTAATTTGGGTTGGCTCAGCCACATAGTTTCAGCTACTTTTACTTTTGGCATGCAGTTCAAATGATGTCGCGTAATTATTGGATGCTTCGTGCTCATAATATTAATATAGCCACTGTTTGATAATGTGAGCCTTTACTTCGAATACTGTCACTCAAATGCACATGATGGACTAAATGATTCTAAATATGTCGGTGGAGCCAACGTTTTGACAAGTTAAATTCGTCACGGCAATGCCGTTGCCCTGACGAGGACAAGTAAACTTGCCGGAACACTGTTTACAGCGACGTTCTTTCTTGAAAAACTAGTTATCGCTTCAAGCCTCTCCGTGCCTCTGAACTTCAGTCTCGTTTGTTACGGAAGTTCTTTAGGAAAACTATGTACTTCGTCGTAAAAAACTTGATTGAGTCAAATACGACGTGTCCTATTCACGATAGTCGATAATTTTTGCATTGGCTATGATATTCAGGGTTCAATTTTCGCTTATTATGGACGTATCTTAGTTGTAAGTTAAAGCTGAGTTTATAGATTCACACTTTTACACTATGTGTATGTGTTTTTTTTATACGAAAGGTGTAATAAAAGTTGATTTTATTTGTGCCGATTGAGTTTCGTCTTACACTGAGACATCAGTCAGCTTAACGTTCGCCTCTTCAGAGCACAAGAACAAAGCTTTGAAGAAAAAGAATAACAAAATTTAACAAAAGGCGGCATCGCACGAATGACAAGAGGGCCTGAAAAAAAGGCGCGAGCGCATGCTGCTTGCATGCGAAGTGGGAAAGGAGAACTTCCGCGGCAACCCTTCTTCTCTTATTTTTTTTATTCTTTCCCTCTATTTCGGAACGTCACCAGTGACGTCATGAAATTTTCTGTTCGTGATTTATTTCTTGTTGGATGCCGGGCAACCGCCAGTGGTAAAAGCGGTGCTGCCGTTGCGTGCAGCATGCGAGAGCGAATATATGGGAGGTATGTAGAGTTTCCGCCTACTGGTGCCAGCGTCAAGCTGTAATCTGAGTTTCCCTTTACGTGGCCACAAGTTATACCCATTACACAAATTAACTCGAACATCCAATCTGTTCGTTTTTTCTGCGTCATGGCCCCGTGACCTTGATGTCACGAGGTCAGATCAAAATGTTAATTTGGCCGAAACTATGGGTGGTAACCAAAAAGTAAGAGTACAAAAGCACATATAGCGGCGAACGGAATGTTGGCCGCCGATTAATTGACAAGCGGAAAAGCGTGTCGGTATTATAATAAATACATTTGGCGTAGCATATACCTCCCTTATTGCTACTACTCGCGCAAGCTATGGAATAATATTTAGTTTTCACGTCTTGCGCGCAATTTTGGCAGAATGATATGAAATAATCACAAACCTTCTCGAAAAATGAGGTGCATTTTGCGCTGAGCATTCCTGACCATGGCTAAATATGGTATAATCTCCAAGAATCAGGACTTCTCGATACCTTTTGAAATAAAACAAAAACGTGGTTGATCACTCTGTCATGGCAATCGTCCGGTATAGAAAAAAAGTGAAGAGCGACTGCACAGGGTACTTCAGCACTTGTTGTACATTGTTTCACCATAATCTTGAAGTAATGAGTGATATAGCGACAAATGGTATGGTGACGGGAAGAACTGCAAGCCGCTCGAAAGTTGCAGCACGTTATTGAAGCAGAAAGGGCACACAGGAACAACGTACACAAGGTGAACTCAGAACTGTCACAGGTCGACACTGAACGTGCTGTGCTCAAATACAAAGAAAGAACATGAACGAACGCGCATGTATGCACAAGACTTTGTGCTTTAGCAGCACCTGTCATATTGGGAACTCTGAAATTGTGTATGGCATTAATTTTTTTTTACCACTTGTCAACACCAGCTGGAGTCTGTAATGAATCGTTCTTTTAAACATCAAGGAAATTTGTAGACTTTCTAATGCTTTACTAGCATCTTCATTACTTTCCCTACCAGCCTTCCTGATGTGTACTGCTGGACCAATGCCTCCCCTAATGATAAAATAATCACAGCATATACACAAGGCGAATGATGACGCATGGGGCAAAGTGGATGGACGGGCGGATGGTAGGATGCACAGACAGAGTGGCGCACGGACGGATGCAGTGACGCACAGACGGACTGATGGACGCTTCGTCCCACTCACCATCTTTCACTCTGTGGAAATGCCTTGACACCGTTTTCATTGACATGCAATGCAATGCAACTGGCTACTACGATGACTACGACGACACGGGAAGTACGACCCACGGCGTAAGGGGGTTCGCCCCTGAATGTTACCGTACTCTGTGCGAGCAGATTGCAAACATTCTCCACAACCTTCCCATTTTCGTCACTCCAGCTGACTTGAAGCTGCCTATAAGGCTGCATTTCCCAATTTTTGGTACCTGCAACTGTATTGTTCTCGCTGAGTGCCCAGTCGTTGGCTCTGTACTGTCACTATTGCGGCACGATAACTCAAGTTTTGTCGGGTTCTTGGCGATAGTATATCACTCAACAATGAAACATTTGTAATAATAAATAATGATATCTGGGGTTTAACGCTCCAAAACCAAGACATGATTATGAGGAATGCCTTAGTGGAGGGCGGTGAAAATCTTCCCATTCAGTGTCCTTTAACATGCACTGACAGCGCACAGTACGCGGGCCTCTGCCATTTTGTCTACATCAAAATGCGACTGCTCTGGCCACAATCGAACGATCTTTGTGACCTTTGGGTCACCTGAGACCTTTGGGTCAGCAGCCGAGGCCCGTAGTCACTGTTTTGCCGAGGCAGACAAAGAAAAAGTTGAAGGAAAGAGACGAAAACGCAAGCAAACAGACAAACCATTGTCTTTCTTTGCCTCCAATTATTGCCATATTCATAGCTCTGTTGCCAAGCACTGCTATACCTTGAAAAAATCTTAAAGTAACGAGGTATCTGAGACCTTCACACCATCGCGATGAAGACGAAGTAAAACAAGCAAGCCTTTCAACGTATTGGGCCTGCTGCTGAACATGAATACACGTGCACGCTCCGTCTACACTGAAAAAAAAACAGCATGGCATATAGACCCGCGGTTATTTATACGTAATTTCATTGTGTCGTTCCTTCACTGTTCATCATATATAATTATGATTGTTCTCTTTCAAAAGTCTAGATTGCGTAGTACGATGAGGCTAAAGTAACGTAATCAGCCGTATACCTTATATGGTTGGCACACAATGGCTTGTATCCTTCAAGTTTGTTTCTACTTGTGTCCATGCCACCTGCACTTCGCTGGGCTCAAGCTCTCTAAGGATGGCACCCCACCGCCGATTCGAGGATCACAGTGCTAATGACTGACCTGTTCTCCTTCCTAAATTTTGTACAGTTCTCATCGCATATAAAAAAACCAGCAAGCTGCGCTGCGCTGAGTTGATCTCCAGGCGAAAACTTATCTCCACCCCCCAAAGCACGCTGTCAGTCCGTCTGCCCTTTTCGCCTAGCAGCAAAAATAAGAGAACTGGTATTCCCGAAAGGAAAATTTAGCGAGCATAGCGAGAAAATCCACAAAATGAAATTCAATCTACACTATCGAAACAAATGATTTTTATTCTATTTTAATGAGAAACTGAATACATACGCATTCGTGTGTAGAAATACAACTTATTGCCCTGACTGCACCGACGATAAAGGTACACTCGACAGAAGAGAACAGCTTTGCTGCGTCAGCTTGAGTGTCAAAGAAGCAACAACAACAAAAGATGAGAAAGTGCGTCTGCTGCAGCTGACATCTCTTTCGACAATCAAGGAGGGTGCTTGAACACACATGACTTCCCCAGTCAACAAGACGCTGACTGCGACGGTTCCCCTGAATTGCTGAGCTCAAATATTTTCCCTTTCTCATTCAATTTACGTTTTCTTTTCTTCTTGAGAAGCATTAGTCGTGATTTTCCTCCGCTTGCACGTATTTTTTATATTTCTGTCGGTGAGGTTACCTAACATTCTAAGAGCCCTTTTTTTTAGACTATTCAATATTTTTATTTTCTGATCTGAATACTCCGTTTATGATGATGGCGATGTTCTTACAGAGTCGCACAAATTTCTGCTACACGTACCCCCCCTTTTGGATATTTGATATGATTGTCATTTTTAGTATGCCGGTCTTGAGTTGTGCGACCTATTAGATTTCTAGGGCACCTGACTTTATTTTTCGAAATTTGGTCGGTGTAGTCACGGCTAGCTAAACAAGTTCGCAATTACACTAACAGATAAACAGAGATGTGCGCAAACGCCTCTGATAGTGCCTTTTGTACTCGGGGCATATCACGCTGTCGAAAGATTCCTAAGGTAGGGAAATTTCTCCTACGAAAAAAAGCAAATATTTCCAATAATGTGGAGATTGCTAAATATATATGTACCTGACAGGAAGGCAGTATGAACAGGTGACGTTCCTGCTATTTAGAACTTGGAAAAATTGAGAAGGCAGGCAGTTACTGCAGTTGCTGTCATTCCATATTAACGAGTATAAAGAAGTCTAAGCTCGATGGTTTTGCGTGCCAGAACCACGAATCGATTACAACGTACATAATAGTTAAATACATTGAAACAACTGTTAACGTGCTGATTACATTAACTTGAAATTCGCGGGTAGTTGAATCAGTCCCTTGATTATTAGCCACGCTGGGTCATTGCCGCTAATGCAACGCCATGTGGGTGCTAATTACAAGGCAACTTATTCTGCCAACTTCACTTGCCGAAAACACAAAAGCAATCACGCAATCGGCGTTGCTGAAAGTGTTTAAGGCTGACGTTTCTCTGCGACTGCCAGACGTTTCATGTGGAACAAATTTCTTCATGCCCTTCACCGCACTCTAGAAAACTTTTTTTAGCCATCTGGTGATAAATTTAACCTTAATCTACTTAAAGCTACTTCCTCGTAATACGGAAGGGCAAGATCTTAACAACTAGCCATCAACACTGAAAACGTGCCCTACGGCGTATTGGTTCGCTATATGGTACGGATGAAGCCCTCTTTACTATAACATGCAGTTTTTTTTCTATAGGTTGGAAAATACCCAGCGAGAACAGCAAAAATGCCCGTGTGTGCGGCATACACGAAAAAAATAAATATAAAAGCATGAAAACATCCCATCCTCCCCTACCTTTTCTCCTATTCAATCAAATGATGGAAAGCTGAATATACCCCACTAGATCACGACGGAGCTCCTTCTGAAGTGCTCGGATGCTTTCGATATGAAACCCGTCATCATTTATAACAAGTACCCGTAGATTAATCGATATGCTCGAATGAACAACATTCCAAGAAGCCTCTCCCCCACCAGTTAAGTTTTCCTTCTCGTTCGTTGATCTCCTTGATATGGATTGAAGCCCCGTCAAGGAGATGATCGGCGTCGATGAAGCAGGAGGCAGGTTCAAGGTAATGAAAACTTGAAGGTATATTACAGCGAAATATTTACAGTCATATGTACATCTTGCCGAAGCACACTCATGATAACACAGACATCAACAGCGTCTTACTCTTCTACTTAACTTTTCTTAAGTTAGGGCCTAGAACACTGTTACTACATACAACGTACTTAGTCTCACACATACAACGTACTTAGTCTCACTGTTCGACCACCAAGTGGTTACGGCCCAGACAAAAGTTGCATCGTACGGAGTCGTACTGATCTATCAGTTAAGTGATTGCAGCCTCGACTGAAGAGAAGCGGATTCCCTCCGGTCTTAAGCATCTTGCGGTAACAAAGAAAAAGGCGAGGTGGCCACTGCTGGTCCGCCTCAACATTCTCTCATCCAATCTGTTTCCACTCAGATTAAGTCACTCCCTACTGGGCTGACCTTACTCTCGACAGCAGCGCTTCTACAGTTTAAACAGGCGTTTTGGTACTCTTTCCCATCATGTCTCTCTCTCTCCACCTCACACGCGCTCAGGAATTCTCTCGCTCGGGAGATATCGGAATTGTAGACCCGGTACATTCATGCCTTTTCCCACACCCAGCGAGCCGAGACGAACCTCAAAGCCGGAAGTTAAATGATCGCGCGCGGAACCTTATTGCCCCCGCAGGTAGCAATCGGCCTTTGACTTTCTCCGCTTTTCTTGTGTTGGGGTCGTGCATCGCTGCGACTTTGAGCCGATCGCCAGGGCAGAGCGTGTCGCCTACTCCCAATGAGCTCGCGCCCGGCAGCGGAGGCAGGACGGGGTCGCTTAATCCCATTGTGCGTTTGCCCCCGGCAGCGGCGACTTGTCTCTAAACCACAAACATTCCAAGCCGGTTGGCAGAGCGGGTTCGTTTTACATTTTGTGTTTGTCCCCCCCGGCAGCGGAGGAGACGGACGTAGTTTGCATTCCAGAGGATAAGTGGTGTACAGCTACACGGGCATACCGAGAGAAAGTCGAGAAAGAAGTTTTGTATAACGTAGCTTCCCGCGCTGTAGTCCCATGCTCAAAGGAAGCAATTTGCGACCTTGCCGAGAGAGATCCGAGAAAGAAGCTTTGAATAACGTAGCTTCTGGTGCTGTCCCATCCGCACGATCAACTTATGAGTGGCAAAATTCAAGACGTCCCCCCTAAACAGTATACTGGGCTGTCTTACGCTCAGTGATACGATAAAGCACAGCCGCGATTAAGTCACTGGATTTTCTAACCACACAACAGTTGTACACAAGCATTAAACACAATTGCAAGTCAACACTACAGGAGAATACACTAAACGAAAACAAATACATGCTAAACAATTAAGTACAGCATTGCTGCTTCAACCAGTGAGATCACTAGTGTCTGTTTCTTTGTCAATCACACAGTCCACAATATACAGCAACACGTGGGCGGGAACATTCACGTCCCCCCCAGTTGGCATGGCAATGTTATTCTGATGGCTTCCATGAACTATTCTGAAGCCTAGATAACGCATCCGCATTACCGTTACATACTCCCTTCCGATGTTGTACCGACACTTGATATCGCTGTAGAGCCAGCGCCCATCTTGTTAATTTCGCCCCGTGCGGAGTTGAAGTTGTAAGGTACGACAGCAGATTGTGGTTGGAAACGACGTTTACTATGGCACCGATAAGCCAGTAGTCAAAATTCTTTAAGGCCTATATTATTGCGAACGCTTCCCTCTCAATTGTCGACCAACGCATCTGGGTCGGTGAGAAGCGGTGGCTTGCAAAGGCAATAAGCTTCTCTTCTCCCTCGGCTGACATTTGTGCCAAACATGCTCCCGCCGCCGTAGCTGATGCGTCTGTGAAAAGCCAGTAGGGCTGAGATGGCTCAGGGGTGTTTAGCGCTACGGCCTCGCACAAAGATCGTTTGAGAGTCTCAAATGCCGCCAGAGCTTCCTCCGGCCAGGGTATCTTATTAGGTACCGCTTTCTTTGTTAACAGCGTGAGCGGGCTCGTCACCTCTGCATATCCTCGGACGTACTCTCGATAGTAGCCGCAAAGTCCTAACAGACTGCGTCGTTCCTTCTTGGTGAGCGGTGGTAGCAAGTTCTTAACTGCTGCTATCTTTTCTGGGTCTGGTGCGTGTATCCCTGAACCGACAATATGCCCCAGGTAATGTATGTGGGATTGCGCGATCTGACACTTCTCCGGGCTGGCTTTCAGTCCCGCCTTCTCTAAGACCTTAAGAATAATGTCGAGATGCTTTAAGTGCTCCTCCCAAGTGCTAAAAAATAGCAATATCATCTAGGTATGCCGTGGCATACACTTGATGTTGCGACAAGAGTTTGTTCACCATTCTTTGGAAGGTTGCCGCGGAATTTTTCATCCCGAAAGGCATCACTTTCCATGCGTATTGACCTTCATGCGTTACAAATGCGGTAAATTTCTGACTCTTTTCTTCCATCGGTACCTGCCAGTACCCGCGCCTAAGGTCCACTACCGTAATGAACTACGCTCTGCCTACTCGGAAAATCAATTCCTGAGGATTCATCATAGGGAACGCATCCGCTTTGGTGACGGCATTTAACGCTCTGTAGTCCACACACATGTGGATAGTCCCATCTTTTTTTCCGACGCATACCACCGGGTGTGCAAACTCACTCTCCGTGGGGTAGATCAACTTCCAAGTCAAAAGTTCGTCAACTTGCCGAATGACTTCTTTCTTTAATAGTTCCGGCACCCGATATGGAAACGACTTTTTTGGCTGGTGACCCGGTTCTATCTCTATCTTATGTTCATCTACCGTTGCTATACCCGGAGTGCCGTCAAAGAGGGTGCAATGTCTTTGGAACACCGCCTGTATTTCCGCCTGCGCGTCAGCATGAAGGTGAGCAACCTTCTCGCTCGATACCACTAGCTCTTCCCGCTTCACAGTGGTTGGCCGTGGGGCATATTCCACCTCCCCAAAATCATCGTCCTCATCCAAGACGACTCCAATATGACTGACTCTTGCATAGTAAGGTCGAATGTTGTTGGCGTGGACACTTTTCACCTTTCCCTCAGGTGTTTCAACGCGGTACGAATGTTCGCGCTCACGTCCAACCACTGTGATTAGGCCTTGCTATTTAGGTGACATTTTACCACTCCGATCATTGTCGAAAACCACAACTTGGTCGCCAACGTTAAAAGCTTTGAGCCTGCTGCTGCGATTATAAGCACTGGCGTAACTCTCATGATGAGTTGCACTAGCTAGCTCAGCTATATTAGCGGCCGTCTCGAGCTGCTCCTTAAGTATCTGTAAATACTTAGCGTGGTTTTCTCTCAATGTTGCGGGCACCGGCATTTCTCCCGTCCAAGTTTTCTGCAGTATTAGAAGCGGTCCCGTGGGATTCCTTCCGTACAGTAAACGAAACGGAGCTATTCCGGTTACCTCATGGGGGACTTCCCGATAAGCCCATAAAACCATTGGGATCAATTTGTCCCAATTCTTGGAGTCTCTTTGAATGACATGATAAAACATGTTTTTGAGTACTCTGTTCCACCTTTCTACAACTACATTACTCTCTGGGTGTTCTGGGGTTGAAAATCTTGGCATGCAACCTAATTTCTCCAGCATCGTTTGCGTGAGCTGCGATTTGAAATTAGTGCCCTGATCGGAGCAGATCATCTCCGGAACGCCTGTGCGACTGAATATCTCAATCAGTGCATCACAAGAGTCGCCTTAGATGTCAAAGACCGCAGTGGGATCACCTCTGGCCACCTCGTGCAAAGATCCACTAAGCACAGCGCGTACTTATGCCCTCTCGCTGACGGTGGGTCTAGGCGTCCAATCACATCTACATTGACAACTTGGAAAGGGTGCTCTTGTCTAGTGAGCGGAGTTATAGGCGCTTTATCCGTGCGAAGCTTGTCTGAACGAATTTGACATTCATGGCACGAACGACAATGCTCTAATATCTCCTTCACCATACCCAGCCAAAAAAAATTATACCTAATGCGAGCTCTTGTTTTCTTTGACCCTAGGTGCCCCCCGCATAGTGACTCGTGTGCTAAGTGCATCACCTCAGTGCGCTTATCTTTGGGGACAACTAACTGACTCACTCAAGCGCCTGCTATTGAGTCTCAGTGGTATAATAGTCCGTCTGAAATGAACATGCCGGATTTCCCACTACGCGCATCTTCCAAACATTTCTTTAGCGTAGTGTCGCCCAACTGTACATTGCGGAACTCTACTCTTTGGCCTAAAGATGCCTCCCTTTCTTCATCAGTTTGCGCCTCTTCCCCGGAATCATCTTTCTCCTCCAAGGTAAGATTGCAGCCAACTACCTTTTGTTTCTCTACTGCTTGTTCCGCCTCGTGAGCAGGATCGGCCGGCGCTCGACAGGGTGCCAGAGGGCTGCTGGCCTTCAACAAAAGTTTCCAATCGTCCTTGGTCAACAAACAATCTGTGCCCTCGACGAGCTCATCAGTTAACGCGCAGAGTAGGTCGACGTTCTGAGGCTCTGTAACCTCTCGCGGGCTATTTAATTTGACCGGTAACGTAGCTAGCCTTGCCTCGATAGTTTTACCGAAAGCGGACACCAATCTTACCTTGCCGGACGGCTCTACAACACTTCGCGGAAGCAGACTCTCCCGGATGACGGTTATCTCACTCCCCGTATCCAAAATCGCATCTGCGGATATGCCTGCACATGATACTGGAATTAACTGCAGTTTATCTGTGCCTTCACCCTCGTGTTTCAGAGACTTCACCTTTGCGCTAAGTACTCCAGTAGGTATTTAAGTATCCGTCTCGTGGGATAACGTTACCTTTTGAACCTTCCGCTTTGGCTCGGTAGCCTTCTTAGGGTTGTTCTCCTTATCACTAGCCTTCGGGCACTCTTTAGCAAAATGGCCTGAGCCGTGACATAAGTGGCATTTCAGAGCCCCTTTCTCAACTCGTGTCGCCGGCTTCTGCCCCATTTCTACAGTTGGTTGCTTTGAAGCACGCCCTTTTCCTTTCGCTTGTTCGAAAGTTTGGAGCACTTTCGCGATCTCAGTTGGCCTGAGCCATCCCTCGCCTTCCCTTAATCTCACATACTCAAGACCCTCCGTACTAAGGCCCGATTTTATGCGGTCCGCAACCATGAGTTCTGCCATCACTTCTACCGTGTCGGCTTCCCTCACTTGGAGGTAGTATCAGAAATAAGTTTTCACGCGGGACGCGAACTGCGCCCACGTCTCTTCCTTACGCTTTACTGCTCTTTCGAACATCTGCAGGTACTCTGCCGGAGAAAGCTTCAGTTCCGTCAGCACTGCTGCTTTAACTGACTCATAATCTGCACTCTCTTCAGGGTTGAGGTTACGCAGTAGGTAACAGACTCGCTCAGTTAGCGCTGGCATAACCAAATGCACGCGGCTCTCGTGCGGTACCTGGTAAGTTGCAAAAAGTTTCTCTACTTCCTCAAACCATAATGGGACATCCGCGTCACTCGGCAGGCGGAACCCTTTTAGCACTTTTGCACATTGCTGAACAGAATCGAAACCCCGGCGCCTCTGATCACGCGTCTCCGACCCAGAGTTGGACAACGTGCCATTGAGACGTTCCGCGTTCATTATAGACTGCAATAGCTTTTCGTAATGAATCTGAAGATTGAGCTTTTGAATTTCAAGCTCGAGCGTTCTCGCCTCGCTCGATTCCGGCAAAACCTGAGATGCCTGCTGCATCGATTCTTGCCTCTGAGTAGGCACTGTCGCCTCTTTTGACTGATCAGAATTTTGAATACCATCATTGAATGGTTCTCAACTCCGATTCACATCTGCCGCACTTGTACCCCCATCTTCATTAGACTTCATCGTTTTAGCACCTCCGCGTGTTCTCACTATGTGCTCTGCACATAAACTGCCATGCCAACTAGAGAGGCACGCAAGAAATCCTCCTCACCCTTTGCTGTATGCACTGTCGTTCCCGGATCTCCTCCACGGTGCCGGAGTTGGCTGCTGTGGGAGCGTCTCGACTTTGCCGCTGGTGGCTGTTGGATGCCTTGCCCCTCGGTCCTCTCAGCGCTGGTCCAGTGTATGGTGCTGCAGAGCTCGCCGATCCTGTCGACTGCGCCAGTTAAGTTTTCCTTCTCGTTCGTTGATCTCCTTGATATAGATTGAAGCCCCGTCAAGGAGATGATCGGCGTCGATGAAGCAGGAGGCAGGTTCAAGGTAATGAAAACTTGAAGGTATATTACAGCGAAATATTTACAGTCATATGTACATCTTGCCGAAGCACACTCATGATAACACAGACATCAACAGCGTCTAACTCTTCTACTTAACTTCTCTTAAGTTAGGGCCTAGAACACTGTTACTACATACAACGTACTTAGTCTCACACATACAACGTACTTAGTCTCACTGTTCGACCACCAAGTGGTTACGGCCCAGACAAAAGTTGCATCGTACGGAGTCGTACTGATCTATCAGTTAAGTGATTGCAGCCATGCGGGGGCCTTTCACCGCTGGACCGGCGCAGAACGAGCCAAGATCGACGCTGCCATCCGGAAGGCTTACGCGGGGGCTCTTGGGCTCCTACCAGACACAAAGACAACAACCTTGCTGTCTCTGGGAACACACAACACGCTCTCGGAGATCAGCGAGGCCCAGAGAGCTTCGCAGCTGAGCCGCCTGAGCGACACAGCCACGGGCAGAGGATTACTCGATCGGGTAGGATTATTACCTCCTGGAGAACACCCGGGAGCAGGACCAGACGAGGAGCTATAAAAACAAGTCCCCCTGAGCGATGAGGCCGCGAGGAAAATCATTGTCTACCCGCTGCCAAAGAACATGGACCCAGAAAGGGACGCGGGCAGGCGAGCGGCGAGAGCAGTGGCGCTGGCCCGTCAACATCAGAGAGACGAGGGCGCAGTCTACGTGGACGCCGCAAGATATCCGGGAAGACGCAACGCCTTCGCAGCAGTGGTGGTCAGCGCTACTACCAGTAAGCTACTAACAGCAAGCACCGTGCGCGCCCGAACAGCCCGCCAGGCAGAGGAGGCGGCGATAGGCCTGGCCACAGGTAGGCCGGGCACGCGCAAGGTGCTAAGCGACTCAAAGCAGGCAATTAGGAATTTTGCCCGAGGCATGGTCTGGCGGGGCACGGAGCGGCTAATGACGTCCATCGCGGCTTCGCGGGCTGCTCGCGGCGCCGCTACAGGGCCAACCATCGCCCTCAAATGGTTACCAGCCCACATGGGACAACTGGCTTCCGACATTGAGAACCGCAACGAGGAGGCGGACGCTGTGGCCCGTGATCTCATCACGTGCCGGACCGCGGCAGCCCGTCTCCCTGAAACCAGCGGTGAAGAACGAGAAGAAGACCTCGATCCCCTCACCGACTACGGAGGGATCCTGGCGGCCTACAGAGAGGCCAGGAGAGCCTTTCCGCCCCCGCATCGTGAACTGTCACGTGCGGAAGCAGTGAAGCTCCGACAACTGCAAACGGAATGCGTGCTAACGCCAGTATTGGCCCGGCACGTATGCCCCGACATGTTTTTGGACGCTAAATGTAGCGCGTGCGAACGTGAACTAGCCACCCTCCGCCACATCATGTGGGGCGGGTGTAACAGTGGTGTGAACAATGGGAATGGGCAGTGCCAGGACGCCACGTATCCCGATAAGGTGGGAGCATGGATACGCTCCCAAGACTTAAACACACAACGAAGGGCCATCCAGCGGCTTGAGGAGGCCCTGGCAAAGCAGACGAGAAAGGGAACCGACGCTTTGGACAACGGGAGCGGAGAAGCCCGAGTATCCAATGCCTAGCCAGAGCACAATGTCCTCAAGATCTAGAGCCTGGGACTATAGGACTATTAGCTTTAGCCTTTAGATAGGGAATACCCGCGCCCTGCGCGGACTTCCCGCACGCCGGATGCACGAAAAATGTTGTTTCTCTCTCTCTCTCTCGACTGAAGAGAAACGTATTCTCCCCGGTCTTAAGCATCTTGCGGTAACAAAGAAAAAGGGGAGGTGGCCACTGCTGGTCCGCCTCAACATTCTCTCATCCAATCTGTTTCCACTCAGATTAAGTCACTCCCTACTGGGCTGACCTTACTCTCAACAGCAGCGCTTCTACAGTTTAAACAGGCGTTTTGGTACTCTTTCCCATCGTGTCTCTCTCTCTCTCTCTCCACCTCCCACGCACTCAGGAATTCTCTCGCTCGGGAGATATCGGCATTGTAGACCCGGTACATTCATGCCTTTTCCCACACCCAGCGAGCCGAGACGAACCTCAAAGCCGGAAGTTAAATGATCGCGCGCGGAACATTATTGCCCCCGGAAGTAGCAATCGGCCTTTGACTTTCTCCGCTTTCCTTGTGTTGGGGTCGTGCATCGCTGCGACTTTGAGCCGATCGCCAGGGCAGAGCGTGTCGCCTACTCCCACTGAGCTCGCGCCCGGCAGCGGAGGCAGGACGGGGTCGCTTAATTCCATTGTGCGTTTGCCCCCGGCAGCGGCGACTTGTCTCTAAACCACAAACATTCCAAGCCGGTTGGCAGAGCGAGTTCGTTTCACATTTTGTGTTTGTCCGCCCCCGGCAGCGGAGGAGACGGACGTAGTTTGCATTCCAGAGGATAAGTGGTGTACAGTTACACGGGCATACCGAGAGAGAGTCGAGAAAGAAGTTTTTTATAACGTAGCTTCCCGCGCTGTCGTCCCATGCTCAAAGGAAGCAATTTGCGACCTTGCCGAGAGAGATCCGAGAAAGAAGCTTTGAATAACGTAGCTTCTGGTGCTGTCCCATCCGCACGATCAACTTATGAGCGGCAAAACACAACACCACCCCTACCCCCAATTCTCCTCTTTCCACTTATTGGAGCAGCGTGATTGCTTAGGGCAAGTGAGGCAGAACTATTGGAAAATGCAGGAAGATGAAATATGTCTGGGCAGCACAAAAAAGCCAGCGAAAGCATGGATTTTCAAAAAGATAAAGGATGTGAAAATAGGCGGCAGTATATTTGTCCACAAGCTCCAGCATGTTGCAATAGTGCTAAAATTGAGGATTAATTTTGTGTGGTTCAGATACACTATTGTATGGCCCACCATACGCTATATACTATATCGCAGGTCTAAGCAAACAAGTTTACAGGAATGTATAGGTTTTATTTATTTCTTTACTTTCGTTGGTACCTGAAGAATCTCATTGAATACGCCCCACAGCAAGCCAAGCCTCAATACGCTGGTTGTGCTTCAGCAAGTTAAGCAGTTGGGTTTGCGCGCCATAGCAGTGGCACTATACGAAACATGATAGTGTGCGTGTAAAAAATAAAATAAAACTAGGAAGCATAGAGGAGCACTACGCAATATTAAATTTAGAATGTTTTCCGCTTACTTGATCATGTCGAAAATATAACTTTGTCTGCTTTTAGTTTGTCTGCTATAGAAAAAAATCCGTGCCTTACTTTATCTATGTCACACCGAAGCCCAATGGCAAGGGGCCGAATGTTTAAAAAATGCCATTCGGGATATTTCAGGAATGCCTAGCGACCTTTTGAACGTCATTGGCAAAACGCCATACCAACTGGTGAGAAATTGCAGACCTTTTATTCTTCTGTATTATTCTTCTCGAAGGGAGCGTGCCTGGATTGTAATCTATGATGCAAGTAACTCTTGTCGTATTGATACGCGTACAAAAAAGCAATATATTTTATGCAACGTCCAGTGCTACCACCTTGTGGAGAACAAAGGCAAGTTCAATATCTGGAGCCCTGTAGGTATTTTGAAAAGTGAGCTAACAAACAACGCCCGTTCGCACGCACACACACAAGTATGCACGCACGCATGTACGTATACACTGGATAAGGTTCAAAATTTTCTTTATTATGGGTTCGGAGAATGAAGTATATGTTTCATGTTGCTGTTCGGTGGGCAATATATGGACCCATTTTTTACCATTATATGCGAGGTATTCGAAACACGTACAGGTAGTACAGCGACACTAAATACACTCGTGCAGGATTTTTTAAAATTGATATCAATAAAATCAGAGAACGCTAAATAGAGGGGTATAGTAAATACAAGATGGGAACAATGCCAGGTAAGAAAGGTGGCATGCTACAAGCGTTTTTGTCTCATATTAGCACAGAAAACTTGACTTTTAGAGTAGGGACAACTTTGCGGAGAAACAATAGGAAGCAAATGCATGTGTGCCTAGCGGCCCATCAGTAATTGAAATTGTGATCGCTATATAATACTCACAGCCTCCACATTTATTGAAAGTTTGATGCTTCAAATTGATAAAATGTTGATGCGGAGACTATTCGAGACACATTCTAAAGCGTAGTACAGCTTCTGTCTATAACCTCTGTTAATTGATCGCATTATAGTATTGTTCACTTTTTATATCAGCGAAAGACAGGAGAAATTCATGGAGGAAAATTAATGCCGAAATATATTGCGTAGGCAGTGCTAAAAATATTATTTTAGTGACCAAAGCCACAGAATATTAATGAATTTTGTCTTTGCGCATACGATAATAATTCGCGAAATATTTTGACAAAATTCACCACCAATGAGCGCCTGCTTTTGGATCTCCCTTACTCACGACATTAAGGTTGTCTCCTCACCTGCGTCGCCACTCTTTGTTCCATTTACGCTTTATTGAAAAATTCAATGCTGTTCATGTTGTTAAGCGACCCGCTGTTGTTTACCGACACGATGGGTGCCTGCCGTACACGGCTCGACATGACAATTTTCGCCTCGCCTCTTTCACACCACGGCCGCTGCAGATAGTCTGCCACTGCTTGCCGAAGGGGGCGCCGACGGGCAGAATACCGCGTTGGCAAGCTCTTCCGCTATGGCGAACGCACCCTTTAGACGGTAATTAAGGTCACCCAATGCCTGCGGCACGCACTCGTTTGGTAGCTATGGGGTCTATTTTGATGCCACTAAATTCTAAGAATGGGAGACATCTGGACGTGGCGCCATCTATCGGCGCGAGGAAAGGTTGCTTGATTGATTGATTTGTGGGGTTTTACGTCCCAAAACCACCATATGATTATGAGAGACGCCGTAGTGGAGGACTTCGAAAATTTCGACCACCTGGTGTTCTTTAACGCGCACCCAAATCTGAGCACACGGGCCTACAACATCTCCGCCTCCATCGGAAATGTTGCCGCCGCAGCCGGGATCCGAACCCGTGACCTGCGGGTCAGCAGCCGAGTACCTTAGCCACTAGACCACCGCGGCGGGGCGCCAGGAAAGGTTGCCTACCAAAACTGAATGGTAAATAATGATGATGATATGTAGGGTTTACTGTTCCAAAATCACCGTATGATTTCCAAAATCACCGTATGATTATGGGAGACGTTAAGGGGTTGGGAAATTTCGACCACTTGGGGTTCTTTAACGTGCATCCAAATCTGAGCACACAGGCCTACAGCATTTCCGCCTCCGTCAAAAATACAGCCGCCCTTCCGCGATTTGATCCCGCAACCTGCGGGTTAGTGGCCGAGTACCTTAGCCACTAGACCACCGCGGCGGGGCTGAAGAAAATAGGGAAGAAAAATTATATATATTGAAAAAAGCTAGTTATCAAAGATGACTCCTGGTTATGTGTAGCAAAGACCCACTGGCGCATTTGATAAAATGGCAGTATCGCTCTGCCAAGCTTGTGGCTTCCCAGAATAGTTGAACACCGCCCATAAAAACACATGAGGTCCCATCGTTAATTGATAAACGCTGTGGGAAGCCAAGCAGTTTGCAGTGCGGCACTGGAACTTTTCTGGACTGTTTGAATAAGTATCTGCAGTACAAAACCAGCAGTCGTTTCTGATAACTTTATTCGCCAGATATGATTTTTTTCGCCTATTTCTCCTTCAGTTACGGCAGGACACCCCGACGAGAGATGGCGCTACGTGAAAATGTCTCCAAAATTTGGTCGTGCAACACTGGAATAGCAGCATAAATGCTGCGATCCGAAATCGGAGGTTCCAGCGAGCACTGAACTCGAATACTTCGAATATTAGTCGTGTGTTCTACCACGCTGCTCCTGCAAGCTACTTCACTCAATTAAACTTTCTTAAAGAAGTCTTGTAGAAGGAGCAATCGCGTTTATACTTCTAACAGATGGCATAGAAAAAGCAGAAAATTGCAACAGACATTACATGTGTGCTACTGTTCAAGTGAGTGCTTTGAAGGTCCAATATTTGCGGAAAATTGAGGCATAATTGATGGTTTATTATCGCGTACAGCATCAACCAAGTAAAGCGGCGTTGGTGAGAATACTGACTTGCGCACGCGTGGTGGATTATTGGCCTCTTACTGAAACAAAAACTTTTTACTATAGCGAGCACTGTCCAACTACACTTGTAGTGTACCCTTTATGAAATTATAAACTTACACTGATACGTGCATGGAGGGTTTTTTTTTTCTCGCTGTGAAGCTGGGTTGAGCTTGGCAAGAAGGCAGTGCAAGCATGTCCTGATTACACTGTCGCATTCAACTCTTGACGGTCAAGCTTAAACATCTCCAACTCTAATCAGTCTGAAACAACGGATATTATCTGTCGTTTGTTTAATGTGAATATCAGCCAAGCCAAAGGGCATGCGCTTTGAGCGAACTAACCTTGCTTACTCAATGACGAGGTGTCACTGAACAGCTCATCTGTAGCGAAGTCTTTTCTGCTCTTTCAACGTAAATGAGACAGTGTTCATTTACCAGAAAGGGTTAAAAAAATGTAACTTTCAAAAACATAAATTGCATTTCAACAGTACATTTTTTGTTAGGCTGTTCAGAACAGTTTATTTACACTATGTATAGAAAATATAAGTTTCATAACAATCCAGTATTAAGGGCACATACACTTCAGCACATCTATGTGCAACGAGAAACATCACAATGTTGTAGCGAAAATATCGTTGCTCTAATATAAATGACAGTGTTGGCATACATGTGCACAAGAACTCAATGCGATATCATGATACAATGTTATAACAATACAATAGATGCATGAAACACAATTGGTTGCAAATAAAATCATGAATAACGACTCAACGGGCGCTGCTTAGCACCACGTCGGTTTAGAAATGAGTTGTATTCTTTCGTAATCAACCTTGACGAAAGTGAACGACCAATTCTGCAGAAACTCGTGCTCCCCGGCGAAGAAAAGCTCCTCAGAGAGGAACGCGAGGTTCTCTCGTCTCATTCGGACCAGTATAAGCCACAAAGCACGCCAGCGGGAATTCACAGCCACGGCCTCGCAATGGTTTCGCCAAAAGCCAGCCTAGCAACTAATAAAAGAGCCGATAAGTGCCGGTAGGGAAGTCGGCCGTTGGACACAAATGTCCGCACGCCCTGTCCCCGCAAAACAGCGTAGATCGTTCACCAAAAAGGCGAGAGACCTCACATTCAATCGTCACATGTTGATTGGTCTCAACCCTGACCCAGTTGGAGCAAGCGGAAGTGCGAACCACTTCCCATCACTGCAACCGATGTCGAGTGGGAATCAAGCCCCAGGCTAACATCGAGATAAAAGTCCCTAAGATGTCATTGCCACACTGCTGCTGTGATTGGTTTCTAAGGGCGGTTCATTATACATTGACAACGCTGGTGCACCAAAGACCATACAGCGGCGGTCACTGTGTCCGCGACTTCAGATTCGGCCACCTCTATCTCTGGGCACGTAGGCTCCAAACGTTGGTGAAATTCCAGACGGGCTCGATACAACAATGGTAATTCAATTTATTGGGGATTATGGTTGATTTGACTAAACGGCAGGAAGACACGTAGTATTGGCCCCAGATCGTAGTAATTCAATGTCTTAGCAGGCGTACCTTCATTGTTTAGTGTTCGCAATAAAGTACGGAGGCACAAGGCAAAAGCCTTGTCAGAAACATTAGGCAATGCAAAACCGCCTTAATGCCGTGGTTGAGCTAACGTCGAATAAGATGGATGAGATAAGAATTCTGTGCCACCACACCAGAAAAATGGCCTGATGCATCTATGAACTTTCCTGGAGACGTGGGGCGGTGGTTTACCAGAATGGCAAAGGTACCAAAATTTTCTCAGGTAAACCTTTTGAGATACTTATCGGCGTTCCAAAAGAGGGAAGTTGAAGTGTGTGGCCACTTTTTTGTCATTCAAAGAGTTCGTACAACAGATGGATGACCAGACGCTGTCATGTACACCAAACACAATGAAAGCGACGCTCAGTATTGTAATATGGGAGACCACTACAAAGACGACATGATGTTGATACGACTGTTGGGGTTGCCAATAAAGAAATACTGGCTTGTAGGAAAGTTTAACCTTGCACTGTAGAGAATGCCGAAATGATGGAAACTACTACGAGCATGCTGCAGCGACTGTTCATTATGTTCATATAGAGGAATATCATTTGCATATGCAGTGATCTGTACTTTTTTGCCACCAGGTAGGGGTAAGCTTTGAATCTGTGGGTCACGCTCAACGGCCCCCAAGAAGGGTTCAAATGCAAGGATAAATAAAACTGGGGATAAGGAACACCCTTGACGAACCCCACGCGTGACTTGAAAGGGGTGACTCTTACGATAATCTACGCAAAGGGTACTCTCTGAATCAGTGTACATCTCGTAGATAAGGTCAATGAAATTATTCAGGAATCCGACTGCATATAAAACATTTAAAAAGTAGCCATGTTGTATGAAATCAAAAGCATTCTCCTGATCTAAGGAAACCAACAGTCCTTCCGCACATCAGCTAGTGGCGTACTGTATGACGACACGCGTTAACGCCGTATGGATGTTCCCTTTTCGGCCCAGTGTCACAGAACGAGCGCTAAAAAAAAGGGCGCGACGCCAAATTCTTGCGATAACGCGCGAAAGAGACGCCGCGAGGTCAAAAGAAAAAAAAGGAAAGAAAAAGAAAACAACGGCCAAGGCTCCCCGGGCGCGCGCTCTCCCCGCAGAAGCGTGGCTTCATCGACGAACCTCCTCACCCCACATCGGCGGCCGAGATAGCCCGCGATGTTTCTAGAACGAAGGAGGCGTGGCCACGCCGAGTTGACTCATCCGACGCGGAGGGCAGTCGAACCGTCTCGCGCCTCTCCCCAGCCTTCGCTGCGCATCGCGCCGACGAAATGAGGAGAACTTTCTGGAAGGTGGCGCGGAAGGTATTTAATCGAGCAGCCGAGACGAGAAAGCAGGAGGAGACGGAAGTTAACGCCAGAGCGCGTAGGGATTCCGCCGTGTAGTCGGCGAAGGTTTTGGTCCGTAGGGACGAAGCCGGAGATGAAGAGGATTTCCACCTGAGGGGTGAAGGCTCGGGCTACAGGCAAGAGCGTGTGTTCACCGCTATCGAGCGAAGACCCGTGGCAACAGCTGCGGGTGTGAAGCCGACGTGTTCCGGCGAAGACGTTGAAGTTTGAAGAGTGGCCAATTGAAGACGGGAGGTTTCCTGGAAGAGAAACTTCGAGGGCGCGGAACGACAACAACGCTGGACTTTGAGTGAGTGATTCTCGGAAGAGTATCCTCCAGACTTTTGTTCCAAGGACTTTGGACTGAATAGATTTTCTATCTCTTTAGTCTTTAAGTGTCTTGGTTGTTCAATGCATGCGACTGCATTGTAGTGCGTATCGTTGTCTGTGTCCGTTGTTTTGAGTGTGGCTGATTGTACTGTGTAGTACGTTGTTTGTTTGGTGAGGTATTGGATATAACTGTTGTGGAGTGTGCATTTTTGTGTACTGTTTTTGATCTGCCATTTTTGAGAATATAATTTTGTTTGTTATCAACTCTCGGCTCTGACTTGTTCTTTGGGCCACAGCCGGCGTCTGTTGGCGCGCCAATAAGGACCACTTCTAAATTGTCCACGCTTTCGTGGTGCGGTTCGGGGGGGCCGATACTTCGGCTCTTGGAATTAGCCCGGCGATCGCCTCCCTAATAAACGGGACAGGTGTGACACCCAGGATGAAGCGGACCTGGCGGGAAGCTAATATAAATACAAGAGACGAACTGATTCGGCGCAACAGGATGTTGGCCAAGAGCTTGTAATCTACAATAACAAGGAGCGCCAATCTTCTAGTCGCGTGAAGATATATATATGGACCTGAAACTCTGCAGTGAGTCTATCAGGCCCGAGGGCCCTGGCCCTTTTTGATTGCGTCTAATGCACTCCTTTTTCATGATCGGATAACGGTGACAAAAAAACGTTATATGACAGGTTGCAATTATGTGGTAAGTGTTTCAGCGGCGTATATTTGCGAATAAATAGATCCTGGGTAACTACCCGTAGCAAGAAACTGAGCCATTGACTCAGTGTTGAGTGAATACCTGAAAGTCACGCGTACCAGCACCACCACCACCACCACCACCAAAACCACCACCACCGCCACCCCCACCGCTTCCATATCACCGCTTCTATACCACCGCTTCCACCACTTCCATTTCACTGTTATCATTTTTGCGCCGGGCATTTGTGTTCGTCGTCCCTTCACGTCAAGTGATACCAAATTCGGTATATGTGAAGCTATCGTGAAATGACCGTGAACGTGCTAAGAGCGTAGCATGTAGTCATGTTTTATATGGCACGCATATCGTGCTTATCAGATTTAGACATATCATTTAAACTGTCGTCTATTCACGTCACGTGACACAAAATTAGGTATATGTGGAGCTGGCGAAACGGCCGCTGGCGCGCTATGAGCCTAGCACGTAGTCATGTTTTGCTTGACACGGATGCTATGACTATCATGTTTGGACTTCGTTCATTCGTGTCACATAATACCAATTTCAGTATATGTGAAGCTAGCGAAACGACCGTAAGTGCATCTCAAGCGTGGTATCTTGTTATCTCCGTATATGACAAGCGTGTAAACATTATCATGTTTGAACCAGTCATATACATTCGTCATCTGTTGACATCACGAAACACCAAATTTGGTATATGTGAAGGAAGCGAAACGACCGTGAGCGCACTATGAGCGTAGCGTGTAGTAATATTTTGCAAGACACGCATCTCATGATCATCATGCTCGGACGTGTAATTTACCTTCGTCATCCATTCACGTACCGTAATGCGAGATTTAGTATATGCGAAGCTAGCAAAACGGCTGCGAGCGCATCATGAGTGTTGCATGTAGTCATGTTGTTGCATGACACTCATGTCATATTTTCATGTTATGGTTTGTCTCTTGTGTTCCCCATGCAGTCATGTTATACCATACCAGATTCGCAACATGTCATGTGAACCAAACCACCGCAAGAGCAGCAAGATCATTAAATGTAAATCATGACTTTCATGACATGCATATCATGATTTTCGTGTTATACTACTTACGTATGCTTTTCATACAGTCATGTTATGCCATACCAAGTTTGGTATCGATACCATGATCGAAACGGCCAGGACAGCTAAAAGTCGTAGGCGGATAGATAGATAGATAAATAGATAGATTAATAGATAGATAGATAGATAGATAGATAGATAGATAGATAGATAGATAGATAGATAGATAGATAGATAGATAGATAGATAGATGCGTTCAAAATCGTCGAAGTTCGCTAAGAAATGCTTGGCATTTATTATTCAACACCAAACGCGCGTTCGAAAGTGAGCACATCAGAGAGCTTAAAAAATCAGCTTATCCACGGAGTGAATGATGATGAGCGGGGGCAAGCATCCGTCCGTCTGTTCGTTCTTGCTTCCGTGCATCCACACGTCCGTCCGTGCGTCCACAGCCGGACTAGAGGAGCGACACACGCGCACTCATTTGAATTGAGGAGCAAACCTACGCACGTTAATTATGAATAAATATATATTGTTTCTGATGAAATAACCTATGAAGACGCGTATCGGTGACTTAATCATCAATTAAATTTGTCTTAAATTGAATGCTTACTAAAAAATTGGCAGATCCCACGTACAGTGGGAATCAATGATATGTGAAGCACCAATTAGAAATGTTGATACGTCACAGTAAAATCAGCACAACGTTACGAGATGGAGGTAAATTATGCCGTACATAACTACGTATAATGATTATTATGTTTGGATGTGTCGTTTACCTTCGTCACCTATTCACGTCACGTGATACCGCATTAAGTATATGTGGAGCTAGCAAAACGCCCATGAGCGCGCTATAAGCATGGTATGTTTTCATGTCCTTACATGACACGCGTGTGAGGATTATCACGTTTGCACCAGCCATATATTTTGTCATTCATTGACGTCACGTAACACCAAATTTGGTATATGTGGACCTAGAAAAATGGTCGCGAGCGCATCATCAAGGGCCCAATATACTCCAATAGAGCGTTGACGCGCGCGCACGCTAGGCACAGCGACGCAACCTTATAAAAACGCGAGCACTCTATAGTTTGATGCCAGGCGCGACCAGCGTCCGTCGGTGCGGCCCGACGGCAACCGGTGCGAATTGGGACATGCTGCATTTCGCATCGATACGTTATCAAGACAAGATTGCTTCTCTCATAGTTTCTTAAATTAACTAGAGCGGGCTCTCTCGCTGCGATCGTTCAGAGACCATAGAATAATAGGTAGTACACACATTTTCCTAGTTTTCGCACTTGCGTGTGGCAAATCGTACTTAAGGCTTTGTTTATTGCTGTATTTCGGTTTGGTTTTGAAATATTCAACCTTTTTGAACTTCTTGAACCAATTTGGAAAGGTAAGTCTAATATAACAGGGTGATGAAGCACAACCGCTGGACATTTGCTGCTTTTTGTTTCGTGAGAAAACAGCTTCAATCCGCACGAATACACACGGAGTCAAAAGCAGGTCGCAGGGCAAAAGTACTATGATTAGACAAATGTGTGTACTACGCATAATTCCCATGCTTGCTGAAGCGCGATGTGTTGCAGCTCCCGTAGAAACTAGAGTTTCTTCTAGTGTATATTAGGAAACTCTATGGCGTCTCCATCTTTTCGTGACGGAGGGACGCCGGACGCGCTGAAACGCGTATGCGTCAAAGCAACGCAACGCGGCGCGCACCTGCGAGTACATGGCCGGACGGGCGCCTGGTGTGGCAAGGCCGGCGTGACGCGACGAAATGAATGCAGGCGTGTGCGCGCACGGCGCCTCGTCGAATTGTATTGGTGCCTTTGACTGTGGCATGTGGTCATGCTCTCACATTACACGCATCTCATGATTATCATGTTTGCACCAGTCACATATCTTCGTAATCTATTGACGTCACGTAATAGTAAATTTGGCATATGGTAAGCTAACAAAACGGCCGCGAGTGCATCATGAGTGTGGCATGTAGTCATGTTGTTACATGACACGTATGTCATGATTATAATGTTTGGATGCCTTATTTACCGATGTCGTTCGTTCACGTCGCATAATACCGAGTTTGCCACATGTGAAGCTAGCGAAACGGCTGCGAGTGCATCATGAACGTGGCATGTAGTCATGTTGTTCCATGACACGTATGTCATGATTTTCATTTTAGGGTCTGTCGCTTGTGATCGGCATCACGCCATACCATACCAGTTTTTCAAAAAGCCATGTTGACGAAACCACCGCAAGAGCTGCAGAAGCATGAAAAGTAAATCATGACATTCATGACATACATATCATGATTTTTATGTTATGACTAGGCATATGTGTTCTTCATACAGTCATGTTATGCCATACCAAGTTCGGTATCGATATTATTATCGAAACGGCCAGGAGGGCTTAAAGTCATCGGCAGCTAGATAGATAGATAGATAGATAGATAGATAGATAGATAGATAGATAGATAGATAGATAGATAGATAGATAGATAGATAGATAGATAGGTGTAGATAGGTAGATAGATAGATAAAAAGATCCCACGTATGGATGGACGGACGGATGGATGGATGGATGGGTACGCTCAGTCACCGAAGTTAGCTAAGAAATGCTTCGCATTTAAAACATTACTCCCCCTCATAGCATCACCCCGTGCATTCGCGCCTAACCTTGTTTACCCTCGAGGAAACGCTCCGGAGTTTTTTGGCCTTTGACCGGAACTAGCAATGACGAAACCTCAGCCTTGTTCTAGGACAGCTTTCTTGGCAGAAGTAGCGAGAAGTTCTTGGATGCCACCTCAGAGTACGACTATCGGATGATGCAGGCAACGGTGGCATGTGGCTCACCGCCGCGGAGGCACGACAGCGAACAGCCTTTCACGTCATGATCATAGACGCCATACCATTAATAAATGGGGGCTGTGTAGTTCCTACGGAAATATCACAGTCACCATTTCCGTAGCACACCCGTTGTATTACTTTGTAGTCACAGGTAACACGGTTTGACTCAGGTTATGAGGTCTTCATTTACGTACGAATGTATTGCGTTCCAGTCGTCATGGTCAGGCGCGACCCTCTCAGTCCTCTGCGGATGTGCAGCACCCCCCACCCCCCGTCGGGGGGGACAATTCTTCTACGAGGACTTCACTGGGGATGCGTCCCGGCAAGAACAAGATGGTAACCTGAGGTCCCAGGAGTACGATGGCGACGCGCTCTTTTGGGATGATGAGTTGCGACGCATCCACGATTTAGGCCTTCGTGGCCTCACTGTTTCAGTAACATCATAGATAAACATACTTACATATAGTAAGTTTCTCTATGGTAACATTGTAGTTCCGGCCTCCAGAGTGCTGAACGCAGTATACTTCTTGGATGTTTGGAACAACCATCCGACGATTTGAGTACGATGTACTCTACTATGGGAGACCAGAACGCCGACCCAGCTCGATTATCATTGTGGTACTGTGTGTTTAGAAAATTTGGTTAATGATTTAGCGTACTAGGTACTCTACTATGGGAGAGCGAAAAGCCGTCCCGTATGCAAGCTGGCAGTACAGAAAAAGTTCTCTGCTTGCGCTGTGGTATACTGAACACGAAACGTTCGTGTGTTTATAAAAAGTGGGTAACGATTTAGAGTTTTAGGTACTCTACTATGGAAGAGCGTAAAGCTGTACCCTCAATGCTGGCGAACTTCACCAAATGTGTTTAGAAAAAGTGTTTAACGATTTCGAGCACATCGTACTCTACCAATTGTGTTTAGAAAAAAAATGTTTACGATTTCGAGTACTTCACACTCAACTATGGGAGAGCACTGAGCCATCCCGCTAAACTCTTGGAACTGCATCCTAGGCATACGTAACCGCTGTGAAGTGCTTGAAGCAATGTGCGACTTATTCATACGCAAAGTGGGACTTAGTTATTTTACGTGATCGCTGCTGGCACGCTAGTTTCCTGTATGAAACTTTTTCACCGTAATGGCAATGTTCTTTAGCATAGCGGTATTGAAGCGGTCTGGCTGGCCAAATCTGTTCATACTTTACGTCTTTTATCTCATATCTACACTATCTGAAACAGATAACGCCATGTTTTTTTTCTTCGAATGTAATTGTCCAGCCTTCACGAGGGCACCTCGTAAAGGGATGGAACATTTTGAACCACCTGACTTCACCAGCGCTTGTGAAAGCACAGCTGTGTAGTCTCTAACTGACTATCCATCTTTCTTACTCCTCTTATTTTTTTATCTCTGTCCTTCTGAAAAAAAAAAGCCGCCAGAGGGCTGAGGTGTGTAGTCGCACCTCACATGGGCTCCTGCTCTTATTGCTATTTTCTGTGCAACCTTGCCTGGACACTGCTCGCGTTTAGTGACTTGGGATTCCCTCATGTTGCAGGGCATCGTTTGACACCAGACTCATCGCAGTGAGTGTACTTTTTTTACTAGATATTGAACTCTAAACATATTGTGCCTGCTCGCTGGGTCGCAACATCGCCAAGGAATTCAGAGGACGCACTGCACGCGAACGCCGCTGTGGCACGAGGACGGGCCTGCGAAACGAGCTGGACGCCGGCGTCTCGTAGGTGCATGAGCACGCTGCTCGCGCAACACAGACACGCAGCGTCTGAGGTGAAGAGCTAGCGCTCTCATGGAAACGCAGACGTCTAACCCACGTCAAGAAAACCTGAGTACGATGCAAGTGGACAACACGGAGGGTAACTCAAGAACGGCATCACAATGGACTTTGATGAAAATAGTGGCAAAACGACAGGCAAAGCCCACATTGAGTGGCTTCAAGCTGGCCGTAAAGGCAGGTCAGCCAAAGAAGAAAAGTCAGCCGAAGAACGAGCTACGCAACCTGTGAAGCCAGACGCCGAATCTCGACCGCGACGTCAACGCAGCACTAGGATGCGGCCATTCCTTACTGATGACTTCAAAATTGTATTCCGCCCACAACCAGGACTAGATCTTTCAAAACGAACACTCATCGAGGTTACACATGTCATCGGAAGATCGAGTGGCTTAGCCCAGCAGGACTTCTATGACCATGTGCGAGTGCAGGTGCAAAAAGTAGAGAATGTGATCATCGCAAGCACAGCAAGTACTGAACGAGCTTCCAAACACCAAAGTATAAATGCTATACAGCTCGGTGGAGTAATATATCAAGTGAATCCGCACATTCGACACCCCGATGATGTGTGCCGCGGAGTGATCTAACGGCCTCGAACTAGGAAGAAGCCCCACAGAGATTGTTGCAGGACTTCGCGTAGACCCAAGATACCACGTCCTTGGCGCGCGCATGCTGGGATCTTCCACAGCTGCAGTTATTACTTTCGATGGGCATCATGTTCCTTTTTACGTGACGTACCTCAGTGGAGACTACCGATGCAAGCCATACCGGAAGTCCATTCAATATTGCCAAACCTGTGGCGCCCTAGGTCACCGACAAGACATCTGCCCTCAGCCAAAAGCGAACTTCTGCTACAAATGCGGCCACGACAAGGACACAGAACCACATGACTGCCAACCGATGTGCAAGATCTGCGGAGAAGACCATGAGACTGCTGGAAAGGAATGCAAGAAGAAACTCCGCAGCAACCCCTCTCCTTATCAAGTAAGACGCCACCAGCTCGATAACGCCCGCGCCCGTGAGAATCACTGGAGTGCTTGCACCAATAATTTACTCGAGTCAGTCTTCACACCAGAAATTTCACGGGCCCCCTCTTTTCCCCCAAAATTTGACCGAAGTGGCTCTCGCTCTAAGAAAAAATGTCGCTCTGGATCCCGCACGCCATCACGGTCTCGCTCCGTTGGGGGAACCAGTTTCGCCGCCGCGGTGACCGGTAGTGACGGGCCCAGTTCTCTAAATACTACAAGTGCCTCAACCATCTCGCCTGCTCAGACAGCGACCATCCAGGCTCTAGAAAATAAAGTCCAAGATCTACAACGGAGGGTACAACAACGCCCACCAGCCGAGTGTAGCACACTAGAACTTGACGACAGCATAATAAAACAGACGGAAGCCAGAATAATGAAGCGGATAGAAGAACGGCTGCAAGCACATGAAGCGAAGGTGCTCGACCTCGTCGAACGACGCCTTGAAGCTTTCGAGAAAGCCCTCACTGCGAAACTTCTCGCATCCATAGACACAACCATAGAGAAAGTGATTACTAAAATTATGGAAAAGGTATACCCACTGACCCGTACTGTAAGCACGCTCGACGCCAAGCTTGATGGCTTCATGGCACAACAGCATAACTTCATAACATATGCATACAAAAATTTCGTTACCCATGAGCAGCTGGTGGAGCAATCAGGGACCAAGCGGAAAGAGCGAAAAACTTTAGGGGATGAAACTGCAGCGGAAATTCGATCTACAGCACCAAACGACCAGCACCAGGCGGGAATCAACTGACAGAATGGCAGATCCCACACATAGACAGTCTGAGCCACTCCCCACTCTTCGAATTTGGCACTGGAATTGCAGATCCTACAGACCTCGTTCTGCAAACTTGCAAGATTATGTTAAAACAAATAATCCAGAAATGATCGCGTTGCAGGAAACCCACACGGAAAAAATCAAGCTTCCTGGCTACAGCACTCTCCCATGCTCACCCCGCACCGTTTTTCTAGTCAAGAAGACTCTAACCGCACAGGCTCACGAAATTGAAGACTTTGGCATCGAACACACCATCGTGGAGATAATCCCCACTCGGAAGACTCAACAAAGCTTATACCTGGCCAACCTTTACAGCCCTCCGCGGGAGCTCTTACACCAATACGACCACTTCTTCCACGAGCTCCGTCAAATGATTAACAGCAACCGACTCGTCATAGTTGGGGACTTCAATGCCCCACACGCTGCCTGGGGCTATCACAGCACCACCAAGAAGGGGGCGCGTGTTCATGACGCTGCGCAGCAACATGGTCTGACGCTGTGAAATGACTTGCTCCATCTAACCCGAGTTGGCAACAGCGTCTCGAGGGATACTAATCCTGATCTCACGTTCACTGGAGACGTGCACAACGCAACGTGGACAAGGCTACCATACACTCCAGAGAGTGACTATCACATAATTCAAATAGAGGTCGAACAGGCTCACCACTCGCTCAAGACAGGAAAAGCTCGGCTCACGGACTGGACCGCCTACAGGAATGAGCTTGATGATGATTCGACTATCGAAGACATTGAAGCCTGGTTAAACAGTATTGTAAGTGTTGCTGACGGACATACCAAAACGATACACTTGAACGAGGAATATCCGGCAGTCGATAATCATCTCCTTCACCTATGGGAAGCTAGAAGATCGCTTAATGAACGATAGCAACGGCAAAAGCTCAACCGCAAGCTGAAGCGCCGCATTGCCGTACTCACTATACTGGCACAGGAGTACGCCGAAAACCTTGCGAGCCAGAATTGGCGGTCCTTCTGCGACAACAAACTTCAAGGGACATTGAGCACAAAGAAGACTTTGCGCATTCTTCGAGCCCTGGTTGACGACACCCACACTAAAACTAATCAAAGAAATATAATTCAGCGGCTCATACACTACTATGAGGGCACAGAGCATCAGTTACTCCAAGAACTTCAAGCAAAACTTTGTGGCTCGGTTAACCAGCAAGCTACCTCCATCAACAATTCGACGCCCAGGGAGTACCGAGGAGCACCGAACGAAGCACTAGACCAGCCTTTCACGCTGGCAGAGCTACACGTGGCCCTTGCTAAGCTTACGCGCAACACAAGCCCGGGAAAAGACAGAGTGACCAATAAGCACCTACGACAGCTACCGTCCCGGGCGTTGACGGCGCTCCTTCGGCCCTATAACGACTGCTGGAGGAAGGGCGAGCTACCAAAAGCCTGGAAGCACTCAGAGGTGACCATGGTACCCAAGCCAAACAAGCCAATCTCGATTGCGAATCTTCGTCCCATTTTCCTTACATCTTGCGCTGGGAAACTCTTTGAGCACATGGTAAACGAGCGGCTCACCACACATCTCGAAGACAATGGTCACTATCTGAACACCATGTTCGGCTTCCGCCAAATGCTCAGCACACAAGGCGTCCTCTTGTAGATAAAGGAAGATATTCTTCTCCACTTGAGCAAGCACAGTAAGTCATCTGTTCTAGCTTTGGACGTAAAGGGCGCATTTGACAATGTGAGCCACGAAGCCATTGTGCGTAGCCTGGAGGATGTCGGCTGCGGTGCCAAGACATACGCCTATATGCTGGCTTTCCTCACCAAGCGCACTGCCACTGTAGGGATTGCCAATATCAGGAGCGAGCTTTTTCAACTCCTTAACAAAGACACGCCGCAGGGCTCAGTGATATCACCAGTGCTTTTCAACTTGGCCCTCTTTAAGCTCCCACGTCTCTTGGACGCTGTCCCTGGGATACATCACGCGTTATACGCCGATGATATCACTATGTGGACAAGAGGTTCAAGCACGGGTGAACAGGAGGACCGACTTCAAGAGGCGGTTAACATCACTGAAGGATATCTCAAGACCTGCAGCCTCCAATGTGCTCTGGAAAAGTCAGAACTGTTAGTACTTGCAGCACGCACCCGGGGTAGACCACCAAGCTACGACACTCGTGACCCACAAGTCTTTCTACAGGGAGTCCAAATACCACAAGTTGACACGCTTCGAGTCCTTGGACTACACATACATAAAGATGGGTCTGGCTCCGCTGCCCTACCCTGGCTGCAGAACACTGTGACACTGCTCACCCACCTTATCCGAAGGGTGGCTAATCGCCGCAGTAGCTTCAAAGAGCACGACACCCTAAAAATGGTACAAGCTCTCCTTTACAGCCGCATAACGTACGGAACTCCCTACCTCAACCTGAAGACAGCGGAGAAACAAAAACTTAATCTGCTGATACGAAAGGCTACAAAGCTTGCACTAGGACTGCCGCCAGCTGCCTCCACTGACCGACTGCTTCGCATGGGAGTTCATAATACGTGGGAAGAACTCACCGAAGCACACCTCATCAACCAGGTCGAGAGACTCAAGCTGTCACTCACAGGGCAAGCCATCCTTTGACGCACAGGATACCAGACCACCCTAGAACCCAACGAAGAACTCAAAGGCAAAATACCGTCACAGCTGCGAGAAAGCCTTGAAATTCAGCAGATCCCTCGGAACATGCATCCTTAACATCGGCGAGAAAGGCGGCTCCCCAGGGTTAACATGATCCGGAAAAAACATGGCAATGACCCGCAGGCGCGATACGTGGACGCAGCCAAATATCCGAGACGTAATGCCTTCGCGATTACCGTCGCAGATTACAAGGGCGCGGTACTGGCATCGGCGACTATCCTCGCCAAACGTGCGGAAACAGCTGAAGAGGCTGCTATAGCACTTGCCACCCACACGAGTGAGGATACCATCGTGGTCTTTATCGACTCACAAACAGCGGCACGGAACTACCTGAAAGGCAGGGTCTCCACGGTGGCGATTAGGCTACTAAAGCGCATGGACAATCCTCGTCCCTACACATGCATCGTGTGGATTCCGGGTCATGAAGGTCTCGAGGGAAATGAAGCAGCACACACCCCAGCCCGCGAATGCGTCAACGGGGCGTTCCCATACAAGATCCGAGGCACCTCCCACTCAACAACAGAATCAGAGACAAGAGAAGCCATACCACTAACGTACCATGCATTACTGCAACATTATCGGCTCGAATGCAGGTTATACCCCCTGCCACATCCAAAACTCACAAGAGACGAAGGGACTGACTATAGGCGTCTTCAAAGCAACACGTTCACACACGGCGAACTATTGCACCGTATGAGGCCAACGTTGCACAGCAACATCTGCCCTCACTGCAATGTGGCAGACACTCTGGCGCACCTCCTACTGCAGTGCAAAGTAAGCGTCCCAAGACTACGAGCAGCAGCACCAGATGCGGACCAAGACCTCCTCAGTGAAGCGTGGGAGGCTGCGATCTCCCAGCCGGACCTGGTTAAGCAGCGTCAACTCGTCGCTCAAGCTCGGCGGGCTGTCCAAGCCGGAGGGTTCCTGGAATAAGGGACCCTCCCACCTTCACTCACACGCTTCTTTCAATAAATGTTTTCTCTCTCTCTCTCTCTCTGTTCTTCCTAGTATTCAACCTCCCCCCCCCCAAAGTTCAGAATAGCCAACTGAGCCAAGCTTGGTTAACCTCCCTATATTTCCTCACTATTTCTCTCTCTCTCGTGGTGCGTTGTCAAAGCTGTATTCACATGCCGGACGGTATCACGATTTGATCACAGGGTTCACGTACTACGTCTTCATACGGCACCCGTTTCTGCCCTCCTCCGGTCCGCGCGGAGCGATTGGTGAAATGGCGAAGCCCTAAATCATAGTTGGAGTCATCTTGGGTTTTCGGTGGAAGATAAGAAACTCCTGGCGGCGAAACGCCATCAGCTGGAAACCACGGTTCTTTTCCAGTTCAGTAAAGGTCGCTTGTACTGTACTTGTACTGCTCGGGATCACTGGCAAGTATTGTGAATAAGAACCGTACTGTCGAGTGTACTTGGCAACGACATTTCTTGCCATTGGAAGGAAAGCTACAGGGGCAATGCTTCTGAACATATAGCCGTGCGAGAACTATAGTTAGAATTGGCTGACGACTCGTAACGGGTTGCAAAGTGACGGGGACGCACCATATGCGTTTCATGTAGACGCAAACGCTGTCTAGCATTTGAGCGATATCTCCTAGAAGGAGGCGTTGATTTGAGGTACACGTAAAAAAAGCGGGACTCGCTAGTTCTAGATCGCTTTAAAGCTATGTAGATACAACGGTCTTGCTGGTATCTGCGGCGTCCTGCCTTAAATAGTTCCACGTAGAAAAAAAAATTGGCAGATCCCACGTACAGTGGGAATCTATGATATGCGAAGCACAAATGAGGAAGGTTTATATGTCAGTTAAAAATCAGAACAACGTTACGAGTCGGTGGTAATTGATGCCGTACATGACTTCCGTATCATGATTATCATGTTTCGATGTGTCGTTTACCTCCGACATCTATTCTAGTAAGGTGACACCAAATTTAGTATAAGTGGAGATAGCGAAACGACCGCGAGCACGCTTCGAGCGTAGTATGTTGTCATGTTTTACATGACACGCATATCATGATTATCATGTTCGGACATATCAATTACCTTCGCCGTCTATTGACGTCATGGAATACCAATTTGGTATAAGTGAAGCTAGGGAATTGGCCGCGAGCGCATCATGAGCGTAGCATGCGGTCGTATTGTTACATGACACGCATCTCATGATTATCATGTTTGGACCAGCCACATACCTTCATCGTCCAATCTCGTCTTGTAATACCGAAATTAGAATATGTGAAGGTAGCCTACCGAAATTTGAATAAGTGAAGGTAGCCCGGCGCCAACTGGTGCGAAATTGGACATGCTGCGTTTCGCGCAAGCAACGTTACCAAGAATGCACCGCATCTGCCTAGCTTCGTGACGAAGGAACTTTGGGCATGCGAGTATATACCAGGAATATCGGCGCCTGGCGTGGCATCGCCGGCATGACGCGGCGAAACGAACGCGGGAGTACACGCGGACCGGGTCACGTCTAGGTGTGTTTGCGCCTTGAGTGTGGCATGTAGTTATGCTGTTACGTGACACGCGTCTCATAATTATCATGTTTGAACCAGTCACATACCTTCGCATTCATTCACGTGACGTAATACCAAATCTGGCATAAATGAATCTAGTGAAACGGCCCCGAGCGCATCATGAGTGCGGCATGTAGTCAGGTTTTTCATGACACGCATGTTATGATTATCATGCTTGGACAAGTCATTTACATATGTCGTTCATTCACGTCCCTTAATACTAAATTTGGTGTATGTGAAGCTAGCGTAACGGCTGCGAGGGCATCATGAATGTGGCTTGTCGTCATAATGTTACATGACACGCAACTCATGATTATCATGTTTGCACCAGTCACATACCTTTGTCATCCGTTCGCATCACATAACGCCAAATTTGACATATAAGAAGCTGGCGAGACGGCTGCGAGCGCATCATGAGCGTGGCGTGTAGTCATGACTCATGACTTACATGACACGCATGTCAAGATTTCCACGTTAGGGTCTGTCGCGTGTTCGCCATGCAATCATATCGTACCATACCAGTTTTGCAATATGTTATGTGAACGACAACACCGCAAGAGCACCAGGACCAAGAAATGTTAATCATGACATTTATAACGTACCCGTCATGAATTTGACGTTATGAATAGCCAAATGAGCTCGCCATACAGTAATGTTATGCCATACCAAGTTTGGTATTGATACCATTATTAAAACGGCCAGGAGAGTTAAAAGTCGTAGGCGGCTAGATAGATAGATACGCTCAAAGTCACAGAAGTTGGCTAAGAAATGCTTTGCATTTAAAAATAATTGGCAGATCCGACGTACAGCGGGAATCTATGATATGCGAACCACGAATGAGGAAGGTTGATATGTTGTTTTAAAATGAGCACAACGTTACGAGGTGGAGGTAAATTATGCCGTACCTTACTTCTTTGTAATCATGTTTGAACGTGTCATTTACCTTCGTCATCTATTCACGTCACCTGATACTAAAATTGGTATATATAGAGCTAGTGAAACGGCCACAGGCGCAATATGAATGGCACAGTACACTCCGACGGAACGTTGACGCACGTGCACGCTGGGCACAGCAACGCAGCGCTAGCAGCGCGAGCACTCTATAGTCTGACTGACGCCAGGCGCGGCCGGTGCGACCAGCGTTCGTCGGCGCGGCCAGGCGGCAACCGGCGCGAAGTGCGACATAGTAGATTTCGCGCCGATGACGTTACCCAGACAGCACTGCGTCTGCCTCTATTCGTGACGGATAAACGCCCGCCGCAATCGCACGCCCATGCGTCTAAGCAACGCAGCGCGACACACGCCTGCTAGCATCTGGTAGGCAGATTGGAGCCTGGCATGGCATCGCCGTCGTGACGCGACGAAACAAACGCCGGTGCGCACGCGCTCCTGGTCCCGTCGAAGTGTATTGGTGCCTTGAGTGAGGCACGTAGTCATGTTCTTACATGACACGCATCTCATGATTGTCATGTTCGCACCAGTCACATACCTTCGTCACCAATTCCCGTCATGTGATACCAAACTTCGTATATGTGCAGCTAGCGAAACCGCCGGGAACACACCATCAGCGTGGCATGTATTCATGCTGTTACACGACACGCACTTGATGATTATCATGTTTGCACCAGTCACGTACCTTCGTAATCTATTGACGTCTCGTAATACCTAATTTGGTATAAGTGAAGCTAGTGAAACGACGGCGAGCGCATCATGAGCGTGGCATGTAGTTATGTTCTAACATGATGCGCATCTCATCATTTTCATGTGTGCACCAGTCATATACATTAGTCATGCATTCAAGTCATGTAATACCATATTTGGTATATGTGACGCTAGCGTAACGGCTGTGAGTGCATCTTAAGCACGGAATGTGTTCATGTTGTTACATGACAGGCATGCCATGATTTTCATGTTAGGGGCTGCCACTTGTGTTCGCCATGCAATCATGTCATACCATACCGGTTTTGCAACATACCATGTGAACTAAGCCACCGCAAGAGCTGCAGGACTATGAAATGTAAATCACAACATTCATGATGTACATGTCACGATTTTCTTGTTATGACTAGTCAAATATGTTGTTTATACAGTCCTGTTATGCGATACCACGTTAGGTATTGATACCATTATCGAAACGGCCAGGAGAGCTAAAAGTCGCAGGCGGCTTGATAAATGGATGGATGGATGGATGAATGGATGGATGAATGGAAGCGCGACATGCATTTAAAATGCATGTTGCGCTTTGAACTTGTTTGACTCGTACCCACGAAACGTTTCTTCAACTGAACTCTCTCAAACTTTGACTCATGGCTCAGCCGCACTCAGACTGAGACTCACCGCTTGATCTGAGTCGAAGTGTGTCTGAGTGAGTCGACTAATGAGTGAGTTCGTCGACCTTTGGGCGTGAAGGCTACATGCTACTGATGTCCACGTTAAACATCTGGCTGAGCCCTTTTCAAAAGAAAGAAAAGAATCTTGATAAGAAAGTAGCCTTGCATGCTTCCTGCCTTTCACTTGACCTTTACTTCTCTTTCTCGCTCTTTTACATATATATATATATATATATATATATATATATATATATATATATATATATATATATATATATATATATATATATATATATATATATATATGGGGCAATGTCCCACCAAAGTGGTTAGATAGGCGCCGAGAAAGACGACATGATTTCGGTGTAGGGCCCCCTTTGTGGGCGTGCGCCAGGGTAAGAAGGATCATCATCTTCAGCTCTTGTTCTCCATCTTGGCTTGCGCGTTGGCGCTGTCTAAATATATCTTCAAACGCGTAATTTGGCGTGTGCCTTCACGTAACATTATGGTGGAAGGTTCCGGGTTACAACGCACGACGGAGTTACGCAGCGGACTCTCAGTCTCTGCTTCCAACATGCCTTGCCGCAGTGGTATAATGGCTAAGGTACTCGGCTGCTGACCCGCAGGTTGCGGGATCAAATTCCGGCATTGGCGGCTGCATTTCCGATGGAGGCGGAAATGCTGTAGGCCCGTGTGCTCAGATTTCGGTGCACGTTAAAGAAACCCAGGTGGTCGAAATTTCCGGAGCCCTCCACTACGGCGTCTCTCATAATCATATGGTGGTTTTCGGACGTTAAACCCTACATATCATTCAATATGCTTCGAACATGTCTACCGGCAGCAACGCTTTGTCAACTGCCGCGCCCAATGCATCAACGGCGCCGACCTCCCCCGTTTTTTACGTGGCTGCTCCAATCCGCGATCGCGGTACCTTTTCGGGAACGGACGGCGAGGACGTGGATAAGTGGCTTAAACTCTACGATGTCGTCAGCGAAAACCGCAGGTGGGACCCAACCTTGATGCTGGAAAACATAATCTTTTATTTGCAAGGAAGGGCCAAGGCATGATTTATAACAATGTGGACACCATCACGAGCTGGAACGTATGCAGGACCAAGTTACGCGAGTTGTTTGGTCAGTCTGTCGGCTGCAAGCAGGCCGCTAGGAAAGAACTTACACACGTGTTCAGACGTCTACGGAGTCCTACCTGGCGTATACACAAGATGTGCAGACCCTTTGCGTGAAATTTACCGAACCATGGCTGAAGCAGACAAGGTAGCCCACGTGCTCAAGGGCAACGCAGACGATGCATTTAACCTCCTTGTGTGCAAAGGCTGTTCCACGGTGCAAGATGTTATCTTGGAGTGCCAACGCTTTCAAGAGACTAAAAGCCGTCGCATTGCCCACCACTTTACGCGCCTCCCTAACACTGCTGCGACGTCAACTTGTGAGGATCTCCTTAAAGCGACCCAGCCCAATTCACACTCCAGGGACATCACGAGAATCGTACGTCGCGAAATCGAGGCGATATCACCGGCACCCTTGAGAGCACTAGCACCGAGTGATCCTCAGCCGACCATATCGCTATTACAGCCCGTTGTTCGCCAAGAACTAGCCAAAGCGGGTATTCACATGGTCTGTTCTGTGCACCGTCCTGACGCTGTCAGTTCATCTACCTCTAGCCACCCACAGCATCATCGCCGCCCTGCTCCACGTAACCATGACCCAAATGCTTGGAGGACGCCTGATGACAGGCCGATTTGCTTTCGATGTGAACGAGTGGGACACATTTCCCGCCATTGCCGAAGCACGCGGGCCTCGCCGTATTGAGCAAACTCACGCTTCTACAACCTCAATTCACCAGCCCATCTCTATGGCAAGGAACTACCACGGCATGATGGCTCAGTTAATTACGACCCGACCACTACAACCACTGCCCAGTACAGTCGCTCACCTTCACCTCGATGTAGATTTTCTCGGTCTCCGCCGCCACCCCCGTTCCCCGTCCTCATCCTCTGCCCAGCGGTTTTCTTCGGAAAACTAACGGCTGCAGCTCCTGGAGGTGACGCTGCTGATACGACTTGCTCTCCAATTCTTCTGCTGACGCTCCCGACCAGTCAGAACATGATCGACGTTGAAGTTGACGGTTTGTCTGTTATAGATTCGGTAGACAATGGCACCCATATTTCTGTGATGAGCTTGCAGATTCGTGACCGCTCAAAGAAAGTCCTTACTCCAGCCCCTCCACGCAGTGTTCGTGTTGCTGATGGTGGTATGGCTTCTGTTATTGGCATCTTTACTGCACGAGTTACTATCGCCGGCCGTCAAACTTCAGTTTTTTTCACTCTTCTCTCTCACTGCATCAATAATGTGATCCTCGGTCTTGGCTTCTTGTCCAATCATTCCGCCCTCATCGACTGTTCAGCTGGTACTGTGCAACTTGACCTACTGTGTTCGATTGATCCGCCCAGTCCACTTCAAGCTCGTATATGCTCTGCTCAGTATGTCCGTTTGTCACCGCAAACTCTGACCTGCATCACCGTAATGCCCTCACCACCTGTATCCGATGGCGACTATATGCTCGCGCACATTACATCCATGCTTTTGACTCACAGTGTTATCTTACCACACACTGTTATTCAGTTACGTGCAATCCACGCCTTCATTCATGTGCTCAACTTTGCTTTGTCCACAAGTGCTCCCGCGTGAAATTGCCCTCGCCATGCTTACTCCCTCTGACGAATACGTCATCTCAGCTCTGTCTTCGAACGATGCTGGACACTGCAGCTACACGCATGCTCGATCTTCGCAAGAAAGCCCATCTGCCGACGTTAAAATAATGATCGCGTAAGACCTTTTGTCGTATCAAGCTGACGCACACCTTCACGTCCTTGAGTCATACTTGGTTGTATTTGACTTTTGTGATTGTCCGCAAAATCAAACCACTCCTGTAAAGCACCGCATTGTCACCAGCGATGCCTACCCTATCCATCAACGGCAACATTACGTATCTCCAACCGAGCGTCTTCATAATTCAAGCAGAAGTCGGCAAAATGCTCGCCAGAGACATAATTGAGCCTTCATGTAGTCCACGGGCTTGCCTTGTAGTTCTTGTCAAAAAGAAGGACAACACTTGGTGATTTTGTGTTGACTACCGACATCTGAAGAAGATCAACAAAGAAGACGTCTACCCGCTACCGCGCATAGACGAGGCCCTGGATTGTCTCCACGGCGCTAATTATTTTTCGCCCATTGATCTAAGATCAGGCTACTGGCAAATTGCTGTCGACGACGTGAAGCGCAAAAAGACCACTTTTGTCACGGCCGATGATATTTTTACCAGTTTAAGGTCATGCCCATCGGGTTATGCAACGTTCCAGCCACCTTTGAGTGGATGATAGACTCTCTTTTGCGGGGGTTCAAATGGTAAATTTGTCTGTTACCTTGACGACTTTATAGTCTTTTCTCCGACCTTTGAGACCCACCTCAACCGCATATCCTCAATATTGGCTTTTTTCACAATGCCGGTCTCTACTGAACTCTTCAAAGTGCCACTTCGGACGACAGCAACTAACCATGTTGAGCCACCTTTTCGACTACTCTAGTATACGCCCTGATCCCGATAAAGTGCAAGCTGTGCGGAACTTTCCTATCCCGAATTGCACCATGGAAGCCCGCAGCTTTCTGGGTCTGTACTCGTACTTTTGACATTTTGTGAACAACTTTGCAGAAGTAGCCGTCCTCTCACAAACTTACTGAGAAAAAATGTCTCATTCACATGGGGTGCTGCGCAGGTTACGGCATTCTCCATACTTATTGCATAGCTAACATAACCACCTGTTCTCGCCCATTTTCACAATGCCACCCTTACAGAAGTCCGCACCGATGCCAGTGGCCACGGAATCGGTGCTGTTTCGGTCCAGCATCAAAGCGGTTGCGCCCGCACTATCGCCTATGCAAGCCGTCTCCTCTCGCGGGCAGAAAGAAATTACTCAATCACTTAAAGAGAATGCCTAGCTGTCGTTTCGGCAGTAGCGAAATTGCGGCCTTATTTACATGGTCAACATTTCATCGTCACAACAAATCACCACGCACTTTGCTGGCTTGCATATTTGAAGAACCCTACTGGGCACCTTGGTCGATGGCCATTACTACTCTAAGAGTATAACTACTCGGTGTCCTACAAATGTGGCCGCTTACACCATGACTCTGACTGCTTATCTCGGAATCCGGTGGACCCACCTGAGGCGTTCGATGAAGCGCCATGTGTCCTGTCTCTCTCCACTTTAAGCAACATCCGTGAGGAACAGCGACGAGATCCTGTCTTACGTAAGATCATCGAGAAGCTTCATTCTGCGGCACACAATCCGTCTACTCGATTGTTCGTGCTTAAGGATGGCACACTGTACCGTTACAACGTCCGCCCCGATGGACACGGCGGCACCGCTGTGACAATGTCACCGACTTTCCCGTTTCTTGTGCAGGCTCTAGCTGGGTGCTATTGGATCAGCGCTGCTGAAACTTTCACGGAAAATGGACGCTGTCAGCTTGCATCGCCTTCGCTTTTGCCAAACGACGTCCTAGGCGCAATCTTGGATGACAATCTTCTGCGGCGGCCGCCACGCGTGGAGTATGGCTACAGCGCATCTTCTTAACGCACCGTGACGTCACCAGCACATCACGGACCCGCTGGCTTTCATGCTTTAAAAGGGACGCTCGCTTCTGCAAGCATCAGTGGACACGGCGGCACCGCTGTAACAATGTCACCGACTTTCCCGTTCCTTGTGCAGGTTGGTGATCGAAAATGCTGTTTTCGTAGTGATTACCTGTGCTTAGTGGTGTTGCCGTGTCCACATACTCTTCTTTGTTGTTTATCTGAATGTTTTGCCGTTGCCAGCTTGCTAGTGTCACTTTCGGATGATGTTGAAGAAAATCCCGGGCCTATCACTGAAGACAAGCTTAACGCAATAATTAAAACACAAAAGGCGGTCGTGGAGAAAGTAATTAAAATAGAAAAAAACCGAGCATCTTTTGAGGCTCGGGTAGAAGGCAGGCTTTCGAAAATAGAGAAACGGCTAGAAATTCTGGGCGAAGCCCCACTCAGGCTTGCTAGCCTTGAGAAGTTCGCCAGTGAAGCCGAAACCTCAATAGCAACTGTTGCTCAAAAAGTTGATGAGTTTGTTACTGAGTCGTGCACCGACAGGAATTCCCTCCTCAAGCGACTTGACGATCTCGAAAACCGCTCTCGGCGGAATAATCTTATTATCAGAGGTATAAAAGAAGACATGAATGAAACTGAAGATGTTTTACGTGAGAATGTTAACGTCGACGTTTTGGATAAGCTGCTAAATAAAATTAGCTCAGGTAAACGAATTCATCGCTTAGGAGCAAAACAGGGGGGCGAAGATAGGCCCGTTATCTTGAGAGTTTCAGATTTCAAAGATAAGACTAGTATCCTACGAAACTCCTTTAAACTGCGTGGTAAGGAGGCCAGCATAAACAAAGATTTTTGTAAACGAGTTGTTGAGATACGCAGAAGCCTGTGGGAGTCTAGTGCTGAGGAGAGAAAAACGAGGCCAAGGTTAAGCTTATTTTAGACAAAATGAAAATAAATGATGTGGTGTACAGTTGGAACAGGGATACTAATATGAGGTACGTATGTAAAACACCTCTCGAAACAACTGACAGGCGTCGTGATGGCGACTGACGGTGTCAGAGTAGTTTTAACCGGTTAAATGTAATAAATATAAATGTCAGAAGTATTATGAAAAAAATGGCGGATCTTGAGGCTGTGGTACTAGAACACGATCCCGACTTTTTAGTAATGACCGAAATATGGTTGAAGAAAGATATACTCGACGCCGAGGTTACTCCCCCTGGATACAAAATCGTGAGAAGAGACCGTGAAACAAAAGGAGGAGGGGCGACCATTTTAATTAAAGGTAATATATTAGTGTTCTTCCGCATGCTATTGATGTCGAAGTTGAATTGATTGAAACCACGCTCAGTAATCACTCGGTATACATTGGTGCTATGTATAGACCTCCAAATCTCCAGTGAATGCGCTTGATAACTTAAGAAGCTTTATGGATTCCAACCTGAAGCTTGATGATAATATTATCCTTATAGGAGACTTTAATCTCCCTGGAATTAATTGGTCGACGCTCACTTCAGAGAGAAGTGAAGCCAATAAAGGTGATCAGCTGCTAAAGCTCACTTTCTGCTAAGCTCTGAATCAGGTCGTCTCATCTCGTACGCGTCTGGGTCCACCCGCTTCTTCAGTGCTTGATTTGATGTTCTTATCTGGATCACTGCTCCCGTTTCTTGGTATGTGTGAAATTTGGGACGGTCTTTCTGATCATAAAATAGTCTTATTGTCTTTAGATCTGTATATGTCAATGTCATGCACAATGATGAAAAACTTATGATACTAAATTTTAGTGTCGCAAACGACTTAGCCATACTAGAACATCTGGAGCAGTCATATTATTCATTTCTGGAAATGTACCGAACATCTACTTCAACAGAAGAACTGTGGCGGTTTTTTCGATCTACAATATTGTTTTGCATCCGACAATTCATTCCCAAACGTCGTAAAAATGTTAGAAAACGCAATCCTTGGATTACGCGTGATATTATACACGCTAAAAGAAAGCTTAAACGCAAGCGAAAGGCGTGCTCTGTCAATCCAAGCATTGAAAAAAAGAACATCCAGGTTTTAAGTAAAAGCCTCCGGCAAAGTGTGAAGACTTCTAAAATTAAGTTTTATAACTCAACGTTGAAACAATTACTGAAAGAATCCCCAGACAAATTTTGGAGGTACGTGAATCCTTTGACCAGGCCGAGTAGTATGCCTAACCATAGAAGTAGCAAGGATCAGGCAGAGGCGTTTAATTCCTTCTTCTCGTCAGTTTTTACAATCGATGATGATATTGTACCCAACATCAGCGATTCCTTAGATAGGATTCTTATCCAGGATATAAGCATCACTAAAGAAGGCGTTCTAAACCTCTTGCTTCATATAAATACCAAAAAGAGCCCAGGTCCTGACAATATTCCCAATGAATTCTTTTATAGATATGCCGAATCGTCATAGAACTTTTTAACATTAGTTTTTCAATCATCCGTTATTAGTGGCTCCATTTGCAGTGCTTGGAAACGTGCAAAAATTGTGCCCATACACAAAGGGGGTTCCGCATCTCACGCTAGCAACTACCGACCTATATCGCTTACAAGCACCTGTTCAAAAATATTAGAGCACATTGCATCAAAGCACTTGCTAACCTATCTCGATGAACATATTTTAATTGTTTCCTGTCAGCATGGTTTTAGGAAAGGGTTATCCACTGTTACTCAGCTTATTGAGCTTGTACACAACTTATCTAGCACAGTTAATACCCGTGGTCAAACTGACATAATATTTTTAGACTTCGCAAAGGCTTTTTACAAGGTGTCACACAATAAGCTCTTACTTAAAATCAATAGCACCTTTAAAAACTCTACCCTCACCCGGTGGTTCAGTTCCTATCTTGCACGCCGAAAACAATATGTCCAACTAGGGCACCACCAATATGGTTTATCGCCTGTGGTATCTGGGGTACCCCAGGGTAGTGTCTTGGGGCCCCTCTTGTTCCTGGTGTTTATAAACGATCTGCCAAAAAATATTATTACCCAAACAAGAATGTTTGCTGACGATTGCATACTATACAAAAATGTACAGTCACCGAGTGACCAGGCCGAACTTAATCTTAACTTAGTGAGAATTAAAAACTCGTGTGATCAGCGGCAAATGCAGCTTAACCCAACAAAAACTGTTTTTATGTTCATTTCTAGAAAAAAAAGACATTCTTAATTATCCGTACAGTATTAACGGTCACGAACTTGCTCAGGCTAAGCAATATAAATACCTGGGTCTCATATTTACACCCGATCTGTGTTGGAATCTTCATGTTGAGGAATTTCGTTGCAAAGCTAACAAGGTGTTATGGGGCCTGAGACGTAACCTCCACTGTGCCTTTCCCGAAGTTAAAACTTTAGCTTATAAAACTTTGCTAAGACCCATAATAGAATATGCTAAAATAGTGTGGGATCCCTATACCCAAACTAACTGTTTGAAACTTGACAAAACACAGCGACTTAGTTCTAAGTTTATATTTAATAAATACCGCCGTTTCCATTCACCTACCAAATTATGCAAACTTGCAGAGCTCCTACCTCTACAAAAACGGGCCGAATATGAAAGACTGAAATTCCTTTTCATGATAGTTCATAATCACGTTAAAATAAGCTATGAAAGGTACTTTGAAATCAAAACACAAGAAACGTCAAGACACAGACACAGTATGTACATACCGCCCCCCAAAGTTCCTAATGACTGTTTCAGGTACAGCTTCTGCCCCAGGGCGATTCAGCAGTGGAATTCGTTACCACTTTCGGTTGTGAAACTCAAATCGCTTACTGACTTTTTAGAAGCAACAAAACTTATAGTGCACTCTGATACCATGCTCTAAGATTGTGAATATGTGTGAATTACGTGCTTTGTAATTAGTCTATGATATCTATTATGTCTTTTATTATGCGCAAAATATGATGTGTATTTCGGCAGTGATGCTCTCTTTTCTTATTTTTCACTAACTTCTCTGTAAATTATATGCTTAGCCATTATTATATTTGTTGTATGTGCCCTGAAATGATTTGTTCCAGTAGTGAAGGTTCTTTTCTTATGTTTCTCTTATGCACATTTCTGTTTTATATGAGTCAACTCCACTCCTGTAATAGGCCGCAAAGGGCTGACAGTATCAATAAATAAAAAAATAAATAAATAAATAAATGGACACAAACTGCTCCTTGTGGTACCTTCCCACTTAGGTGCGAGCGTGATCAGCTAGCTCCACGACGCCCCCACTGCCGGTCACCTCGGACTGTCTCGGACGTATGTCCGTGTACAGCGTCGATTTTACTGGCCCAGTCTTTATCGCTCGATCCGCAGCTACGTCGCCTCATGCGACCAGTGTCAACGCCGAAAAAATAACCTTCTGTGAGCCCTGCCGTGTTCCTCCAACCACTTGCGGTTGCCTTTGATTCATTTTTCCGACTTGGTCTTGACCTTCTGGACCCTTTCCCTGCGTCCACTTCTGGGAATAAGTGGATAGTGGTTACGATGGATCATAGAACTCGATACGCCATTGCACGGGCTCTACCAACCAGGTGTGGCACGGACGTTGCCGATTTTCTGCTGCACGATGTCATACTTCATCATGGCGCCCACGCCAACTCCTCACAGATCGTGGGCGCTGTTTTCTTTCCCGAGTTATCGACGACCTGCTTCGCTCCTCTGAGACAAAACATAAATTTACGACAGCCTACCATCCGCAAACTAACGGGCTGACTGAGCGATTGAACCGGACTTTAACTGATATGCTTTCCATGTACGTATCGTCCGACCACCAGGACTGGGACGTTGCATTGCCCTTCGTTACTTTCGCCTATAATTCCTCACGCCACGATGGAGCTGGTTTTTCACCTTTCTAGCTCGTGTTTGACCGTGATCTAACTTTACCGTTTGACATTATTTTTCCGACAGCCCTCGACTCGACGACCGAATACGCCCGCGATGCTATCACTAGAGCTCGAAAAGCACGAGAAGTTGCCCGTCAGCGCCTTTTAGCATCGCAAGATCAGCAGCGACAGCGTTACAACTCCTTTAATCGCCATGTTTCCTTTACACCGGGTTCTCTTGCGCTATTGTGGACTCTGACTAGGCGCGTTGGACTTTCTGAAAAACGGTTCTCCCGCTACTCGGAACCCTACCGCGTATTGCGCCAGGTGACAGATATAACCTACGAGATATTCCCGCTCGAGTCCTCCTCCTCCTCCCCTTCACTGTCTACCGACATTGTTAGTGTATCTCGCCTTAAACTTTATTACTCGCCAACATCATAGAAAGCACCGAGACGGTGCTTCAGCACCCGGGGGTTATGGTATGAGGCAATGTCCCACTAAAGCGGTTAGATAGGCGCTGAGAAACACGACATGATTTTGATGTAAGACACAGCTCTTGTTCTCTATCTTGGTTTGCGCGTTGGCGCAGTGTAAATAAATTTTCAAACGCCTAGTTTCGCTTGTGCCTTCACGTTACAATATAATGGCAAGGTAGCATCACTGCTACTCAAAAAAAGATAATTTTTACGGGAAAGTTCGCACCAATTCTGAAAACACCCAGGGTCGTGTTTTCAGCGGCAATAGCCTCTAGTGACATGCTTGTTCATCTTTCATGCACATCTGGTCGAGTACTTTGTTCCAATTGTAAGAGTTTTGATACAAAAGTCATCTAATGATACAAATAGATCTTTATGGTTCAAGTCAGCTGGGGATATTGGAATCACCTGATATTGTCACGGGGTCACGACGCTCACGAAGTCTGAAGTCGACGCATGCAAGATAAAACTCCTTATTTGGCCGAACTTGTGGCCGCGAGAAGGAAACGGATAATACAGCAAGAAATGAATGGTACGTGGTGGTGGTAAGAAAGGTTTATTTCAGAAAAAGTCTACTAGAGAGTGCCGACGTGGCCCATCGGCGTGCTAGAGTGGCCAGACCCTATTCCGGGACGCCAGTGGAGCTGGAAGCTGCCCGTGCGCGCTCCACCAAGGAGCGTTGCGCAGCCAAGGTAGAGCAGCCGAGCAGGTGCTCCTCCCAAGCCTCTCTTGTTGGGATAGGAAAAGGGGATGAGAAAGGGACGGGATTAACTGGGCACGATGCTACGACGTGATAGGCGTCGGCGAGGACATGACAGGTCGAGCAGGTGCCATTTATTTCCGCCAAAAAGTGCCTGGCGACCACCGGACTGATAAAGGTGTTCGTCTGCAGGCGGCGTAGCGGTCGTTCGTCCGCTTTCTCCAAAGCGCGTGCGGGGTCCGGGTAGAGGCAGCGCGAAGCCCGGTAATAAGCCGAAATTTCGCGAAAGCGCGTCAGGTTGCTTTTGCCAGATTCCGTCTCGGGACATGGAGGGGCAACGGCCCGGACAGGAGAAGCGCGGGCAGTGGCATTTGCCGACTCGTTGCCGGGCAGGCCCGAGTGGCCTGGGGTCCAAACTATACGAATGGGATGCGGGTTAAAGCGTCAAGAGGCTGCCTGTAGTAGGCTAGCTGCCAGCGGGGCAATGGAACCCTGAAGGTTCTGAGAACAGGCCGAGCGCGAGATTGTCAGGATGGTGCGTGAGGCAGGGTGAGAGGTGGCCAAAGCTATGGCATACTCTTCAGCATGCGTTACTGTGTGTGCTCGAAAGGAGAGGCCATCGACGTGTTTCCCCTCTGTAATCACGGCAGCCGTGAAGTGACCCGAGGGGGAGGGGCCTGCGACGTGCACGTAGAAAACACCAGGACGATCGGAGTGTCGCGTATGAAGGGCCGCGGTGCGTGCTAGTCTGCGGCCAGAATGGAGTTCGGGGTTCATATTACGGGGTAGAGGTTCCACCCATAGCTTTTGACGCCAGAGATCTGGTACCGGCTGCAGAGCGTCTTCGTCAGATATCGGGTTAAGGCCAAGTCTGTGTAGAACACGGCGCCATGAAGGCGTCTGCGACAGTCGATTGATTTGATTAACGCGATGAGCTTCACGCATTTCTACAAAGGTGTCGTGTACCCCCAGAGCCGCAACTCGGCTGTTGGAAGTTGCAATAGGTAGGTCCAGAGCGCGTTTGTATACTGAACAAAGAAGGCCGTCCAGCTGGTGCTCGTGTCGACGACGCAGGCGAAGGTAAGGCAAGGCGTAGAAGACGTGACTGGTCACAAACGCGTGGGCCAATCGGAGAGACTGAGACCCGCGGAGGCCGCCGTGCTTGGTAGCCACTCGCCGTATCATGCGGCTCACCTGCTCGCTGGTGCGTCTGAGGCCTGCTATTGTGCCTTTTGAATCCAAGGACGATGTGAGGTGAAGGCCAAGAACCCGAATATTTTGCACTGACGGGACGGGCCCGGACGGAAGAAAAATTTGAGGGTGGCGGTAGCGGAGAGACTGAAAGAAGAGCCGATTTAGCTGGAGAGCACTCCACGCCGCATGAACCAGCGTAGGTGTCCACCAGAAGGGCAGCCTTTTGCAGGCGTTCTTCGATTTGCGCTAAGGAGCCGGTGTTGGTCCAGATTGTGATATCGTCCGCATACAGTGCGTGTTGTATTCCCTCGACCTCGCTTAGAAGAGAGGGGAGGTGCATCATCGCCAGGTTAAAAAGCAGAGGAGACAGGACTGCCCCTTGAAGTGTACCCCGTGTGCCTAATAAGTATGGGCCGTGTTCGGTAGAATTAAGGCGAATGAAGGCGGTGCGATGTGATAGAAAGGCACGAATGTAGTTGAAAGTCTTCTGCCCGCAGTTTGTGGTAGACAGGTTAATGAGTATAGTGCTGTGTTTGATGTTGTCGAACGTCCCACGGAGATCGAGAGCGAGCACGGCTTTATCGTTATGGCGCATAGTAGTCGGCTCTATGATATCGTGTTGAAGCTGGAGCAGGACGTCCTGCGCCGACAGATGCGGACGAAAGCCGAACATCGTGTCGGCAAAGGTTCTCCTGGCCTCCAAGTAGGCGGAAAGGCGTTCGCGAACCATGGTTTCCATGAGTTTGCCTGCGCAGGACGTAAGTGAGATTATTCTCAGCGCCTCAATACTAACGGACTTTGCGCCGATTTGGGTATGAATGTCACGACCGATGTGGTCCATTCCGTTGGAAATGAAGAGCCATCTCATATCGAATTTATAAGGTGGAGTAGCGAGAGGTGTGCTTGGTCGGGAAGATTTGCCAGGAGCGATACTGTGATTCCGTCGCGTCCAGAAGCCGTGCCCCGTCGCATTTCCGTGAGTGCAAATCGTGTATCGGAAAGCGTGTTTGGGGCGTCGAGGTTGTTGTTAGGGACGCCGGAATACGTATATGCTGGGCCTGCGGGATCAATTGTGCAGCAGATGTAGCGGTCACAAAGTTCTCGCGCGAGTTGATCCGTAGTGCCCTGAAAGCATGCAGAGCACGGCGGAGCTGGCGTTGCGTTTCTCCCCTGGTGGTGGAGGGATCGAGAAGGCTTCTAACGAGTAGCCACGCACTTTAGAGCTCATCTGGTTGGCGGCCTTCGAACAGGTGTCTGCCCAGTTAGCATCGGAAAGTTGTGCAGAGTATGCGGCCGCCTCTACAGTGAGCGCCTCAATGCGAGCGCGAAGTTCCCGATTAAGTTTGTTGCGTTTCCAGTGCCATACAAGCCCGCGTCGAGCGTGCCAAAGATGTAGGAGGTGTGGATCGATTGCAGGAGTCAAATTAGAGGTTGCAAGGGTGCGAGTGTTCGCTTGTTTCATATGGAGGGTGTATGATGCTCACGCTGCATATTTGGTCGAGGAGAGGATGGCGGGGAATGGTTGCATTCTGAACTGAGTCCAATCGGTGAGACAGGTGCAGATAATGCGCCCCAGTGTTGGCGCATTTTCTGCCGCGGTGTCAACGAAATGCGGAGTAAAAGGTGATCGCTGCCTAGGGTTTCGCCTAAATTTTCCCATGTAGCATCGCGGATGTGACGCGTGAGGGAGAGGTCGGGGCATGTGTCTCGCGTGACGGAGTTGCCGGAACGTGTGGGTTGTGCCGGATCGGTATGAAGCGAGAGGCTCAGCGAGGAAATGAGCTCCTTCAGCTCTCTGCCCCGGGCATTCTCGTAGTGGTAACCCCAGTGAGGGCTGGGGGCATTGAAGTCCCCGACAATCACCAGTGGTTCTCGCGCCGCTATACGCAGCGCCCAATGGTAGAGATGCGCAAACGAAGCCCTCGCAAGGCGAGGGGGACAGTACACGTTTAAGATATGTATTGATGGTTGGCCCCTCCACTGAGACAGCACTGATATCATGCAGTAGTCGTAAGGAAGATCCAGATCGAGGTCAATCTGTATCGCTGTGTAAGCTTTATGCACGAGGAAGCATGTGGTGGTGCCGCCTACATAGGAGCAGAATCCAGAAAGGGATGGAGCAGGGCCAGATTCTTGGAGCGCCAAGACGGCCGGCTTAGAGCCAAGTGAGCTGAGGAAAAGGAAAAGATGTAAACGCTTTCGCCTGTTCCCGAAGCCTCCAGGGTTCCACTGTATGATCTCGAATTTAGACGCAATGTTTGAACGGGACTTACGATTAGTAGCCATCGTGACTGTCTTAGGTTTTATATTTGGTACCTCATGTCCCGCTCGGAATCCTCACAGGCAGGAAGGGGCACGGAGGCCGGATTGTCCGACGGCAGGGTGGTGGTAGCCACCTTACGCTGACGCCGTGGAGCTGCACCCTCACTGCTCACCGAGCAGGAGCGGGAACGCTATGACTTGGGTTGAAACTGGGTGATTGCCCAGGCTTGAATAGCTTGGGTAACCTCTACTACTATGCGTTGGACAGAGAAACTGGTGAGGAGGTGATTATTCGAAGCTTCGATGCGCGTAAGGCGTTCCTCTATGCGCGGGGTGCGCTGCTCGCTAGGGAGAGTTTGGTTGGCGGGCAAGAGAACCTGAGGTGCCCCAGGAGCCTCAAGAGCTTCTGGAGCAGATGCGGCACCGGTTCCGAGTGCTGGAGTACACATGGCTGCTTGAACCGGCGGTATAATGGGAGTGGACTTAGCGCGAGGACTAAGCTTGGACGTAGCTGGCGTAGCCGCCTGGACAGAGGAGGCAATACCGGATGGCCTTGCAGTACACTGTTGTTGGGGTTGAAGTCGCTTATCTAAGAGTTCGAGTTGTTTAGTTAAACGAGAATTTTGCTTTTGAAGTGCCGCAACTTGCTGGCAAATGGCCGCAAGTTCGGAAGAAGGAGAATCGACAGAAGGGGGTGAGAGAGGCTTAGAAGCAGCATTCCCTGCCCAACTGCTCACCTGAGGTACCGCCGCTGGTTCTTCGAGTGGTGGGAATGCGTGAGTGTCGGCGTGGAGTGGTGGAGCCGACTGATGCAGGTTGGTGCCGCTGTCTGGTTGTGACGAATATGAGGTGGTCCCTCGAGGAGATGTTGAGGGCTGCTTGTGTTTCCAATATTTTGCCGTGCAGCCACTGGTCCCAGTCTCATGGGCGCCGTGGCAGAGGAGGCACTTGGGGTGGCAGTCGTGGGCATTGAGACCTGCAGGTGCGGGGGTTCCACACTTGGCACACACTGCGTTGGAGTGGGGTGAGGACACTGAGGTGGTCGATGACCGATGATACCGCACTTGGTGCAAACCGGGACCATTTTCTTGTAGGCGCGGATATACGTCGCCACGCAGTGGTAGAAGAGGAAGCGGGGTAACTTCGTGCCCTCAAAAGTCACCACCGCCGCCGCGGAATTTCCGAGTTTGAGGACCGCGAGAATAGTACCTCGAGGCCAATGCAGTTCAGACTTTATCTTCTCCGGGCTTTCAGCAGGGTTTATTGTGATGACGCCCTTGCATGTATCCCCTGGTGCCTTGACGTGGCCTCGAACGGGCAGCTGCTGATCCCCCACTTGCAGCTGGAAGTCCCCGAGAAGTCGCTGTGCCATAGGCAAAATGGTTGTGCTACAGACTAAGACGTTTTGCTCCCAGATCGGCCATACTTGAGTTTGCGTGGTAGTCCGGTCGCCGAAGTAGCTGCGGATGGCGTCGCCCACGCGATCGGCCGGGACGAATGTGCGTAGCTCGCAGGGAACGCGAGGTTTCACTACTACGATGTAGTCGTCGCGAGCGAGGCGAGGAGTCTGACGCGGACGCCACTTGCGTTGCTTCGCTGGCTGCGAGGACTGAGCAGAGGTATGCACACCATTGGAGGAATGGCGCACCGGCGTTCCTTGCAAGGCTGGGGAATGGCGGCCAGCTGTGGCGTCTCGTTTTTGTTGAGACGCAGACTTCGATTTCGCCGTTGCCACAGTCTCACCATGTCGTCGAGGTATTCGTCTTCTCAAGGCATAGTGTTTACGGAGGATGAAATCTCCATGGACAGTACTTGGCTTGAGGTAGAATCATAGCCCGTAACCACGTTAGCGGCCGCCATCACCGGGCTGAGAGCCCTTAGCGAGGCGGCGTTGTAGCCGGGAGTGAAGGACGTCCCTCAAGTTGTCAAAACTGGACGAACCTGGACGAAGGTGCTGTCTAGGCGAAGCGGAGAACTTGGCAGTGACGATAAACCCAAGTTTTAGGGGTAACAGGGTCGATGTCCGCAGAAATAGCAGAAAATCTACGGAGGCGATGTGGAGTGCGTCCGTCAGCATCAAGTGCTCACAGCCTTCCCCCCCCCCCCCCCCCGAAATGCATGCTGTACACCAATGTCAGCGCGCAGAGCGTCCGTCGTCGATAAACCGATAATCGCGGGGACAAACTGTTTTGTATGCATCGCGCGTCGAGCATCCGAGCCTTATGACTGGTGGTCGCGCCAGCTCTGGAATACGCTTGCGGATCTCAACCACACGCTATTTTCTGAGCGACCTCCGAGATCCGTATAGGCAGCGCAGGAAACGGAAGCCGGAATACTTCGCTTTTTTATTTGCTCATTTATAACAACCACAAGGGCCAAATAGAATTGGAGAAGAGAGTCGTTGTTTAACATGAGATTATTTCGAACTACTGCTTGAAGATGTACTTAATATGGGAAAGCAATGGGCTGTCTCAATTTTTTTGTTTGGAAAGAGTGTTGAACTATTTAGAGAACGTTGTACTCTGCTAGGGCAGAACACAACGCCGCCCCTGTTGGAATGAAACAAAAAAGCAAATTACATCCTAATCACGAACACACTAGCTGTGTTTAGAATAAGTGTTTAGCAATTCAGAATACTTAGTATTCTACTATGGGGGAGCTGGAAGTAATTTCTGTTTAAAAAGAGTGGTTATCAATTTCGAGTACTCTGTACTCTACTACGGGAGAGCTGAAAGCCGTCCTTCGGGCATGGGGTCGGTGGTGTTAAAACAAAAGGGTAACTTTTTAGAGTATTAGGTACTCTGCTATTGGAGGGCATAGAGCCGTCCCGTGGGCCAGGCGGTCAGAGGGCCTGTCTGCTTAGAAAAATGCTTAACGAATTCGAGTACTTCGTACTAAACTATGGGAGAGCACTGAGTCGTCCCGCTAAAAGTGCCGCTGACTAGACGAAAGAAGCGTTAATTAAATGGCTTAAGTCACAAAACCCGGATGCTAGAATAAGCATTTACTAAGAGTCTCCACCCTTGCACCAACTTCTTTTTAGTTTTCGGCAGTACGTATTACTTGCGATGATACGAAGTGCAGCATGAACCAGCACTCATAAAAAGCCTTCATGTGTACCGAATATATTTTAATCTTACGTTACCGGGTGAAAAGTATCAACCGCACATTTCCCAAACGCAGTGATTGAATTTCGAACAGCTACAACAGAAGACACTTCGCTAGATCACAGCCCGCAATTAACCCTGGGGCCACATGTTTCGGCGTATGCAATAATTGATCAGTTAAGGTAATAAAGCTTCCCCGCTCCCTTTGGGCCGGTTCACGCTAGCGGCAGGCATGCCCTGACGGTGCGGTGCCCATGACCATCGGCCGGCGCCGTCCGCAGGAGAGCTGTTCGAAGCGCACGGCAAGCTTCGCCAGCGAGGCATTTTTGCCTCCGACAAACATGGCCGCTTTTTCGAATGCCGTTGTCGGCCACCTCCAATCTATGTAGCGGCCGCCATGCGCCCTTTAGCTTGTAAGCTCCGAAAGGACGCTTCCATTCGCTTTCAACTCGTATCCTTTAGCTTCGACAACACAGTACTCGAAACGATTTGGCGCCGTTTTTGAAAGCCGTAATCAAATGGTCGATGTGTAGGCTCACAAACCTTCCTTCGTCTCGGAGGACATATATTACACGTTTGTTAATTGCATAGAGTTTTATACAATAATATCTAGAGAAGAATCTGGCGCTACGATGGTGTACCCTCAGGGTAATTATGGAAAGTATAGGCTTCGGATTGGATCGCATTAGCCAGTGAACACTCTACAGGTCGGTTTTTTTTTGCAGTTTCAGTTCTGTTGTTTGCGTAGAGTTGGTAGTGGGGTGGGTGCAAAGTAATGAAGTTGCGCCTTTGATGTTCAAAGAAGCTAAAAACTGCTATAGGCCTCTCAATTAATTGTAACGCTGGAGCTGTATAACTCCTGTTTGACAGTTTAGGCAAAGCGTCGTCTACTTACCGCTGCGCATAGATGTAGCGTTCCATGTCAGTGCAGGATTTTACATTGAGTTCATGTTTGTCGTTAGTGCGTCTCACTAAAACTGGTTGAACCCAACTGCAAAACGATGGCGATGCGAAGTAGACGCACCGCCACGCACTTCTGACTCGACTTCACAACAAAACGAGAGGTGCGTTGGGGGCAGACCACTCGAACAGACGCACCTGGCATCGCAGCAGACGAAACTTTAAGTGTTTCTCACTTAATATTTTGCTGTTATTTCCACAAATGATTATTGCGTAGTTTCGATGGCAAACCAAGAATGTTTGTTTTGAAATGTTGTAAGGAATAATTTATTACATCTTGATGCCAAATCTGCAACGCAATGACAGAGCAGTGCAAATTTGGTGGTTAAATTTGTTCAGGTTTCACTTTTACCGCCTTGTCACAAGAACCGTTTGCAATATAGTTTGCGTACAAAAAAATGAAGCAAATTTTAATCTAATATAACTTTATATTACTTTGTTTTACACTCGGAAAAGAGGCGTTGCGAATCTCAAGAACGTGATCCATCCGAAGCAGATCTGAAGCCAGTACTTCCCATCATTCCCATGCGGATACAAGTGCCACTGAAGGAGCCCGCGTAGACACTAGCGTCATATTCTACTCTAGGTATTATTGTATGACACTCTATGGTTAATTGTTTCTAACCTTGCAGAGCTAGCACCACCTGTCCGGGTGCCATTTTTGTGAAACACTTGTTTTTACGCTGCTCTTCTGTGAATACCGGAGATGCTAAAACGCTCCATTAAGTGCTCGAATTAAGCCTCAAAACAGCACGTATGACATCCACATTTATGGCGTGAAGGGGACTGGCCTGCTGGATTTCGAGCTGAACGGTTGTGTCGCCAGCAATCTCCGACGACAACGCAGCTCTCGTCGATCGGCCCGTCGTACGCGATCACCTGACGCCGTATAGCTTTCGCCGAGTGGGGCCCCATTCTCGAACTCCTTCTGTCGTGTTGACCGTGTTCCCCGTCCTTCCCATCTGTTCTCTATTTCTGTCACTCCTATGCAGCGAGTGCTTTCTCTTATCTTATCCCCCTCCTCCTATCTCGTACAAGGCACTGGGCTCGGTCACCTATAGGCAGACGGAAATTAGGTGCAAAAACCACGCATTCAATGCAGCGTGAAAACCGCGGAGCAAGAAGGAAGCAACTCGAAGTGTCCCGCGGCCCCGCCGTGGTGGTCCAGTGGCTAAGGTGCTCGGCTGCTGACCCGCAAGTCGCGGGATTGAATCCCGGCTGTGGCAGCTGCATTTTTGATGAACGCGCAAATGTTGTAGGCCCGTGTGCTCAGATTTGGGTGCACGTTAAAAAAACCCCAGGTGGTCAAAATTTCTGGAGCCCTTCACTACGGCGTCTCTCGTAATCATATGGTGGTTTTGGGACGTTAAACCCCACGTATCAATTGAAGTGTCCCGCGGCAGACGCAGATGATGCGGGGAGCCAAAAGCAGACGACGTGGCTCCCCCATGTCGCTCTTTCGTCGCTGATTGGCTAGATGACTCCCCGGCAAACGACGCGAAAAATGACTCTAGAACCCATTCTACAAACGGAAAAGTACAGCAGACGTGCGCGAAGAAAACAGGCGCACACGGCTTCCAGCGAACGTCAAACGGTGAGTTATGCTTGCCGCTTGCGGGAACCGGCCCTTCACTCCCTCAGCAATCACGTGATGACGTGGTAGCGCGGGTTGCAGCGGTTCTTCGTGAGACGTCTCGTAGCAGCAATATAATTAGTTGGGTAGCTTTGAACTAGACGTTCCTAAAAATGCCTAGATAGCAGTTTGAAGTTGCGATCATTCAGCGACAATGGGGAAGATGAGGATTCGCCTACTCTTCGTTTTTGGGGCCAGCGAATCCCACTTGTGGCATCGTTCATTGCTGTATTTCAGTTTTGTTTTGAAGCAAAAAAAGCGCCCCTTCAAACTGCCGGCGTAAGCTGAGCAGTGCAGACGCCCAAGAGGAAGGGGTGGGACTGGGGATAGGAGGAACACCCCATGGAGCAGAGGATTACCACGTTGAGCGGTAACCACAGCACTCGGTGCAGAGCCACATAAGGGGCAGTAGAAGGAATACACAGTTGGATGGAAACGATTGAGTATGTATTAGCAAGGAAATTGATTGGTTGGCACTTGCCGCGACGTGGTATCATCTGCTCTGGTAATTGAAAGATGAGAAGAAGTATGTGTATAACGGCGTTTGGGGGAGTTCTCCAGTGCCGCTATGTTGTTTTCTGGTACTGCTTGTGCATCGTTTGGGTCGGACAGCTCCTTAAATGGTGCCCGGCTAGATAGACGTCGAGCAACCGCATGAACGCGTACGTTAGCATCGAGAGAGGCGTGTCAAGGAGTCCAGACGACAGGAAATGAGCGTAATGCGGACGGCGAAACCGAACAAAGGATTCTGTGTGTATGGGCAGCCACAACTCCTAAAGTGAAGGCATGGGAAGCAGCTTGTGAGTCTGTCCTGATGGTGACAGGGGAGCCACGTGACATTGTCGTGGCGTGTACAATGGCAGGAGCAAGAGCTCCCTTTTTATGAAACCATTGTTTGCAGTGCATAGTGTGGCTTTTAATCCTCCTTCAGCGTGGCAGACGCCACAAGGGCGTGTGTGTCATCCATAACGGCTAAACACATGGCTGGATTTTCTGGGTAGCGGCTGCATCAGTGCAGAGTACCATCACCAAGGACGCGTGTCATAGCTTGAGCTCAGGCACGTCGATGACCACGTGGTGGTGGAAATTCTTGTGGCGTGTAATTAGATCCGCTTTGATAAGAGCAAGAACAGCAGGGGCAAGTGTGAACAGAGCTCGACAATAAATTGCAAGCTCCTAAATGTTTAGCCATTTAGAGTGCATCAAACTTTACTATGAGAGCATAAAGCCGTCTCAAGTGGAAAAGTCACATAACACCAAAAATGCTTCAAATCCTGTGTTTTTATGAAAATTCTTTAATGGTTTAGAACACTTCGCACTCTAGTATGCATGGGAGAGCATCAAGCCGTCCCGCAATGCATATTTGTGCGTAAAATAAATGTTCGATGATTTAGAGCACTATGTACTCTACTTCATGGGAGAGCGATAAGCTGTCACAGTTTCTATAAACAAACACCGTGTTGCATAAAAAATGGCAGCATATCCACGGGGTGAATGATGGACAGTGGGGCGAAGCATCCGTCCTTCCATTCGTTCTGTCTTCCGTCCGTTCATGCGTTCGTCCGTGTGACCGTCCGTGCGTCTATGCGCCCGTCCGTGCGTGCGTCTGTTCATGCGTCCGCACGTCTATCTGTGAGTCCATCCATGCATTCGTGCATGCATCTTCACCGGCGTCCGTCCATGCGTCCATCCGTCCGTGCAGCCATCCATGCGTCCGTCTATGCATCTGTCTGTGTTCCCGTTCATCCATTTTGTCAACACTCCAAGTACCACCATCTCGCATCTTTTCATCATATATGCGTCCGTCTGTGTGACCGTCCGTTCGTGCGTCTGTTTGTGCGTCTGCACGTCCATCTGTGCATCCGTCCCTGTGTTCGTCCATGCATCCGCCCCTGCGTCCATCCATGCGTCCATCCGTCCGTGCAGCCATCCATGCGTGTGTCCATGCATCTGTCTGTGTGTCCGTTCGTCCATCTAGTCAACACTCAAAGTACCACCATCTCGCATCTTTTCAACATATATTCCGCATAAATAAGCACCAACATTCAGCGGACATTCTAAAGACCAAAACGAGAGGTGGCACACGCACACTTTATTATGGTTTGCGCTTCGTGTCTACTGCCCACCTTTAACCTACTCGAGTTCATGGTATTTACTAGTTCACTGTTTTCATGGCACTGCGGCATAACGCTCGCTAAACCTTTCTAAAGCCGAAGAGGTTACGCCCAGCGAGTATTACATTCCTGCGTTCGTCCTTACATCCACCCCTGCGTCTGTTCATGCGTCCATTCGTCCGTGCAGCCATCCGTGCGTCCGTCCATGCATCAGTCTGTATGTCCGTTCGTCCATCTAGTCAACACTCCAAGTACCACCATCTCGCATCCTTTCATCGTATATTTCTCATATAGAAGCTCCGCCATCCAGCGGAGATTCGAAGGACTAAAGGACAGGTGGCGCACGCACACTTTCTTACGGCTTGCACTTCGTGTCTACTCCCCACCTCTAACTACCTCGAGTTCATGGTATATACTAGTTTACTGTATTCATGGCACTACGGTCCAACGGTCGCTAAACCTTTCTAAAACCAAGGAGGCTACGGCCAGCGAGTATAACGGTGCAACCCATTCTTACCAGATAGTGCTCAATGTGCGTGTCAATGGCTGCTAATGGGAAATGAGAGACAGGAGAATTCAGCCTTTAGTTAACGCGCACTCTGCGATTTTTTTATTGTTCAACAACACAGGAGAAATCTCCCACCGCACCACCTTGCAGGTCAAAGCGTAAGGCATGTCACACACTACTACGAGGGACGAACTGGTGCCACTTTAAGGAGCTTCGCCCCTAAAGGTGCGACAACGGTTGATCGATTGAAAAGTGGGGTGTAACGTCCCAAAATAACCATTTGAATATGGGAGACGCTGTAGTGGAGCAATTTTATGTCTGTAAAAATTACACATACACAGAAGACATTTTTGTGATACATTGGTCGTTCTCAAGACATTACCAATATATCTTAGTTTACATTCAAATGCACAACAGCAATTGTTTGTACCTGTAAACTGAAATTCTAACTTGCATAAGGAAAACTATGCTCAGGGGTACGTACAAATGTGCGACAAGAATTGACTTTGGTTTTTAAATACAGTGAGGCCTCGACTATCTGCGTGCTGGCTGTGTTTCGCGACCACTAAAGGCGCCCAGGCTTTTCAGCCACAAAATATTACCCAGATAATGCTGTTACGTTTGTTAATCCTGAAGTCAAGCAGTGTCGCTGAGATAATGTACCTGCGTCTTGCATCTTTTATGTAGTGTCTCCATAACTTTAAAACAAATGAAACATTCTTCTTTTGTTATCATTTAGCACAGCTCTTCAAGTCTAAATAAAGAAAAATATGCGACGTTTTATAGTGTGCTGGTAATATTAGTGTTTAAATTTAACGTTTTAAAACCTCGAATTGATTGCGATGAGGGCTCCAAAAAGTTTGACCATCTGGGCTTTTCTAACCTGCACTCATATCTTACTGCATGGGCCTGAGGCATTTTCTATTTATTCGAAGCTGAGTAACTCGGGGGACGAATTGCAACTCATGATTACGGAGTTAGACAAGGAGAGCAGAAAAGTGGGTCTTAAAATTAATCTGCAGAAAACGAAAGTAATGTACAACAACCTCGGCAAAGAGCAGCGCTTCGAGATAGGTAATTGTGCACTTGAAGTTGTAAAAGACTATGTCTACTTAGGGCAGGTAATAACCGCAGAGCCGAACCACGAGATTGAAGTAACTAGAAGAATAAGAATGGGGTGGAGCACATTCGGCAAGCACTCTCAAATTATGACAGGTAGATTGCCACTATCCCTCAAGAGGAAGGTATATAACAGCTGTATCTTGCCGGTACTTAGCTACGGAGCAGAAACCTGGAGACTTACAAAGAGGGTTCAGCTTAAATTGAGGACGACGCAGCGAGCAATGGAAAGAAAAATGGTAGGTTTAACCTTAAGAGACAAGAAGAGAGCAGAGTGGATTAGGGAACAAACGGGGGTTAAGGATATCATAGCTGAAATCAAGAAGAAGAAATGGACATGGGCAGGGCATGTAGCGCGTAGACAGGATAACCGCTGGTCATTAAGGGTAACTGACTGGATTCCCAGAGAAGGGAAGCGGGTTAGGGGGAGACAGCAGGTTAGGTGGGCAGATGAGATTAAGAAGTTTGCGGGTATAAATTGGAAGCAGCAAGCACAGGACCGGGTTAACTGGCGGAACATGGGAGAGGCCTTTGTCCTGCAGTGGACGTAGTCAGGCTGATAATGATGACCCCCGCTGCCGGTATTCGATATGGCAACATCTATCCAGCAGCCAAGCCCCTTAGGACGTAGTCACCGGTTCCTAAGCTCGCCACTTCATCACGACATACTACACATCTACGACGTGACGTGATGACGTCACCATGCGATATATCGCTTGGTCAATAATGGGCCAATCTCAGAACACCCAGTATAAACCCGTTGGGTATAGAAAACTTTAAATCAAGAGGGGGGGGGGGGGGGCAGCGAATACAATTATTTGACTGAACTGGAAAAGAAGATGAAGAAGATTGCTTTCGCTCTCGGGTAGTCTCAGGCGGAGGCACAAGGAACGGCCAGTACGCCTGTCTGAAATCAGCCAATGACAGCTTGCTCATGTCAAATATGGACGACATAAAGAGTAATAATAACGATACTGAGGGAAAGGGCCTATCATTCCTTTACCTTATCGCTATAGAGACGAAAGCTAAGTTACGTTAAGCGAATACACATGCTGAGAAAATATGAAGTATGCTTGGCTATAAAGTGTGAAGCTAATAGCTCCCCGGGGTCTTAGCTGTTGTTAAATCTTGTGCTTATATTCTTCAGTATGTGAAAAAAACTTCCGCAAATACCACGTACTTCGCAATCGACGTTATGCGAAGCATGCGGGAAAAAAGCGACCGTGTTGCAATTTTTTATTAAGCGACACGTCATGAAATGACGCTGAATACTTGCACAAATGTTGCACGCACAGACATAAGCTTAAGAGTGTCACAAGTTTATATAACCAGTTGTTTCCACTCGCGCAACGATGCCAGCTGGAACATGCGTATAAGCAACACAAGAAGCTGATATGAAGCGCTGATGCTCGTGAGGATGCTGGCACAAAACACTGCTACGTAAATCAACTTCAACGCATGGCATAAAATAAAATGTTAATAAAATGTTCATAAAATTGATTAGCCAGCACTGCAAACACCATAGACTTTTCACGAAGATTAGCGCCTATTTGAAAAGTAGTTAGGAGACCTGATGTAGCTCTCTGGTAAAATTCTTCATTGCCACGCAGAATGCTTGGGTTCGATTCCAGCTCGGACCCTCGCGTTTATTCTTTGCATTCGTCGGGTCGACGCTACCGACGTCGGGTATTTCTTAACGCTCGAGCATTGAAATCGCCCATGTGTATTCTCGTCGTTCCTGGGTAGATACCAAGTGTCCATCACTTGTGGCACATAGCCGCATACAAGAGGCACATACCTGCTTATGGGTATGTGCCTCTGTCTGGCGGAAAATGTTTGACGACGCACACTATGGGAGTGCGATATTATTCTTTTCTTTACCATATTTGTCAAGCCATTTTACCCTCCCATGCTAATTTTCATTCTCACCCAAGTTTAGAAGGTGACCACGAGAGCACTATAAACGTAAGCGGCAAGATAGATAGATACGCACAAAGTCATCGAAGTTCACTAAGAAATGCTTCACCTTTGGAACACCCTTCTTATGTGCCGTAGGACTTTATGTTCAACTTGGTGCTGATGTGTGTCTAACTTGGAATCTGTAATTTAAAACGCAATTATTTTGCATTTTCGTTAAACTCTATCATAGGATTCCTAAGAGCTCCCCATTGTCTATATATACGTTCTTTCAATATTTAGGAACTGCTATAAGGACTTTTCCGAAACATTCAAGTATAATTTACTTTGCCTTCCTGGTCGTGTGAAATCCTAGCATTACTGCGACCATGTGCAGTAGTCACGAAATAAAAAAAGAGCAATTTGTGGCTACGTATAGTATATGTTTTACAGCGAAAGCTATTACGAGATAACAACTCAGGTCACGCTCTGTCGTCCGCCGCCACTGGTGTACTCAACCACATCACACTATATTGGAAAAAAAAAACTAGGAGCAATGGCCCAGTGGGGCTTGAGCCCAGGTACGCTAGGTGCCAGCCCAGTATTCTACCACTGAACTACGCCAGTGCTTGGGACTTGTTGGCAAACTTGCCTTAGGCAGGCTTGTTGTCGGGAAAGCAATCGCGTTAATACGACTTATAAAGCGTTTTAAAACAGCAAAAGAACAACCAGTCGTCGCACAATGTGAATAGCGTAATGACTAAGTTGTCCAATGCTCCAACCAATTACAAATGCCTCTTCTATTAACATTGGCGCATACCCATTTCAATCTCCACTTCAATTCCTAATCGTCGCCCACCACTGCATGAACAATTGGCACAAAATTTTTTGCAACTCTTTAGCGAACACCACGCTTCTAAAAAAAGACGAAATACTGCATAGCGAGTGGCGGCATAGTACCCTAAATTTTTTAATATTATTGCCATATTGGATATCAAGTAAGTGTGCTTGCCGAAGTTACCCAATGAGTGTTTGGAAAAAGCTCTGAAAAGCCGCTGTTCTAGCTTTCGCTGTAACTGTGCTGCGCCTTCAGGTCGGGTCATATCACCGTAATTTTTACTCCGATGAGCTGATCACAGCCAAATTTTCTCTTGAGAATAAATTTGTAGCCAATTTACGCGCTTATCTTGACGCCAAAATTTGACGAGCATTCCTGTAGCTATAAGTAAAAATTGTTCTCGCATTTGAATTCTGAGTACTGCAGATTCAAATTTTTGTGTAAGCAATGAAATATCTTTCTCTTTGTATAGTTGTAGATAACTATAACCTCAAGAGCAATGCTGTTTAATTGCATCCTCTATTAACGTAACCAAAAGAGCTGCTCGATCCCACAATTTAAAATAATATTACAGAATAACCGCGTTCGCAACAATATTCTATAACATTCTTACCCCAATCAAAAAAAAAAATATTTATTACAAAGCAAACATAAAAAATTGACAAATTTAATACCTCTGTGCAAGCTGATAACCAACAAACTAAAAGCTTGATATCTGGAGTCACAGTGAACATTCACTATCAATTTCATTGTTACTAGTGCGATGACTACAGAGCGACAATTAAAAAAAAACGGTGCAGAAGTCAAAGACCACACTGTGGCCTTCCTTTCAAAGGGAATAAGAAATATAGCTTGCATTATAAAAAAATGCGCATCATAAAATCTGTTAATAGACGTTATCGAAGGTTAACAGACATGAAGTATATTATACAGAATATAACACACCGAGTGGCAGAAACGTAGTCATACAAAAACTATTTACAATCAAGAAGATTACAGGTTCATTTTAACAAAATTTATTTGTTTTAAATTCATATTTTTTGTTTATATTTCGTTGGTTGCGCCATTACAAACAGTACTTGAGAAAAGAACGCTCTTCTTTCCGTACCTAATATTCATTTTGTGTAATACAAAGCTGTTAATACGTGAAAACTTTTTGGTATTGTATGCATTCCCGCCGTGGCACACTCTCAACACAGTTGTGGTTTTTTGTTTCTTTTATTTATTTATTTATTTTATTTTATTTTTATTTAATGCATACTGCAGACCACAGTTGTGGTCCTGGCAGGACGAGCACTTGAATAGTACAATAATACAAAAATAGCAAAAGGGACAAAAATGAAACGGCGGACATTGCATTGTCAATCCAACACACAATTAACAACACTAACAAAAAATAAGGCTATACAGTATCTAATAAGTATGGCTCAGCAATGGAATTCCATTTCATGAGAACCTCCCATCTCCTCACGTCTCTTACGTCTCCTCGGTGCGTAATTGTAATAGTAGGGTGTTAGATAAAATTGCTTTATAATGCCATCGGGTAATCTGAAGGTAAATATACATAACGTAGGGTTATCTTAGGTTTCATAGATTAACTCAGCAGGGGCGTCTGCGTAAGTAGGCGTTTGGTGTGTAGCGACACCATGGACCCGAGTTAATGGGGGTGGTTCAGCTCCTTCCCACGCCTATAGCCGTGCGTGGCTTTGCGGTGTTCGGAGAAAAGGGGATCCTAGAGGTTGATCTGACGCCGGGTGATTGGATCTTTGAGGCCCCCTCGGCAGAGGCAACTCCTTAGAACCCGGCTTCACGTAAACAGGGTCCCTGGGCTCAGTCACCCAGGGGAAATTGGCAGTCGCCTTTTCATATCTCTCTCTCCCTACATCTTCGTCTTAGTCTCTCACTTTTTATCTGTCCTACTATCATCTTCTTTTTTCCGTATACTTCCTAATTTTCTGGCGGCGAGAGTTAACCCTGTGTAGTTACCCAACCTTGGGTATCTATATTTGCTTACAGCGGCGATGCATGGCTGGCGTCCCCAAGTGTTTAATATTCAACCTTGTAGCGTCCACTTGTTGGGTTTGGTGGTGGTTGGCCGCCATTGCCACCCGAAAAGGCGGCGCACCGAAAAAACTTCACACTCCAGAAACCAAAGAAGTTGTTCGCGAAGTACCATGTCCTTCACAACCGAAAAGAAAACAGAAAGGTGCAATCAATCTCGCCTTTCCTTTTTTCGAAAATGCTCACATCCATTGGCATAGGCTACAATGTAATCAAGTTGAGAAGCGGCGCCCTCCTCTTGAAGGTACGCAAGAAACTCCAATATGATAATTTATCTAAGCTTATAGCACTTGGAGACGTCCCAGTCTCAGTAGGCCCACACAGGTCTATATACAGTCCGAAGTGTGGTGTCTGATGATGACATCCTCCAACTATCTGAAAGTGACTTATTAGAAGGCTGATAAGACCAGAACGTAGTGAAAATTCAAAGAATAGAATACGACGACACAAGAAAGAAACACCAACAAAACACATAATTATCACCTTTGGTACCAGCGACTTACCCGATTCACTTGAAACCGGCTGCTGCAAGCTTCGAGTCAGGCCCTATATACCAAGTCTTCGCAGGTGTTTCAAATGTCAGCGCTTTGGACACGTATTGCAAAGCTATAGAGCGTGTGCACCTTGCGCAAATTGTAGCTTTAACGAACACGTATCGGAAGAATGTAGTGCAACAGCCTAATGTGTGAACTGAAGAGGAGACTATCCCGCCTACTCGTGATCGTGCCCATTCTGGAGGAAAGAAGAACAAATCCTCGAGCTTAAAGTTAAATTCAATGTATTCTTCAAGAGGCGCGCAAACGGTTTGCACTCCATCAGTCCATTCCCTTCGTTGCCGATGTGACGCACCGGGGCGCCGCGTCACACGTTTTTGCGGCCGCAAGTGTCACACAGAGTGTGATCGCGGTCGCGCCATCAGCGCCATCGGTTGTAGCAGCCTGTACTGCTCCGCCACCTCACAAACAGGGCCAGCAGGCTCCCGTGTCTGCAGAACCCCGGGCCACTGCAAGTGCATTTAGGACCTAAACTACTGTGAACGTGCCTCCTGGACAGGCACCATCTGCCATCTCACACGAAGTGATGGATACAAGTCCCACTCCTCCGGCCCCTCAGGCGCCGAAGGAAAGGCGCAAGTATTTGGAGGACGCTAAAAAATAAAAAGCACTGAAGTACAGGTCTATCAAGAGGCCCTGTAAGCTAAGGCAACACTTTTGTACACAATACCACACAACAATAACATGACCCAAATACTACAGTGGAACGTCAGAGGACTGCTGAAAAACCTCGACGATATCCAAGGTCTTCTACAGAAGCATACACCAAAAGTGCTGCGTGTGCAATAAACACACTTCAAATCCAAGCACACAAACTTCCTACGCAGTTACACTATTTTCTGAAAGGATCGGGATGTTGCTGTCGCATCAGCTGGCGGTGTTGCTATGGTAGTTGATCAAGGAACTGCTTGTGGACATTTACCGCTTTAAACACCCCTTGAGATGGTGGCGAACCGGGCTGTTGTTTTCAATAAACTGGCCACAATTTGGTTCATTTATGTACCTTCGAATCACCAGCTCAATAAACAGAAATTTCAGGCATTGATAGATCAACTGCCAGAACGCTATGTTGCCCTTGCGGACAATAATGCACATAATAGCCTCTGGAGCGACTTATTAAACAGTTAGTTTTTTCTTCCGGCGCTTGCCTCCTGAATCAGAAAAAGCCAACATATTACAATATTGTTAACAACATCTAGTCGTCAATAGATCTCAGCATAACATCTCCATCAATCCTACCTTTATTTAAATGGGGAGTCATCAATAATTCATACGGTAATGACAATTTTTTAAAACTTCTCAGAACATCATTATCAAATGTATGTCCTCCACAGGTTCTCAAATGGTTCACCATTAAAGCTGACAGGGATCAGTTTCAAAACAATACTCTTAACTTGGAATGTGTAGCATAGCCATGGTGTGCGCATAGCAGCGCCGGACCAGCAATGTAGCAACGTAGTCAGCAGAATGAAAAGAACGTTTATTCAAAAGTGTATAACGTATTTATAGGCAGCGCAGTGTTAGCCAGATAACGATGCGCACGTGGTAGTAGCAAAAGTCTGATGTGGTGCAGGCGGCCAGTTGAGGCGTCAACAGGTGCGCGCGCACACACACACAGAAACCGCGAAGACACAACTTTCCTTCCCCCTAAGAATTGAAAGCGTTGTACTGTCTTGCGTTCTCTTGTTGAACGCCTGAGGGCTTGTTGGGCGACACCGGTACTCATCGGGACGGCCGTGATCTTCGGTGATGCACGTTGTGCAGAACCAGCATCATTAGGGTTGAGCCGAGAAGACATGCCTGCATTCGAGCTTACCGCTTCCGGAGGCGATGGTTCCGTTGCTTGGTCTGACTCGCTGGGACTTGTGGCAGTTGTTACTGGTGGCGAGTCCTGTCGCGGGCGAAGTTGATCAACATGCCGCTGGATGACCCCGTCCGGAGTGTTCACGGTCACCCCTCTCGCTCCAGACGTCGCCTTCACATTGTCAGTCGTCCTTTTGCTCCCCGCCCCATATTTGCGGGCGTATACGTCACTTCCTGGTGGCGGCAGCCAGTCCTCTTAGTCTTCTTTTGATCTCTAAGGGCTGGAGGAAAACATGTGTCCAGCCGTGAGCGTATTTCGTAACCCAAGAGCAACTCTGCTGGGGATTTACCGCACTTTTGTGGCGTCCTCCGATAGTTGAACAGCAAGCGTATCAGATTCTTCTCTAGCTTTCCTCTCCTCAATTTTCGAAGGCCATCTTTTATAGTACGCACTGCCCTTTCCGCTGCACCATTAGACTGAGGGTGGTAGGGCGCACAACGGAGGTGCACTATGTTGTTGTTTGCTACGAATTCCTCAAAATCATGGCTGGAAAACTGAGTCCCGTTGTCGGACACGATTGTGCGTGGTACTCCAAACCTGCTGAAAATGGCACGTAAGCAGTTAATGGTGGTTTTCGTTGAATCATGTGACAGAGGTACGGCTTCGAGCCACTTCGTGTGGGCGTCAACTATGACGAGTATCATTTTTCCGCCGATCGGCCCCGCGTAGTCAATATGAATGCGGGACCACCTTTCGCCGGTTTCCGGCCACTTGACAACGGGCGCCGCGGTTGGCATCGGCAAACTTTGAACACAGTTCTTGCACTGAGTAGACACCTCTTCAATATTTCTGTCTAGGCCTGGCCACCAAAACAAAGAGCGCGCGACAGATTTCATTGCCGGCGAACCCTGGTGAGTCTCATGTAAAAGCTGCAGCACTTGCACTCTTGCTTCGGCTGGTATTATGACCCTATTGCCCCAATAAACAAGGTCATGTGCAACGGATAGCTCTAGCTTACGGTCAAAAAATGGCAGTATGTCTCTTGCCAGCCCGTCGGCGTGTCTGGGACACACATGTAATATGTACCGTTTGACTTCTGCCAGGACAGGATCCGAAGCGGTGAAAGCCTTCAGCTCACGTGTTGTCACGACACCGTTGTTCAGCTGGTTTAGCGAGAGTACATATTCGGGTGGCTCACCGTCTTCGTCAGTTTCCGTAGTTTACAGCGGCAGGCGGCTTAAGGCATCAGCATTCAGCATCTGTCGTCCTGGGGCGTACTGCAGCTGGTACTGGTAGGCCCCCAGCTGAAGCGCCCAACGTTGGATTTGGGCAGCGGCCATTGTGGGCGTCTGCCTGTCTGACCTCAACAGGCCCAGCAACTGTTGGTTGTCAGTCACCAAGTTAAATTCCCGACCTAGAAGGTAGTCGCGGAATTTAGTTACGCCAAATACCAGTGCCAGTGCCTCTCGCTCGAGCTGTGAATAGTTGCGCTCCGCCTGTGTTAACGTACGCGAGCGAAAGCCGATCGGCCTGTGGACGTTTCCTATCGTGTGAAGCAAGACCGCGCCCACTCCGTATGGCGACGCGTCGCACTCAAGTTTTAGTTCCTTCGAAGGGTCGAAATGGACGAGAACCTTGGCTGCTTTGAGGCTTTGCTTAGCAACCTTAAACGCAAGCTCTTGAGGCTGTTCCCAGTGCCAGCGCGCATTTTTTTCCAGCAGCTGATACAAAGGAAAAAGTGTGGTTGACATGTTAGGCAGAAACCTCGCGTAGAACGTGATCATTCCCAAAAAAGACCGCAGTTCGCTGACATTACGGGGGCTCTGCGCCTGCATGATAGCATCGAGGGTTTTCTCTGTCGGATGAAGCCCATCGCGATCGATGCGATGCCCGAGATAGGTAACTGCTGGGCTGCGCAGCTTGCACTTATCGTGTCTCAACTTTACGCCTCTCTCTCGAAACCGCTCCAAAACGTTTTTCAGCCTTTCACCACTGCCGCTTGATTTTTAAGAAACGAGCACGTCGTCAAGGTAAGCTTGTGCACCCACCAGACCAGCTAGAACCTCATCCATTTTAGATGCGGAGCATCTTATACTCGCGCCTTGTAGTGCGCCGTCCGCGCCGTCCGCACCGCTTCTCGAACATTCGACAGCTGACGCGCGCGCATGCGCCGTCGCGCCGTCGCCCACTCTTCCACCATCTGTGCATCCCTTCCTCCTCTACACACCGCGTTCGACATCTACAATTCTCCTGATTCTCCAGTGGACGCGCATGTGGCGTCGCGCTTCGTAAACATTCAACAGCTGACAGTGCATGCGCCGTCGTGCTGTATATATACTCAAGGTCGGCGCTCGCTCGCTCAGTTGCCGCTCGTCGGTTGGTTTGTACGGCGCGTCGACGTCCAAGGTCGCGGTGAAATGAATTCCAACGAATCCACAAACACAATGATCGACGTCCCTTCGACCAGCGCCGCCCTTTCGCATACGTGTGTACGTGTTCACTCATTTAACACCCCCTCCTACAACCACGTTAACCAAGTTAGCCATCGACCCAAGCAAGTCGCAATTTAACACCCCATTTCACAACCACGTTAACCAATTTAGCCATCGACCCAAGTAAGTCGCACTTTAACACCCCGTTAACCAATTATATGGTCCGCATCCTCCTCAGTGTTCCCCCGAGGGAAGCTGCGGGCAATTTTTTTCTTTGGAATATCGCGGGTGCAGAGGCTATTCCGAAAGGCAGTCGGTACTAGCAAAAAAGCCCTTTTGGTGTGTTAATGACGCAAATTTTCTTTGCCGACTCATCCAGTGCCACTTGATTGTATGCGTCCCGTAAATCCAGTGTGCTGAAACAATCCCCATCGTGTAGTTGCGCAAACATATCTTCAATGATAGGCAAGGGATATTGTTCAGTGGCGCATGCGGAATTTGGTGTGGCCTTGAAATCACCGCAGATTCTCACTGCGCCGTCTTTCTTAAGAACTACGACTATAGGTGACGCCCATTCCGAGTGTGCCAACGGTGATAACACGCCTAAAGACACTAACCGATCAAGTTCAAGTGACACGCGGTCGCGTAGCGCACATGGAATGGGTCTGGGCTTACAGAACTTAGGTACGCGCCTTCTTTTAGGTGCAGACTGACCGGAGGGCCTGTGATGAGCCCCAGTTCCTCGGAAAACACGTCGTTGAAGTCGTTCAATATGCTATTCACACTAGACTTGCCCGTTTGTTCTGTGGGCTCAGAGTCTCCTGCAACGCGAACCACCGGAGCACCAGCGGCGTTAAGCAGCTGAATTAAATCTCGACCACAGAGGCTTGGTCCCGCACAGTCTAACACAGTCAGCGCACACTCCCCCGTCACTCCCTTATGAGAAACACTGAGCGCAAGCTCCCCAAGCACTGACAGTCGTCCTGTGTAGCAGGATAATTTCACACTGGATGGTCTCAGTTTCGGGCATTGGTCGCGGTGCTTCTCGTACAGTTGACGTGAGATAACACAAACGGGCGACCCAGTATCAACTTCCATGGTAAGCTGCACACCACACCAAGAGAACGTTCGGCGAATTGGTGGCACCAGACAACTTTTCCGTTCCGAGGCCAAGGCCCAGATGTGCGCTGCTTCGTGTTCGTCGAACCTTCCGTCCCCGTGAGAATGTTGGTTTGTGCCCTGCTTGCTGTTCCTTGCTCGTGAGGATCGCGGCTTCGGCATTTCCTCGCAAGGTGACCGCGTCCTCCACAGCGATAACAGCGAGCGTTAGACCAGGTGCAACCGCTCTCATTGTGCTTTGCACTACCGCACCTTGAGCAGTCTTGACGTGTAGCCCTCCGTGTCTCGATCGTCTTGCGGTGTTTTCTGCTGATACGCTTGTACTTTTAACACTGGTGTCAATCCAGATCCGTTCCTTTTTTTTGACGCCACTATCTGCAGCTTCAGCTGAAAGGACTATCACTTCAGCGTCTTTTAATGTTAATTCCCTCTTCGCAAGTAGCTGCTTCTGTAGTGCACTTGACCGGACACCACACACAATGCGATCTGGTAGCATGCGATTTAATGCACTGCCAAAACTGCAATTATCAGCTATTCGGCGAATGTCGACCAGGAATTCATTAATGGGCTCACCCTCCGCTTGACACCGACTGAAAAACTTGTAACTTTCTGTGATTTCGTGTCGCTTGGGGTTGTAGTGCTCACTCAACACTGCCACGACTTCTTCATAAGTCAGCGCATTCGGCTTGCGTGGAGCCACCTTCCCTGCCAGCGCTTGTATCGTGTGCGTGCTTAAGGCAGCAACCAGCTATGCTCTTTTCTTAGTCGAGTCTTCAATGGCATTCGCTTCAAAGTATGCTTCGACTTTATATATATAAGTGGTTATAACAGAAGAAGAGAAAGGAAAGGTGCCGACCCGTAACTGTCTCTTCTTACGAGGACACCTCAACAGGTCAGCAGAGGAATGGGATATGGGGAATAAAAGATATAGGGAAAAAGAAGGAGGGATAAAAGAATAGAAGGAAAATAGACGGAGAAGAAGCCAGCCAACGAGAGAGAAAAAGAAGGAGATAGGAAAGTGGGGATCCGGTCGAAGCAGTCCAAGGGCGGGGTGCCACAATGCGAGAGCTGCACGGCTTCAGGAGACCGCGGAGGGCGAACCAGTCGGCGGGAGCTACGCTGAAGTCGGAGATCGCGAGGGCACACCCGTCTAGCTTGAAATCCTGCGAGCGAATGGCGTCCACTTATCTTTGCTCTCTTCGAAGTCCGGAAGCTGGTGGTGAGCCATGATCGCCTTGGTTGCTCGATTTTTCGTAGTGTCAGGTTCAGGGTCGTCTTTCACTGCATGGGTGGTGAACATCCTCGTCGCCACTGTAGCATAGCCATGGTGTGCGCATAGCAGCGCCGGACCAGCAATGTGTCAACGTAGTCAGCAGAATGAAAAGAACGTTTATTCAAAAGTGTATAACGTATTTATAGGCAGCGTAGTGTTAGCCAGATAACGATGCGCACGTGGTAGTAGCAAAAGTCCGATGTGGTGCAGGCGGCCAGCTGAGGTGTCAACAGGTGCGCGCGCGCACACACACAGAAACCGCGAAGACACAACAGAATGACATAGGGGTGTTAAGCATGCAAGCTGTTGTAAGCTATACTTGACAGCTTTTTTTATAGATGCTGCAACGAAGAGTATACCACAAACATGTGGACCATCAAGCAAACGACGAGTCTCATGGTGGAATAATGAGTGCCGTAATGCGCGCAAAAAGCAAAATAAGGCATGGAAGTTGCTTAGAGATTCACCGATGTCGAGGAATCTTATAAACTTTAATAACATCAAGTGGCAAGGTAGGAGATTGCGCCGACAGGCGAGAAGGGAAAGTTGGCACAAATTCTATAGGGAAAATTGGCACAAATTTTATCGGGAATCAATTCATACGCAGATGAGGCAAGACTGTGGAACTTGGTTGGTAACGTGGCAGGATGACAAGCACACTCACTTCCCCTAGTGAACACAAAATGGGAGAGTTTGGAAGACCACTAGGGGCACATTTTGAACAAGTCTCCTGCTCATACCATTACAGTCCAGCGTTCCAACGATACAAAGCAAGAATAGAAAAACAGAAAATAGAACTCAAATCCACGAACAATGAGGCATACAATGAGCCTTTTAGCTTAGCTGAGCTACAAGCATCGTTAAACTGATGTAACAGAGCTGTCTTAGGCTCTCACCGTATATTATATGAAATGCTCAAACGTCTGCCGTCTGAAATAAAAAAAAACTCTCCTTTGTTTGTGTAATTGCCGTTGGTTTTCCGGTGAGATCCCTTCCGCCTGGAAAGAAGCAGTCGTTATTCAGACTCTTAAACCGGGCAAGGACCCATGCTCAGCATCAAGCTACAGGCCCGTAGCGTTGACGAGTTCCCTTTGCAAGGTTTTTTTAAAAAATGGTAAACAGACGACTGATGAATTCACTTGAAACAAATATCCTTTGAAACATGCCAGTGCGGATTTCGAGAGGCTAAGTCGACTACTGACCACATTGTCCATATCGAGGCACAAATTCGTGATGCTTTCATTCATGAACAATTGTTTCTATCGGTGTTTCTACATATGGAGATGGCCTATGACTCTACGTGGCGCTTTGGAATACTTCAAGACTTGTAAGATTTAGGTGTGCAGGGTAGAATGTTTGCAATAATTGAAAGTTACATGTCCAACTGGACATTTCGTATCCTAGTTGGCACTCGGATGCAAAATGCCACAAGGAGGTGTATTGAGTTGCACACTTTTCCTAGTCAAAATGACCTCCATACGCTTGTCTCAACCCAGGCAGTATTTTTGAGCACATATGTCGATGATGTTCAGGTTGGTTTCAAATCGTGCAACCTTTCATTGTGCAAACGTCAGGTTTGAGTAGGTTTGAATAAGGTTTCTCAATGCGCAAAAGAGCAGTTGCGTCTTGTTCTGTTGAAAGAGGGGCCTCCATTTCGACGCCAACATTGACTAGCATGGTGAACGTCTGTCTGTGAAGACCAAGCTTAAGTTTCTGGGCCTTATATTAGACACAACACAAACCTTCATCTCATACATCAAGTTTTTAAAAGGCAAGTGCCTAAAAACCATGAATATTTTGAAAACTTTGTCACGAACGACGTTGGGCGATGACAGGAAATGCCTGATGAAATTATATAAAAGCCTCGTACACACACTTCTAGATTACGGTGCTATAATCTGTCTGCGACACCATCAGCCTTAAAGATTCTCGACCCTGTCCACCATCTAGGCATTCACCTCTCTACGGGGGCTTTTTGAACTAGACCCGTACAGAGTCTGTACGTAGAATCAAAATAATGGTCACTCAATCCGAAGAGATTTTACATGCCTTTTATGTACTATCTCAAAGTTAACGCAGACGAGGAACATCCGAATCACTCTACATATAATGATGATTTGTCCACTTCTACCTTGTTTCATAACCTTCCTTCGTCGAGACAGCCATATACTCACTCCGTATCAGGAGGCTTGCTTAGGAGACAACTGTGCCACTTGGAGAACACCGTTCCATGACTAAAGCAGTATATGCGCCACCGCGGAAATGGCAAGTTACAGACTGCGATCTATCTTTCGTTCAAGTCGCTGAACACGCGCCTACTGCACATATCCGCACACACTTCCTCGAACTACAGCACAGGCACACTTGCCCAGAATTTTTGACAGATGCTTCAGAATGCCACAATAGTGTGTTGTGAGATAGTCTGTTGTGAGTGTTGTGAGTGTTGGCCCATCCTTTTCTAACTCCGGTATTCGGCACTCCGAAACAAGCATCTTCACCACATAGGCTTACGTGGTATCTCTGGCCGACAAGCACATTAAGAAACTGCAACTACAACGCGCGTAAATATACACAGAATCATTGAGCGTAGTAACGGCTTTAAAATTCTACGAAAACATAAAAACCCAATCTTCGTGTCCCTATACTCTCTGCTATGCAAGATCTATGCTCTCAAGCGACAGGTTGCAGTGTGCTGGCTGCCAGGGCACCATGAGATTGCTGGGAACGCGTTGGCGAATCACCTTGCCGCATCTGTTCAAGACAATGCTGCCACCAATACATCCGTAGCTGTCCCTGCACTTGATCTGAAACGTTTTCTACGACGGGAGCTCGGGGCGTGCTGGCAGAGCCTATGTGATAGGCAAACAGAAAACAAACTACATGTTATCAAACCGGAAATCAGAAGCTAACCAACAATATCTCGATCACGCTACACACAAGTCACATATACAAGACTACAGATAGGAAACACAAAATCGAGGCATTCATATCTTTTATCTGGTGGCGATGCACCATTGTGTGTAATATGTGGAGTACCGCTCATGGTTTTCCACATCTTCTTCCAGTGCAGTGATTTAAATTCTCTCAGAAAAAAAAGCACTTTTCATTGTCACATCAACAGCAGATACATTTGCACTCTTCAATGTTCATCGGTAGAAAACCCCTTTCCACACAAAAATCATTGCTCGCATTTTTAACGGACGTGTGCTCTTTTAACGTCATATACCGAGCCGCTCCGTTGCACGACCTCTGAAGAGAGGTCGCTGCCGCGGTGACTACATCTCCATCACTGTCTATCACATTTTGTCATTTACTCTCATTGCACACATTTCACATCAATGTCATGGTTTTAATGCTTCTATGTTTTTACACGCGTCAGCGCGAGGATTTTCAAGGCCCTTTTACAGCCACCTATTATATTCATTGTTCGCATCACTTGTGCATTGACCTGGCGTTATATGGCCATCAAATTGCTCTTGCGCCATAAAAAACCACGCATCATGATCTTATAGAATTGAATGATGCCCAGTAAGCGTTGCTATTGGTGTTAAAAATATTAGTGGTAGTGTTGCCCCGGCATTTGTTATTTCGAAATAACGGGTTGCGCAATGTTTGCGCAGAGTGCTGTTGGGGCTATTTTATCGCGCACCATTGAAATTTGTGTTATCTAATCCTTACGACTCGGGTAAATGCAGGTCTTTTACGAACATCATAAAAGTTTGCTCAACACTCGCCTAAGCATGCTGATTCGATGACGTTGTGTACACCGAGTTTGCTCTTTTTCGAGAAGTCAATGTTCTACTTCCATCTGAAACTGACGTCAGTAGGAAGTGGTCGGAACTTGCATGTCATCATTCGGGTGGTACATATTACCCGATCCAACACAAGGAATCTGTCAGCGAAACGCAGAGCTCCACTATTGAACTACACCTTTGAAATAGAGACCAGCCAGATAACATTCAGTGTTATTTCAGCTTTTGCAATTCTGGTTTATGGCAAAAAATAGGTAACTATGTGATGTAGAAGATAACAGACTAAGGGAAGAATACCGGCATGCGGGCGATATATATACCATTTGCGTAATGAGCTGCCCGGTTCCCATTGCCACAAAAAGGAGAACACAAACCATTTTCAGTGCTATATCTTTTCTACTACACAAGATATCTCGTGCACGTACAGCGCCTCCATTAGGCCAACCCGCTTTGATATATCGACCATTTGAACCACCCGTAGGGCGGCATCACCCAGATAGCCTCTCTCTGCTCAACACGTGAGGCGGGGCTCCTTCACATTGGAAGAACCGATTGTGGTCCCCCCATACTCATTTGTGATATGGACGATCATGGCAACATATTTCTTTTTTTTTGATATCCTCCATGTTCGTGTATTGCGGATGCCACCGGATCACGTAGCTGGGCGGAAATGCGTGAAACGTTTTTTGTATTTCTCTAAGCTCAACAAAAAAGAGTAATAATAACAGTATGGCTCTTTCTATTTTAATTTAAATAAAAACTGATGGTCGCTTTAACGTTACCTCATTAGTAGATAACGGTGGTGTAATCAGGACCCTTCTAATCACCTTGACAGATTCTTGGCACAATTCACTTCTCGCTGGACATTTAAACCATGCTGCAAAAAAAAAAGAAACGTCTGTGAGAGACAAACTAGCTGCTTATATCTATCCAAGAGTACTTACAGCAAGTACAGTTGTGAAATGTTCAATATGCTCAATCATTTCTTCATGAATTTTAAAAGTGCCCCCAACACGTCCTTCAGGCACCACGCGAACCTACGCGTCTGCTCAGTTGATGCCTAAGCTGGTCTTGATCGTAAAATTCGTCTGAGCGCATTTAAAATGCGTCAGCCTACCAACCAATCCCTTTTTGTGTAGTTCACAAGCTCTGGCAGCTCTCGGGATGCTAAGCTGCTGCCCCGTAATGTTATATTAGTTAACGACTCTCCTTTGATTGCACGACATTCATACTTTTTTTTGTTCCTAAACAATTTTGAGTATGGGCGTGGCTCTGTAGTCGAATACTTGCTTGCCACGTAGATGTCCTCGGCTAGATTCTCGTTCGAACTGCCAAATATGCTCTAAAGGCCTAACAAGACGTAGCATTTGCAACGCGTTAGCGCATGGTTTTCTTGACATATCGTGCTCTCCCTCTCTCCATGGAGAGGGCACGCAGCATCACGTAGCCACGCACCCTCTCTCTCTACAGGGAGAGGGTGAGGCACGCGTCAAAACGTGGTGTGCTGCAATGGGTGCGTGTGGTCAGGCCTTTAAGGCTCCCGTTCCTTCGTTCAAGCGAGTATAGCGTCGTCGTAACCGGCAGAGGGAACGAGGACGAAAGATAGGTAATGCATTGCGCTGTGGAGAATGACGATGATCGTGAAGAGTACCAGGGGCACGGAACGACAGTGGCAAGATGACATGTTTCACGGCGGCCACCGGCAGTGTGAAAGCAGTGCGTGCCGTCTTGAGGTTCCATATGACGTCCTTACTAAGGCACACGGTAAGCGCATCCCCCTATACCACATATAGAAATGAATGAAGAGCTGCATGAAAAGAGGTTTGTCTACGTCGGCTCTTCTGGAACACGCCCACGCACAGTCTTCCGTTATGTGGTGGTTAGCAAGGGAGTCGCCCTAAAGCTACCTCGCTAACGTGCAGTGTTAAACACATGAGCTCAGAATTCCCATAAGGCATAACTGTAATATTCAGGGAACTTTTTTTGTACATTTTTCCCTACATACAATCTTCGCTCACGCAAAACGCACATTTTTCCCTCACAATCACCGACGATGATATCGACGCGGAGGCCCGTCGCTGGGGCCTAGCGGCTAAGGTACTCGGCTGCTGACCCGCAGGTCGCGGGATCGAATGCAGGCAGCGGCGGCTACATTTCTGATAGAGGCGGAAATGTTGTAGGCCCGTGTGCTTAGATTCGGGTGCACGTTAAAGAACCCCAGGTGGTCGAAATTTCCGGAGCCCTCCACTACGGCGTCTCTCATAATCTTATGGTGGTTTTGGGACGTTAAACTTTACATATCGATATCGACGTGGACGCCGGCATCGAGGCCATACCTGCAATTTGCGAGAAACTGAACATCTAACACTATCACCCTTATACTATGAAAGTCACAGTCAGGCACTCGATCTCAAGCTTTGCATGCCCAACCGTGAATGTCTCGATTGCGTTGGCACTTTCGTCAAGTGTTTGTGGCCCTTAAATCATAGGGCAGAAGTGGGGCATCCACAAGCGCCACTCCTGTATCAAGAAGTGGAGCGCGGGTTTTTCCTTTGTTTTTCTTTATTTTTCTATCTTCATTTCTCTTTTTCTTTTCTATGTAATTTCTATCCATTTTCGCCTGAAACTCATCCTATATTTTTCATCGCTCTTCTGTTTATTTGTCTTTTTGAGTTGTTCGCTTTTTTCTCTATCTCTCTTTGCAATAAACTATTTCACTCTTTTTTCGTGCTTTCCTGAAGCTCGACGACACTAAATTTTTATCATTCCGCGGCAAGTTTCCTAAGCTACTATTTTTTTCTATGTTTGTTTGTCATCGTGCATCTTTGGCATCCAGCGCTGATCTCACTGGTCCTTAAGACTTCCGCTTTGCTGTGGTGACCCTTTCTGCAAAGGCTCGCCATGAAAAAGGTAGTGGCGGACGTGACTAGCGGCAGGGGCAGACCTGCCACTGCAAGGAAGCTGCTACGCTCTTCAGTAACATGAGAAGCTGCCGATTCTGATTCTGATGTTACGTCTTATGGCACACACGCATTTCTACCTGCTAAGCATCAACGGCCAAGGCGGAAGTCAGTGACATCGCCCTCAAGTGAAGAGACCGTCATATACAGCAACATTGTAGCTACGACAGTTGCTCATCTGCACGGCGGCGTCATGGTAAGCGTGAACGCTACCTTCAAACAAAAGCTTCTCAACTTTTTCTTCAAACTTGCCTCCAGTCGGCTTCAAGAAGTTCGAGTGAATCCCAGTAAATATATCGATGTCGTACATGCAACAGTTGAGAAGATGGTGCAAACCATGCGAGGTCAATCTCCGCTACGCAATGCCAACGTACGGACATAAGCTCCGCGAGGTGTTAATGTAACAGCTGGTGTTATGTAGGATTTCACCTAGAACTTTCAGCGACGTTTTGAAAACTAAGAACGTTAGCAAGCCTCCATGCATAGTCAACAGCGTGCGTAGGCATGGCTCTTCAACGTGTGTGGCAATTCTTCTCGATTGAAAAAACCTACCTCGTCATATGAAGGCCGGTATAGTGCGGTACCCGGTTCGACCTTTCATACCAAGGCCTCGACAATGCCGCAAATGTGTCAAGCATAGACATGTACGGTCTTTCTGCAGAAGTGTTGTGGTCTGTGCTAAAAGTGGTGGAAATTACAACGTAAATTCTTGTGACAATGCGACATCTCAGTTCCCTAAATGTAATAATGAGCACTTGGGAACGGACAAAAAAAATGTCCCAAGGTAAAGAAAAAAAATTGAAGGCCTTGAAAGAGAAAGCTTCAAAGATGCCTTCACGAGAAAAGACGCTTAGCCGAAGTACCCGTCTAGTTGCTGCAAACGGCACAACTGATTGTTCTCCTGCACGAACAAAAAAAGGTACAGAGAGAGTGAATCAAAGGGACAAAAGGAGGTGCGATTTCGGCACTTCTGCAAAATCGTGGATGGCGCTCTCACCAAAGCCGTAGGGCACACCATTCTCAAAGGTCACTCCTCAGAAAACGTCTGAACCAGCTTCCGTTAAGGGCACGTCTGCAGTAGAAAATGCTAAAAACAGAGCGTCATAAACGGCTTCAGTCAATGGTGATGACCAACTTGTGACCATGCATAGGATGCGTGTTGGCGTTCTCAGATCTCTCATAGCTGGTCATCAAACGCCAGCAGCATTAGCTGCACAACAGCTTTTGGAGGCTTTCCTTCCAGCTCTCGACAGTCTTCACTAAAAGCAACATAAACACCCGTCGAAATTCCCGTCCATATATCTGCTGTATTGGAACGTCAGGTCTCAACAATCGTGTGATGCTGATCTCCTTCTTGTGCTCCTTGCAATGAACATACCACCGAATGTTAGAGCTCTCTAAGAAACCTATGTAACAAATGACAAGCTCAGACTTCCGAGCTATGAAGGCGTCCACAGCTATGCTCGATGCATGGTGCCGGCGTGTGGCTCTTTCCAGTGCACGGACACCGCGCATTCGTGAAATGCTTCGAAAGCGTCATTGTACATACGATCTGATGCACCTTCCGCTGTGATTGACGCAAGCAACTTTTGCGACGCCAATTTCGAATGGGTAGCACTTCCCGTAAGTGTCAGGGAGACACCTACTACTGTGGCGAGCATATATTTTCGGCCTACGCGAACTTCGGGCATCACATTACTGGAGCGCTTGCTATCTCAATGAGGCTCATTATTTCTACTGTGTGAAGATTTCAATGCTCATCATCCTCGTTGGTGTTGTCACCTGCAAGACAATCTAGGAAAGGAAATCAACGAGCTTATTTTAAACATGATTTGCAGACCCTTAATGACGATGACCTCCATATGTCGGCAGAGGAAAGGAGCAATCGATCATTGATCTTGCCATATCAAGGAGAGATACATGTCTTGCTTGGTCAACCTACACATGCCACGCTCAAGGTTCCAATACACCTCGACGGGACCTACGCGTGCGCGCCAGCGTTCGTTTCGTCGCGTCATGCCGACGATGCCACGGAAACATGCACCACGTTGCGTTACTTTGACTCAGGCGCGGTTGAGCGCGTCCGGCGTCCCTCCGTCACGAAGACAGACAGACGTAGTGTTAACTGGGTAACGACGTCGGCGTCGCATTTCGCACCGGTAGCCACCGGGCCGCGCCGACGGGTGCTGGTCACGCCTGGCATCAGAGTGCTTGCGTTTCGCTAGCGTAGCGTCGCTGCGCCCAGCGTGCGCACGCGTCTACGTTACGTCGCAGTATATTAGGGCCTTCGTGAAGTGCTCGCCACCGTTTCACTTGCTTCATATATAACAAATTTGATATTATGAGAGGTGAATGGACAAGCAAGGTATCTGACTTGTGCAATCATGATACTTATGACACGCGTGTCAGTTATGAACATAAAGACATACCACGATCATAATTTGCTCACGGCTGTTCGGCTAGCTCCAAATATACGAAATTTAGTATCACGTGAAGTGAGTAAACGAAGATCAATGACACGTCCAAAGATGATAATCATGGTATGCGCATCATGTGAAACATGACTACATGCTACCCTCATAGCGCGCTCGTGGTCGTTTAACTAGTTCCACATTTAGCACATTTGTTGTTACGTGACGTGAATGGACGACGAATGTAAATGACAGGTCCAAACGAGATAATCATGGCATGCGTGTCATGTAAAACTTGACTAAATGCTACGCTCATAGTGTGCTTGTCACCGTTTTGCTAGCTCCACATTGCCAAATTTGGTATAAGGTGACATGAATAGATGACGAAGGTAAATGACACATCTAAACAAGATAATCATAACATGGAACTCATGTATGGCATAATTTACCTCCGCCTCGTAACGCTGTACACATCAACCTTCCTCATTCGTGCTTCGGATATCATCGATTACCATTTTGCGTGGTATCTGCCAAATTTTTTCAAAATGTGCGTATCACTTGTGTGGTTTCTTGCAATTTCTTACTTGCAAGAAATGTAATAAATCTCGATTTTATCTAAAGGTATTTGCCTGTGCGTTTGGTAGTAATCGTTTATATTAATTGATTATATCGCCAAGTCTGGTTAATCGATCTTTTTTCTCAAGGTCTCCTCATCCACGTTCTCCAGGCCGATAGAAGTGACTATTTGCTCACCTCGATGAGTAAGACTTCGAGTTTCGCAGTTTGCTACCTCATAGGGGCTAATTGCGCTATTACCTGGACCTTTACGCAGTGAAAACGAGAGCAGGTGCCCGCCATTCTACTCTGCAGTGCGAGGATTTCCGTCGTAAACAAATGCTTTGCAGGATATGTTTACGAGGCAGGCCACCCGGTGGCCGCTACACAAGCTCAGAATGGGTACAATAGTAATGCAAAAGGGAAATGCATATTTTATGGCTGCCGTTCGATAAGACCCGTACAGGACGGCCAAAAAAGCAATTTTAGTTTGCGCAAGTAATCAGCACGGCGCTGTTGGTTTAGTTCCAGTTTGAATAGAAGTGTTTGCCAACCCGATTAGAACACTAGGCTTTTGGCTGTCGGTAGATTTCACAACATCGTATCTTCCGAATCTTGAATCACTAACAGCTGCTTCTATCTTGTGATTTAGCGTCTGCTGGTGCACATTGTTCGCTTTCTTGCAATTTCGCCTTGGAATGCTGACAATTTTATTTTTTATTTTATTGCTCTACATGTATCCCCTACAGTAAGATGTTTCTGTCAAGGTGGTTCGCTGCCCTTAATAGCGCACCAATGCTGCTGGCGTCTGTTTTTCTATGTAATCTCGAAAATCCCGCAAACACTTAAGCAATTAGGCATTGCTAAAATTTTTAAGGACAACAGATTTTTGTAGGAGCGACTTCAGACTCTTAAAATGATATCTTATACTTCACGAGACTGTCGCTCTGGTGTGCGAGTTTTGTGTATGTATGTGCAGTCTTCTTTTTTTCCCCTTTAATCTTCTTCTGATTACCCCGTCCCTTTCCCCTGTGCAAGGTAGCAAACACCACCCGCCGGGGCGTCTGCGCAAGGAGGCGTTTGGTGTGTAGCGACACCATGGACCCGAGCTAACGGGGGGGTTTTCGACTCCCTCCCACGCCTAGCCGTGCGTGGCTATGCTGTGTCCGGGAAAAAGGGAGTCCTGGGGGTTGAGCTGACGCCGGGTGATTGGACCTTTGAGGCCCCCCGGCAGAGGCAACACACCTCTTTGGCCCCGGCTTCACGTATACGGCCCCCCTGGGCTGACCCAACCAGGGAAAATCAGTAGTTGCCTTTTCCTGTCTTTCTCTCTGCCCTGATCTTCGTATTTTTATCTCTTTCAATCTTTCCTGTCATCTCCTCACTTCTGTTTACTTCCATCCTCCAGGCAGTTAGGGTTAACCTTGTGTAGTTACCCAACCTTGGGTAGTTATATTCGGTTATAGCGGCGATGCATGGCTGGCGTCTTCAAGTGTTTACTATTCAACCTTGTAGCTTCCCCTTGTTGGGCTCGGTGGTGGGTGGCCACCATCGCCACCTAACTTTAAACAATCTGTATGGCTAACTTTTCCCCCCTCTCTTTGATCACCGCCCAAAAAGATGGCATACGAAGACCCGTTCGTCTTTTCAAAACCAAAGCAGTCTTTCCCTAAGTTTCATGTCATACATAGCCAGAAATAAAACAAAACAGTTCGAACACTCTCACCCTTCCTTGTCTCAAAAATACTCACAGAAGCAATCGGCCCAGGATATCATGTAACCAAGTTAAGAAGCGGCGACCTCTTTTTGGAAGTTCGCGACAAGCTTCAATATGACAATTTACCTAAACTGCTAGCGCTTGGGGATGTCCCAGATTCCGTAGGCCCCCACAGATCCTTCAACACAGACCGCGGTGTCATCTCTGATGACGACCTTCTTGGATTATCAGAGAGTGAATTATTGGAAGGCTGGCAAGACCAGAATGTAGTGAAGCTTCAAAGAATAGTAATACGACGAGACAAAAAAGAAACACCAACGAAACATATAATTATCACCTTTGGTACCGGCGATTTACCCGATTCAATCAAAACCGCTTACTGCAAGCTTCGAGTCAGGCCCTTTATACCAAATCCTCGTAGGTGTTTTAAATGTCAGCGCTTTGGACACGGATCGCGAATCTGCAGGGGGCGCGCGACTTCCGCAAACTGTAGCTTCAACGAACACCCAGCGAACAATTGTACTGCTGCATCGCACTGTAGAAATTGCGAAGGAGACCATCCCGCGTACACGCGAACGTGCCCATCCTGGAAAAAAACAAACAAATTCTTCAACTCAAAGTTAAATTCAATCTGTCTTTTCAAGAGGGGCGCCAGCGCTTCTCCATCCATAACAAGCACTCTCCTTCTTTTGCAGATGTGACGCGCCAGGGCGCCGCGCCACATCTTTCCGCGTCTGCGAATGTCACACCAAGTGTGACCGCGGTCGCGGCATCTGCGCCCAAGGCTGGAGTAGCTTGTGCAGCTCCGCCTAATGCCAAACAGGTTCAGCAGACTTCAGAGTCTGCAGGGCTCCGGACCACTGCACCTGCAGTGGCGTCCGAAGCTTCTGTGAATCTGCCTGCTCATCAGGCACCATCCGCCACCTCGCAGGAGGTGATGGATACAAGTCCCACTCCTTCTGCACCTCAGACGCCGAAGGATGGGCGCAACTCTTTGGAGCGCGCCCAGAAAAAAAACCGTCAAATTACGGGGCCTCAAAAGGCCCTGTAACCTGAAGTGACACTTCTTGTACACACAGCTCCACACATCTTTAAAATGACTCATATAATATAGTGCAACTTTAGAGGCCTACTGAGGAACCTCGACGATATCCAAGAAGTTTTACACAAACATACCCCATGTTTGTTTTACACAAGTTACACATGTTTGTTTTACACAAACATGTGTGCAAGAAACACTCACAAAATCAAGACACACTAACTTTCTTCGAATTTACGCTTTCTTTCAAAAAGACCGAGATGACGCTGTCGCTTCATCCGGTGCTGTTGCCATAATCGTTAATCAAGGAACAGCCTGTACACTTTTACCTCTTCAGACATCCCTGCAAGCAGTAGCTGTCCGAGCTGTCATCTTCAACAAATTGCTAACAATTTGCAGTATATACATACCGCCAAACCATCAACTGACTAAACACGAGTTTCAGTCGCTGATAGCTGAACTTCCAGAACCGTATCTCGTCCTAGGGGACCTAATGCTCATTGTAGCCTATGGGGTGAGTCTCGCTGCGATGTGCGAGGTTGCCTGATTGAACAGTTTCTTTTTTCTTCCGGTGCGTGCCTTCTGAATCGGAAAGAGCCAACATATTACAAGACCGCTAACAATACGTACTCAGCCATAGACCTCAGCATAACATCCCCATCCCTCCTGCCTCTACTTAAATGGGAAGTCATTATTATTCCATACAGCAGTGACCATTTTCCTATTGTTATCAGCACATCAATAACAAAAATATGCCCTGCACAGGTTCTCAAATGGCTCACCGACAAAGCCGATTGGGAACAGTATCAAAAATTGGCTCTATCAATATTGTCTGACATGGAGGGGATAAGCGTAGAAGCTGCTGGGAGCTACCTGACAGCATTTTTGATTGATGCTGCAACGAAATGTATACCACAAATATGTGGACCATCATGCAAACGACGAGTCTCATGGTGGAATATTGAGTGCCATAATGCGCACAAAGAACAAAATAAGGCATGAAAGTTGTTTAGAGACTCGCCTACAGCCGAGAATCTTATAAACTTTAAAAAGATCAAGTCGCAAGGAATAAGGGTGCGCCGACAGGCGAAAAGAGAAAGTTTGGCATAAATTCTTATCAGGCATTAATTCATACACAGATGAGGCGAGAGTCTGGAACATGGTTAGTAAGGGAGCAGGACGACAAGTACACACACTTCCTCTAGTGAGCACACAAAGGGAGAGCTTGGAAGACCAGGCAAACACTCTTAGGGCGCACTTCCAGCAGGTCTCCAGCTCATCACACTATAGTGAAGCGTTCCAACGATACAAAACCACAATAGAAAAACAGAGATTAGAGCGCAAACCCACAACACATCAGTCATACAATAGACATTTTTCTTTGGCTGAACCACAAGCCTCACTTACCGTATGCTGCAATAAATCTACCCCAGGCCCTGACCGTGTGGCATTTGAAAGGTTAAAACACCTGCCCACTGAAACCCAGAAAGCTCTCTTCTTTCTGTACAATGCGATATGGTCTTCCGGCGAGCTACCCTCAGCTTGAAAAAAAGCTATCGTCGTCCCAATTTTAAAACAAGGCAAGTACCCGTCCTCAGTTTCCAGCTATAGGCCAATAACGTTAACCAGCTGTTTTTGCAAGGCCTTGGAGAAAATGATTACCAGGCGCCTGATGCACTTCCTTGAAATTAATGGCCTACTTGACCCATACCAGCGTGGGTTTTGAGAGTCTTGTTCCACCACCGACCACCTTGGCTGTATCGAGGCACATGTTCACGACGCTTTTGTTCATAAGCAGATTTTTCTTTCTGTGTTCCCCGATATAGAAAATGCCTATGGCACTACATGGCGCTTTCGCATATTGCGAAACCTGTCACATTTAGGTGTGCGGAGTAGAATGCTGATAATTATCGGAAGCTACCTGTCCAACCGTGCATTCCGTGAGCGATTTGGCACATCTCGAGTATTTGTTTAAGAAACAGGAGTGCCACAAGGAGGTGTATTGAGCTTCACACTTTTCATAGTTAAAATGAATTCCTTGCACCTGTCTCTCCCACGTAATATTTTTACTGCATATATGTCAATGATGTACAGATTGGTTACAAATCGTGCAACATCTCAAAGTGCCAACGTCAAGTTCAACTACAGTTAAACAAGGTATCTCAATGGGCAAATGAGAATGGTTTTATACTCAACGCGCATAAGAGCACTTGTGTCTTGTTCAGCCGAAAGAGGGGCCTCCATCCTGACCCCGACATTGACCTGCATGTTCAGCCTCTGTCAGTGACGACCGAGCACAAGTTTATTAGACACTAAACACCTTCATCCCACACATCAAGTATTTAAGGCACAGGTGCTTAAAACCAATGAACATTTTGAAAGTGTTGTCACACACTACATGGGGTAGTGACACGAAATGTCTAATGAATTTATATAAAAGCCTCGTACACACACGCCTAGATTACGGTGCTATAATCTATCAGTCGGCAACACCATCAGCCTTGAAGAATCTCGACCCCATCCACCATCTAGGCATTCGCCTCTCTACGGGTGCTTTCCGAACTAGCCCTGTCTAGAGCTTGTACGTGGATTCGAATGAATGGTCGCTCCACCTACAAAGATGTTTCCTGTACTTTTTGTACTTTTTGAAGGTGTAGGCAGATAAGAAACACCCTTCCCATTTCACAATTAATGATTTGTCTTGCTCTGGCTTGTTCGAGAACCGTCCTTCGTTTAGGAAGCCCTACGCACTCCGTGTAAGGACCTGGCCGAAGAAACGGGTGTGCCTCTTCTTGAACACAGTTTCGAGGCTCGTGCAACATATCTGCCATCGTGGCAGTGGCAGCTTATAGACTGTGATGTCTCTTTTGTTGAAATCGCAAAGCACGCACCACTTGCACACTTACATACATACTCCCTAGAACTACAACATAAATACACATGTCCTGAGTTTTTTACCATTGCGTCAACGTCAAACACTTCTGCGTCATATGCAGCTGTAGGCCAATCATTTACTGAGGCCGGCATTTATCATCCTGATGCAAGCAATTTCACAGGAGAAGCTTACGCAATATTGGCGGTCGTAAAACACATCGAACAGATAAATTACAAAAGGCGGTAATATACACAGATTCCCTAAGCATGGTCAAAGCCCTGAAAACTCCTAAAAAAACACAAGAACCCCTTGCTGGTGTCACTTTGCTCACTTCTGTGCACACTGTATACATCAAAACAGCATGTCGTTGTCTGCTGGGTACCAGGGCACCATGAGATACAAGGGAACGTTTTGGCCGACAATATAGCTGCTTCCGCCAACGACACTACTCCCAATGCATCAATACTAATCCCTGCACTTGACTTAAAACCTTTTCTAAAACGAAAGCTCAGGTGGTATTGGCAGAACACGTGAGATAAACACAGAGATAATAAACTCCATGCTATTAAGCCGCAACTAGGTTATTGGCCACCACTATCAAAATCACGACACACAGAAGTAACACTAACAAGGCTTTGAACAGGACATACAAACTCTACACACTCATTTCTTTTATCTACCGGCAATACATCATATTGTGAGAGATGTGGAGAACCCCTTACGGTTCTCCATATTCTCGTCCAGTGCAATGAGCTAGATGCTCTATGAAAAAAGCATTTTTACTGCCCTACCAACAGCAGCTCCCACTACACTCTGGGATGCTCATCGGTAGGGATCCGCTTTTTAAACTGCCAACACTTTTCACGCTTTTTAAAAGATGTGCATAGCTTTCACCCGATATTTTGAGGTCATCCGTAGCACGACCTCTGTACCGTGGTCGTGGCTGCGGTAACTACATCGTCATCATGGTTTTATTATCATGACATTTTGTCTTCCACTTTCACTACACATATCTCACGCCACTGTCATGATTTTATTACTTCCATGTTTTAACCCGCGTCAGCGCGAGGAATTTTAAGGCCCCTTTACAGCCACGCATCATATCAATGTTCATATCTCTAGTCAATTGAAATGGCACTCTTTGGCTATCAATTGGCCCTTGCGCCATTAAAAACTACTCATCGTCGTCAAGGTAGCACACACTGATTATCCCCAACTGCTTAACATTCCTGCTTTTCCTGCTTCGCTCTTTTTTTTGCTTGCTCCTTTACCATATTTAAATTAACGTCATAATACTATAAATAGCTTCTCCTATATTTAATTCGGCAGCATGTCGCCTGGCCTTCACTGCCACCTATACGCGCTTATATAGAGCTGACCAAGAATATCCCAAAACGTGCTTTATTGTCCAGAAATGATTGCCGCGATGAAAGCCTACAATTCCAAGCTATGTTGAGATCTTTAGTGCCCGCGATGCTCACTGTTTTCAACAGAATAGTGATTCAGTCATTTCAATGGACACTACAGGTTCTGGATCTTGAGAAACCAGCCCTGGCAAGTCCTCTTGATGATTTAGGATTCTACCCTAAATATAGACAACCACGGAGGAACCCATCTCCAATACTTCTCGGTTAATAACTTGTTATATCTTTCCTCCTTGCTTTCCGTATTTTTTCCCTTTCCATTTGCAACCACTCAGGATAGTAAACTGGCTGCAACATCGGTAACCTCTTTGCTTTTTGTTTGCTTTTTTGCTCTTGTCTGCTTAATTTCAATACAAGTGTGTCAAACAAAGCTAAACTAGCCTTTGAATTTCACTTCTTTCTTTTATCCTAAGGCAATACAGTTTTATGAAAGCACTTTCGCACCATAGAAGCTTGAGTTTCTTTGGCGTAAGAAGGCGAGAATATGCAAGACACTATACAGTGACATGTTTTTAGCTGCTAATGTTTTTTTAAATATATATAATGCTACGGCATCACTCGAGTAAGATTTTTGGCACTTTGATGTTGTCGACGCGCAAGCGTTGATGCTTGTGCCTGCTGTTCACAGCGTTGAACTGAATGTCACAGCGCTGAATTGGTCCCTTTTCTGTTTATTATGCACCTCTCTGTAAAGTGTTTGCACATTAAAATATGTTTATTTCTTGCTAATGCTGAACACGTGCACAAAAAAAGGCAGTGTTAACGTATATCAAGTTTGACAACATCTATAATACGTGCCCCCTCCCCCCCCCCCCCCATTGTCGACCACTTCACTCTCTAAATATTTAAAGTTAGATATTGCATTCATGAGTGACAGAGAACATTCAAGCGGAAGTCAAATTACTGCCTCCTCTGCTTCGAGGCTCCCAGACATGTCTTCAATACTCTAAAAATTTTCACTGTTTCGTTCAACGAATTCAAACGCTAACATTCTGAGCATAGGTTTACCAATTTGTGTGCACCATGTAGTGAGACGGTGTGCGGGAAAACAAATAAGTCATACTTTCCATTTTTAACGCTTTCACCAAGATTTGCATGGTTGAAGTTCGTCCCTTTCAAGAAAGTGATTTAGGGTGTGCAGTGAAGCACGGAAACTTCTTCGAACGGGACGAACTATCAGGGCTCCAAAGCGAACGAGGAAGTGCACTACAGAAGAAAGTATCTAACACTACCGAATTCGTGCTAAACCGAGAGTTCTAGCTTTCATGGCTGAATTGTCCCGAAGGTGCAGCCACAAAGGAAGCGCCGCCAACACAGTTCCTCCACTCGCTTACCTCGTGGTATACTCGAGGTCGCTCTCACTGCGCGCCACAAAGTGCAAAACGCTGCATAATATTGACCAGGTTGGCCAATTATCAGAAGGTGTATGCACGGAAAGTGGACGAAGGCATTAGCAATTCAGATGAGAGATGCTGCAGCGCAGCGCTGCTCTTTTTCACGGGTGGTTTCTCGAAGTGTTCAACCCCGACAGTTGGCTTGAGACCTCTCGGGAGCCAAGGCAGAGATAGCGAAACTAGCGCGATTCTAGCTACGTGTCACCTGTAAACATCCGGTGCTTTCAGTGTGCTATAAAACATTTTTGTTTTTATTTTGTATATAAAGCAAATAAAGCGAATGCTGTTCTCAGTTGCGCTCTTTCACCTGTATTTGCAAAAAGTGAAGTAACCTTGCCTGAAAATGACTGCTTCTTTTGGTGCTTAAAAACACCAGTCATGGGAAGAATTTTTTATGCACACTAAGAGAGAGAGGGAGAAAAAAAGAGAATAAAATGAGAGAAAGGCATGGAGGTTCATCAGAAATTTGAGCATCCTGTTTGCTACCCTGCACTAAGGGAAGGGAGATTGGGGAATAAAGATGGGGAAAAAAGCGAAAAGCGAAATAGATGCGCGAAAGAAAAAAGAAAAAAAAGTGAGCTGGGATGCTATAGCCTATTCAATAGGCCACTACCACGCAAAAAGTTCAATAATGCCTTCACGGATTTTCTGTACCAAGACTGATCATGTCGCCTTTCAAGCACTGACTGTTCTGACAAGGGTCTGTAGTGGAGGCGAGCTAACGCAGCAGCTAGCTGCCTTCTTTGCACGCAGGGCAGTGACAGAGAACGTGCTCCATCGTTTCTTCGCCGCCGCATTCATCGCTAGCAGCATACAAATTTTTTTTTTTAGAATCGGCAAGGTGATTACTACACTAAAGTAGGATCATCAATGGATGACTCTTATGCTTTCCGTGGCCTAATTTTCGAGTGGATTCATTTGCTTGTTTGCAACGAGAAGAGAGCCTAGCCAAAAAATTTATCTCTCTGTTTTTTTCTTTCATGATGCCTACGTGTTTCAATTTCTGCTGCAGATTTTACCAGGAATTCGTTATTTTGAGAAAACCATTTAGGGTACAATATATCCTAAAAATTCGCCTTTTTTTTAGCTGCTTGTGTTCTCAATGTATCCACCTGAGGAGCGTCTCATGACAGCTGCAAGGAGAAAAAAATCTTAAGTAGTCGCTTGCTATAAAATACACAAAACAAAACCTTCGCAAAACAGAGATAGGCTTGCGATAATTGTAATGGAGTATAAAAGACCATTCTGAGCTCTTGCTGCTTGAACGAATATCTTGAAAAGTGCTCTTCAGGGCATCACATACATGCGTCTAAATTTAAATTTAAATTTAAATTTAAAGGTAATGCTTCAGTGTGTATCGCAAAGAGTTCAGGGAATCCTAAAACATTGACGAGAAGGTTCAGGACAACGGTGGCAGCCTGTCGGCTGGAGCCAAGCGTTATCAAATCTGACTACTTTCACTCATGATCTAGGAAAACAGATTGGGAATAAATACAATAACGCGGTTTTCTTGAGAATAATGTATTACCAGTTTAATACTCCTCTCCTGTCTGCGATCCGCGTCAAAGTTTTTATCGGGCAAATCAGTGGATAGCTGTATTATGAGTTACGAAAAAAAAACTCTGCGATGTCGCTAACAAAATTGTCTTGACTTATTCGGACGAAGAGGACATTATCGGAGTGCCGGCGAATGAACAGGTCAAAAGAGAAAGTTACGCTGGGATATCTAATTGACAGAAATATTTATACAGTGGCAATATTCTTTATTTAGCATATAATCATGAAAGCAAGACATGAGATTATTTTCGTAGCATTTTAGTTCATTAGCCAGACAACGCACCATGAGTGTACATTGCTAATTTCACTAAACCTGGTAATGTTCTATTCGCTGCTAACAATGAAGCAGGTTGGAGATTTGTTTTCAAATATGCAGGAGGTATACTGTTGTTGTATTACAAGTGTTTTATTTAATGAACTAAAACGTCATTCAACAAAAACTTTCAGATATAGCGTCTCATGATGTGCTTAACAATGAAATCACTATTGTTAACAACGGTAAATAGAAAAGGGCTGGTCAGGAAATTTGTGATCTCTGTGGCCGTAAAATGATGTATCATATGGGACGGAACGCTTCGTTTTAGTGTTTATGGCAGCGATCAACAGACTGGTGCAAAATCCGCTAATGACATTTTCTGAAGGCTACACTGACCCCTATAACGCCGATAGGTAATGAAACTTATTAAAACTGAAAGTACAAGAAATTTTTGCAAGAAGATACCTAATTTGCTATTATACTTCACATTTGTTTTACGTTTGTAGGAGAGACGGCTTTCAGCAACCATACTTTTAAAATATTTGTTCAACCATGCGCCCAAGTATCTCTTAACTTCGTCGCAGTATTTCTAAAGGAAGTAAATAATGCGACACACTTTGAGAAAATGTTGTTTAAGCGCTATAGTGCAAACTATATTACGCCAGGTCAGCCTATGATGGTTCAATGAAAACTTTAGAGTAGTTTGTGTAACATTCTCTACAAAGCCGCTTAAGCAAATATGCTTTTTGTCAGTTCAACTGTCCAACTTTTTGGGTGTAATTATGGAGCCACCACCACCACGACCTGTTACAGTTTCTGACAATATTAACATATCGGGATTGGAGCAAGACGCAATGAAATGCCAAAGCCCCAACAGCTTTGTCCGTATGCAAGCTTCTTTCCAACATTTTTTTTCCTGCAGGATCGACAACCTTTTGTATGCCCCATTGTCTCGTACTACCATTGACGAAGTAGACGTTTTGCAGAAAATAAGTTACTGTCAAATGCAGTGTAGCAAAGTCCTTGAATAGCAAAGGCTCTGTTTTCCTTGAGACCCCATATAAAATACAAGGATATAACCTTCATTTCGCGTGAGTTCGTCCCCTTTTAAGACTCACCCTGTTCCATGTAGGATATTATTGGTAGTCGTCAAAAATGGCCTCTCACAATTATCATAGCGAGAGCGCGGTCATTGGTTTGGCGGCTGCTGGCATCGAAATGAAACGAATGTCCGAGTAATCATTCTTATGGTAAACATATGGGCAGCAGCTGTTTACACCATATAAGAATCTCCATATGAAATACTGAAGGCACTGCAGCCGTGACCACCACGGATAAATAACAAAGAGATGAAAGGGCTTCGTTCCTCAAATACTCTAATATTTGGGAAGAATACTGAGTGGACTGCACTGAATGAGGGCTCTGAGATTGTATGAGTGCTTTGTTAAAATCGGAACTTTCGAACTTACTGAATACGGAACCGAAGACGATTAAAACGACCTAATAACAACGATTAAAATCAAACAAAAGCAAGAAGTTTTAGCCCCTGTATGGGAGCTTTGTTCACAAGTGAAACTCACTTTTCCCTTCGTCTTAACAAGGCTACCGTATGGGGGCCGTAATGTATTGCTTTTCTTTTGCTTGTAACCGAGGCCGGTGTGTTGTGTGTGTTTAGTTCATGTCCATTCCTGACTATATATATATATATATAGTCAGGAATATATATATATATATATATATATATATATATATATATATATATATATATATATATATATATATATATATATATATATATATACAAATAGACGATTTGTGAGAAGTCACAACGTAATTCATTTCTCTCGACGTTTCAGCCAGAGTCTGGCCTTCATCAGGAATTAAACACTACCGATTCTGTCGGCTCGCGTTCCCGATCCAAACCCGATTCAAAGGGTATAGGCGTATCGCCATTGCCATCGCGAGCTAGGACTGCCTGGTTCTGCTGTGACGCTGCCTGTTTGCCGAACCATCTTTCGCCTCTTCTGTCCTGACGCCGCTACCGCTTTCGCCCTGCGTCTTCATTATATTTTCGTGGAGGTTCAGCAAACTATATCGCTCGAAAGCATTATACTTTCCGCACTTTGCTCAAAAAAGGTTATGATTCCACTAGCGAATATATCGCTTCGTACAGCCTGCACTGCGCACGTCACGCCGGCCGCTGCCTGTACTGCTTCCATTGCGATTGACGGCCTCATCTACGTCGTCGAAATGCTAGTGTTGGATTCCTGCTCTCATGGCCTCATTTCAGGTTGGTACTTTCTCTCAGCTAATAAGGCCATTATTGACTGCTCTCGCGCTGAGGTTGCATTTGAAGTGCTTTGTGACGCTCCGTTATTTGACGCTCTTGAAACCGGAGACAAACTATTTGTTGCTGAAGACGCAACAAATAGTTCTTCGTTCATCGCAAGTGTTCGCCTCTACCTTAAGCCATTTTGGAACTTCGTGACTGCACCAGTGGATGCTCATCTCGAACCTCTTGTCATGTCCTGTAACACTGGTTCGGGGCGATTACGTCAGGCATGTTTACAGTCTCGACTCTTTTGCAATTATCGACATGCCGACTGGTACTTCCGCCGAAAGCGAAGTCACCGGAGTGACTTGTGCCTTTTCGCCGCAGGTCAGTACTGCGGTCGTACTGAGCAGCTCCATCACCAACACGTTTATTGTTTCGCAGCGCGCTCAGCTTCTACGACTCCTGGACAAGTTCCGTCCTTTCTTTGACAGCCAGCATTCTCCCCTCAGCCGCACGCCAGCTGTGTGTCACTTCATCGATATGGGTACCAATACGTCACTGCGTCAAAGACCCTATCGCGTGTCTGCTACAGAACAACAGGTTATAGACGATTAAGTAGTTGACATGTACAATTGTGGCGCCCTACAGCCTTCGAATAGCCCATGGGCATCTCCAGTTCTTCTCGTTAAAAAGGACGGTTCAATACTCTTCCTGTGTTGACTACTGTCGTCTTAGGAAATTACTCGAAGGACGTTTACCCCTTACCGAGAATCTCTTCTACTAAGATACGGAGCGGCTACTTGCAAGTCCTTATGGAACCTGAAGATCAACCTAAGAAGGTCTTTGTCACACCTGATGACAATAACAAATTCGATGTTATGCTTTTTGGTCTTTCCAACTTGTCAGCAACATTCGAGCAGATAATAGACAATCTTTTGCGTGGCCTGAATGGAAAAATGTGCATATGCTACTTAGATGACTTGGTTATAATTTCACGAGATTTCCCCACGCATCCCCGTAAGCTGGATGGAGTACTACAGTGCCTAACTGACTGTGGCTTTCAGCTCAACTTGAAGAAATGCCGCGTCGGCGCGTGTCTGTTCCCCCTCCTCGGCCATGTTGTGTCTAACGACAGTATTTTCCCAGACAGTGCCAAGCTTAGGGCAGTTACAGACATGAGCCTGGATCTCTGAAAGAGCTGCGCAGCTTCCTTGGCCTCTGTTCGTATTTCCACCACTTTATTCGGAATTTTGCAACCACCCCCTTGGCAAACGTCTACAGAGTGACTCGAAATGTTACGCTCCAAGTTTTAATCGAGGTGAAGATGCTGGCAACTATTCACTTGAGGCGTGCGTTTACCCATTTGTTTGTGCTTTAAAAAACGTCGTAATGAACCTATTGTAGTTTTAACGTCAAAGAAGTTTGAACATCTTCATTTTTATTGTAACTTTTTTGTAGTTTTTAAGGCCAAGAAAGAATCTCCCTGAAAAATATGTCTCTCTATGAAGTGGTGATCACTCACTGTCCCCGCTTATCATGAGAATTGTTTGCGACGTATCATTGCGCAGCCCCCATAGCACCACTGCGTATCATTTGCTAAACAGAAAAGCTCGTTTAAGAGTAAACAGACTATATCAGTCACTTACTTCCTTGAGTTATTTTTTTTAAGTCTTACATTTCGGCATTCAATCGGTCTCTTTTTCATGGGGTGACTTTCCGGTAGGCTCTGGCTTTCCTTTAGAGGCTGTTTCTCTCTCTAACAAGGTTGTTCACTCCACTATATAAGCATTTGAAAGCTGTATCTTTCCGGTATGCACTTACCGCTGTCTCTACTTTTGTCGCAGGGGTCGATACAACATGAATATACCTTCTGCAAATCCAGAGTCATCATCAATGTGTAATGCGTATCTGTCCCGGAGAAATAAAATGACAGCTCAAGAAGCCTACCAATCAATGACACGCATTCCGTGCTTTAATTTTCTTTGTCGGGTTCGTGTTAAAGAGCCACAGGTTATCGAAATTTCTGGATCCCTACACTATGGCGTCTCTCATAATTGTATGGTGGTTTCGGTACGTTAAACCTCACGTATAAATAAATCATTTTCTTTCATAATAAACTTCAGGCCTGATCGCTTACTCTAGCTCTATTTTCAGAGATATAACATATTTCTTAGTGCCAAGTTTTTTTTTTGCCCTGCATATATAGGCAGCCATTCAATCATCGTGTGCTAATGTAGAGTAAGCTTGTGATTAGCTATTCTTTGTTGGCAGTAAGCGCTATAAGTATACAAGTTGATATGCGTTGCATATCCCCAAGAACAATCTTTTACGTAGACCAATTATAATAATTGAATGAAGACAAAATGCTTGACCACTTTTGCCTTTTCAGCGATAGTCATCAGGAAATTGCGGGTCCAGGGCAATATACCGCAGTGTTTTGTATAAAGTTGTACGGTATTTTAAGTACTCACCTTAAAATTGTGAGTGGGTGAATCACTGCAAAATACAGGAAATGTTTTGTGAGGTGAGTTCACTTGAATTTACACAAACGAAACTCCCCGCTTGAGAGTTTGTAATTGCTAGATAATATTTTCTCATTTGAGATACCTTAATGGCCCTTGCCAGTCTCATAGTTCCAGCTGCCTTTATTTAACGTTACTTATTCTTGAAAATAACATTTTTCTTTTAATTTTTAATTTTCAATAGAACTTTCTAAAAATGCGTCTCTTTTCTGAACCACTGGTTGACGATGTTCCACATTACGAAGGTACAATATTGGGCCTGTGATGACCTTCTTTTCAAAATAATGATAGTACACGATTCGTAATGTGAACTCTGACTTGATGATTAGATTTGGATATCAAAAGTTGATGTCACCCTATCCAAACGCTACTACTTAAACCATGCTAACTTGGTTTTGCGAGTTAACCAGGTTTAGTTTACACGCGACACGAGCGAAACCCAAGGAGGCTGTAATACAACCTGTTTGGAAAAACTATCCTCGACCAGCGCACTAGCAACGCATATGGGCGTTCATTCAGGGCGTTCACATGAACTCAGCACCCATTTGTCCCACAAAAAGCCACATGCGCTGGTAGTATAGTACGCGCGGTGAGACATATGTGGAACCACCGCACGCGTAAGGCCCTAGCAACGTGTGAGTTAGTTATGTAGCTATGTAGTTTTTCACCCTCACAGGATGCCACCTTCAAGAGCACATGTCGTGTTCTGCAAATCAATCATGTGGCGTTGATGGTATGAGAGGTCAGATGAAAAATACTCTTGAAGTCATTCCACAAGCAAAATCTACAATGCTCGCTTACTTATATTAATCACGCTACTATATTCTCGTGTGCAATTTTCGTTGTATGTTTCTTTTCACGTGGTGTCGTCTACAGAAGTACTGCTACGCCCACTGTGAACTATCGTGTAAATGACAGAGCAAATGTTTTGTCATCATCAGATTCTTTGTGATGCAGACGTATGCTTAGTCCACTGTACCCTTGCCTCGACAAGTCAGCCGGGTGGTCTACTCCGTAGCGTGTCGTGTCACAGATGGTATAAAACGTGAACTACAGAAAACACAGTGGGGTCAACAGTAGCGAGTTTGTAAACCTAACCTATTCAGTGGCAGACCATTTGCACCTAGTCGACTGAATTTAATCAATATGCATATGCTCCATTTACTGCCAACTTGCTCGATCGGCCGGCGTTACATAACTGAGTGTTAATGCCGGATATCGTTTGCTGATGTGGAAAGTGTTCGGTAGTTTGGGATCGATAATGTATCATGGTATTCATCCCTAAGTGATCCGTGCTATGTGACTCGTCCTGTTCCAGTTAGAAAAGGTATACAAGGTTTCAGTGTAACTTTAAAACAAATGCAGAAGCATTATGGTATGTTTTTGCCTGATTTTCTTGATTGCAATTCTACACTTGCACGAACACTGTGACCCACAAACTTTGGCCAGTGTTGCTTTGAAATAGGCAAGCCAACTCTGTGCTACTTGCAAGGCAGTTTATACTCGGCCAGCTCTGTTGTACTCGCAGCACGCTCCGCCAAAGCGATAGTATCCAATAGAATACCTGGCCCCATTTTCCGCATGGAAGTCGTTGCTTCACTTCGTTCGATTTTTTTGCGAAAGTGAACCGAGCAACCTTCATCACTTGATATATATCTCTGATCGCAGTGGAGTTTCCTTCCGAAATTCTCTCTTCAACATTGACTGAAAAACTTTTGTTCTTTCCTCAGCAATACCATTATAGGGGCAACCACGCAACTGCTGCGTCATAAGCATCCGAGTCTGGTTGTCTCATTCTTTTGTATTGCGTGTTTTGCCATATACCTAAGGTTCTTGGGAGCTCCTGTTTTTTAACTGCTATTTCTCGTTGTCAGTTTATCGCAGTAGAGAGGAACAATAACAAGAGAAACTTTGCTGAAGAGTTTTTTTTTGCCAAAAGGTGAGCTGCATCTGCTTGCTGAACAAAGTAAAATACTTACATGAACATGGAAAAACATAAATTCCAAAGCAAGATTCGTGTTTTCTTTCTAGAACTCACCAACTTTCCATAAAGCACCCGCAAAGCTACTGAAAGGTGCTTGGTTGAATATGTCATCGAGTAGCTCATTGAACAGTTTGCTTGAACGCAATGATTTCAAGACGCATTTAGAGCGTGGTAAGCTCAACGCGCTAACTAGTTTTTTTCTCTTCGCTGCGTTCATGCAGTAGCAAAAGTGGAACTTACTGAACGCAAAAGAAAAATTACTCTCCGACGATCCAAGATCAACGACATTCCAAAAGATCTTTTATCAGCCTGTTAAGGCGTGTGTTTTAATGAACAATGACGCTGAAAGATCGTGCAGACTACGTTTTCTAAAATTCTGAAAACTATGTGGTCAAAGTGTGGTTCTATAAAAAACTAAATAAAGGGCAACATATATATTTCAATGGGAATTTTACTCGTGTATTACATTATCTTGACCCCTCTTTGGTATTCGTGTAAAAAAAGCCACAAAAAATGAACACGCAAGACTTAAGCTCAATCCTGGCATATATATTTGCACCAATCACACTTTGCAATGTCAATACTCGCCACTGTGGTTGAAAACTGTACAATGTAGTGTTAGCTTTCAGGTATGCCTTACTTGTATGAACTCTCTTATGAGCACGCTTTTTGCACTTCTGTGCGACGAGAATCGAGAATGCGGGTACTTTAATATCCCCAACACATACCAAGTAGGCGCAACAAAGGTGTTCTAAAATTTTCAAGTGACATTATCTAAGGAATATGTGACCAGAAAAAAGAAACAAACCGCAATCTACACGCAGATATACACAAAGCTTGCTAACGCAGCGGCTTTATGCTAAACAGAAGTGATCATCATTAAAAGTACTTCTAAAGTATCTTGTCAAGTCTAAATGAGAAAAGAGACCCTTTTTGTCGCTCGAAGAAATACAATGTTAAAAGTGCGAAGTGTTTTTCTTCCACTTCACTTTTCCAAACGTACAACTACAGCTCTTGAGAACTTGATTTGATTCTGTTTGCACAGAAACCCTACATACTCAATTAACCTCGGAGGAGGATAATCTACCTCGAATCACAATTCAGCTTTATCTTATAAACGATGCTCAATGTCTCACTTGTATTGCCAGGAATTTCAGTCCTTTATATTTCAGAGCTCGCAAAAATAATTCCTTAGCCAAATTGAGGAGGCGTATTTATAGTCAGCCGACAAGAACAGGTCCTTACTTTTCTTCCTGGACCTCATAATTCTGGCAGAAATGGTCGAGGTACATGAAGCGCATATGTTTTTCTCTGTGGCTGAAATGAAGAATAAAGAATACAAAATTATGTCAGAATAAGATAGGGTAAAGAAAAAGCGCAATATGTGGTGACAGCAGTCTGGTGCGAGCACCAGGGCGGGAAAAGCCTCTGAAAGTTTGATAGTAGAAACCGTGACAATGAGGAAATTGGCGCAGAAGGCTTTAGTTGACGGCAATTTCAAAATGATTACCCATTTGCCGTTGACAAGTTTCTTACGACGAGCCGGCTATTGTCGCCATCAACACGACTGCTGCTGAGCGTGTAATCTGTGAGGCTGCTCAGATGGCACTTGAAAAGAGCGCGTGGGTAAGCAACCTATCAGTTGCACTGTCAGAAAGAGCTCTTTTTTGGGGTGTGAGGGTCGACATAGCAAGATCAGATTGTTGCCGTAATTTTTTATCTTTGCATTTGTCAACTTTTTCCACAATTTTTTTTCTGTTCACGAGGTATATAGTAGCCTTATTGTCAATAAAATTTCAGTTGGATGGAAGTCGGCGCTTGTCTCGTCCTTTTCCTCTCCACCGTGTGTTATTTTCGCGCTGTTAACCTTAAGTAGCTAATCTGGATGTTGAGCGTCCCCTTCGTTTTGTTGACTATTCACTGACTATCTAAGGGCCGCTATAGCAAACGAGCCGCCTCAAAAAGTTGTTGCCGAGTGGCGAGGTGATCAACATAATCTATTTGGTTAGCCTCATTGACATTGGAGACTTTATTAGTGAAGTTAGACATGATGCTTGCTGGAAAATCGTGTTTTAGCACCTCTCCAACAATACACTTCAGGTGGTGTCAGATAGATAACGACTACAAAACTATATCATGACGTATTGAATTGAAATGTGTTCCACCTTACACGTTAAACTCTGGGCTAGCTCTTTCTTTTCTTGTTTCTTTGAAATCTTTCCATTCTCATTGCTATTTTCATCAGAAACTTTGAAATACACAAAAAATATGTAAAAAAGGGTACTTTTCCGCCCAGCTCATTGGCAGCATCGTCACGTTGACACTAGCCCCCCTCTATTTTTTTTAATGACAGTCTTTCAATATCCGCTGAAACGCCCGTCACACGATTGCAGCAAACGACGCAACACAAGCGCACGCCCTCTCCCCAGATTAATTACTTCCGGCAGTGCTTCTGTCAGCTCACGTCTAACCCAATGCGTTGAAAATCTCATCAAAAGTCCCCAAGTTCCGACGTCTCTGACGCACATGAGGCAACAGAGATCCCCCCCCCCCCTCTTCATCTGCTTACAGCATGAGGGCCTGCAGTGGCACAGACTATCTTTACCTGGTATACGTCGTGCATTTTTCATAGTGGCTATTTTTGTAAGGATAAAAAGAAGTTGTATAGTATGACATGTAAAGTGGATAAATTATTTGTCGACATGAGCTATGCTCTGTATCAAAGGACGCATGACATGTTTTCAGGCAAGGAAGACGCGGCAACGTTGAAAACAACAAGTCCCCGAATGTGTAGGTAACTTTCGTTAACACAGCGTTCGTCCCAATGGTTTATAATTGTTAAAGTATACACCAACAAAGTTTTTAACCTTAATTAGTGTTTTTTGGAAAAACAGTCTGCAACGAGAGAACAGGAGCCATTGCCTTCAATAAAACATTCCATATTATGAATGCAGAAAGTGTAACTGACTGCTTTATATAATATCCTTTCCCGGAGTTGTTTTCTCACTATTTTTCCTACGATGTGGTCTATTGTAGGAATCTTTTATTCAGCCTTACAGCTCACTCTATTCAGGACATCGTACATCTTTGAACGTTTGGGCAAACAGTGGAACGAATACAATGTGTAATACTTAGAGAGCTACCTGGGCTTCACGAGGGGTCAGCAGTAAAATATTGTTTGAACTGCGTTGGACTTCAGCTTTCTGCCCCTATACTGTTGCACAGTGTGCGGCTAGAATAGTTCCTCAATAAGATGTTGCTAGAATGTTCAGAACACCGCTACTCATACTGGCACGATGAATCAATGGAACTACACTAATACAAGTTGCTAATGCCATGCAGGCATAAAATTAATGGTATAAAGCTTCTCAAAATTACCACGTGAAAATCCATATTGTTAATCACGGCTAAACTTTCGCGGTCAACACACAGTGATGCTCAGATTGCGGCTTGTACATGACTGGAAAAATTTGCCCCAAGTCCACAGGGAGGTGATTTTAAAGCATTTGCAATCTAAGTAAAGACTGAAATTTTCGGCCTCGGCCTCGATGTCTATATCAACAGCCAGCAAGTGCGATCAGGAGCGCCTCCTGCACGTCACCCGTAAATGCAAGAAAACTAAATAACAATAATTTTCGGGCTGTACACTGCCATAACCATCGTATAATTATGAGAGGTGACGTCATGGAGGGCTCCAGAAATTTCGGCCACCTGGGCTTTTTAACGGGCACCTAAATCTAAGCAAACGGGCGTCAAGAATTCTCACCTTCTTCAAAAAAGTGGCCTCCGCTGCCGGGATTCAACCACGCGACCTAAACGTCAGCAGCCGAGTGTTTTATCCACTTGACCACTCCGCCCGGTAGACAACCAAGCAAACCCGCAGGCCACGGGATCGAATCCCGGCTGTGGCAGCCGAATTTTCGATGGAGGCGAGAATGTTCGAGGTTCATGTGCTTAGACTCAGGTGCATAATAAATAACCCCAGGTGATCGAAATATCCGGAGCCGTGTACGACATCATTTTTCATAATGGTATGGTGGTTTTTGACGTTAAACACTAATATTAACTATTAAAAAAGTAATAATTGTCAACCTGTCTATGTGCTTGCCAATAAAAATCAAAAGGAATTGACAAGTGGGAGTAAAGCATAATGTTAACTAGGTGGCACTGCTTCTCTGCAATATTCCGGACGCGTTTGCCGTTATCAATGCCAAAGCGTGTGTCATCAGACATAAAGCTTGGCCATCGGCCTCCCGTTTCATCGGGGACAAGTGATGCAAAAGACCATCACGAGGTGCTATCCATATATGACGTCAAAGTGGTGCTGAAGATCCCCAAAACTTGTGAAATCATTATGACATCATAGCGCCGTCACGTGAAGTAACGCCGCATGAGGGCGTCATCACATCACATCGTTGCTTGGTCGAAGGTGGCGTGAACACACGGACAGTGCAAAAGCATGGTAGGTGACTGACCCTGAGGTCAATGTGGAACGATGTTATGTGCAGGAAGCTTTAAATGGGTTTGTCATGAATGGAAATGTTTGTCATAAATACAGTAACTCTTGCTTCCAAAACAGTCTTGTTTTATTGAAGACCAGAAATGTCTTTTTATCGGCATCAATCTACATTTGGCAGGAACATGCGTTTTTAGTTTTGCAGGCCACCTATAGCACTCAGTAATTCAACCAGCAACATAAAGAAGCGCCAGATTAAACTTGTTTTTTATCCTAGGAAACTTGATACTACTGCGCACTTCATGCGTGAAAGTATATGATTGCTTGAGTTTACATCCCGCAACCCTTATGTAATCATAAAGCACGCTTTGTTGGGGTCTGCAAATGAACTACGACAAACTGGGGTTCTTTAACGTAAACCCCTACATAAGCTGACTGGTGTTCCTCACATGTCGCCACCTTCGAAATGTGGCGGCGGCAGTGGGCCAAGCTCTGGTCCTCGAGTTATAGCGACGCGACACTTGCGGCTAAGCTACCACGGCAGGCGAAAGCACAAATGAAAATGAGTAGCAAAGTGTCACCATACCTTTGTTTCCCAGACTGTTATTCATTATTCAGGAATGTTAAACTGCATCAGAATTACATAATTATAAAGATTTCTTCCGAGAACTAAGCTGTAATTCTCAGTCACATGCGTTTTTAATGACGCAAACCTGCACCAAAAATTAGGGCCGAATAATGCACGCATGCAGTGTGTGTCTCTCATCAACGGGATTCTGCTTTGGCGAACGAAACTAAAGGCAAAATGCACTAATATTAGCAGCTGTGCGCTATAGGCAATTGCTAACACTTTCACTCACCTTTGCGGAAAGAGTATACCAAATTCAAACATCTCGTAACCACGGCGCCACAACAATAACAACACAGTTGTTTCACAATGACTGCAAGCTGACACGCCAAGCGAGTACAGGGATGCATCTGCAGTAGAGTAGTGCAGCACATTAGGATACTTTACAACACGTAGTATGATTGGTGTTCTTTTCTAATGTTCATGCGGTGTAGCACTAGTTCATATATACATGTATAATCTAGCTGCCGCGACACCAACACCCACCGAAGCTGCTCGCGAAAGAACACCGCGCGGTGCAAGGTCAACTATAGTCTTCTTTCTTCGCGTGGTCCTTCATATAGCGTGCGAGTTGCGTGTACGCAACTGAGGTGGCCGTTGCTGCCGCAAAGAAATGTCATACGTGGGCTCTAAGTTGTATAAATTGATGACTCAATGTCATATCTGTGCGGAACCTTTGAAACAAGTATAACAGATGTTATAGCCACACTACTCAACGAAGTAGATGCGATGAAAGCGAAAGAATCTGGCCTACATGTTGCGCCCTCCCTAAGTAACAACAAAAGGAGACATAAATAAGAAAGGAAAAATTCATCTGTGGTTGCTGTCTAGAGATGCCACAACCATAAATATTTCACAATGTTATGAAAGGTTCCTGCACTTTGTTCTCACGGGAACTTCAAAAACTTCTGAGCTTCCTTTTTTTAAGTGAATAGGTTACGCTGAAAGGGTCAAACAATCCTTCTAAGCCCAGCATGCATCCAAGAGACGCTACGATAACGCCGATATACAACCTCCATGAGTGCTCTGCGCAATCCCTTTTGAAAGCCATTGTATACCAGCGTGCTATCGATCGCCGTGCTTTCTTTAGCAGCCACATCATCACGCGTAGTATGCTAACACAACAGCACCAGTAGCAACAAAGGAAACCCAACAGCGACAAAAAAAAGATAGCCTTGTTACTGTCATCGAGTGCTCCTTGTGCGTGTTTATGGTGCTAGATACTCTCAGTGACCTGGCACGAACTGCAAAGGAACAATGACACCTCACTGCATGAACATGGGCATGCATGTCTTTGGGAAACGACATTGGAAAACACTGCTCTGGAAATGGATGTTTCGAAACTTTCCTTCTCAAAGCTGCTCAATCTATGTGTATCCACTACGCATGCAAGATATTTAGTACTTCGACGTCTTTCTGTTACATCTCCTAGAAAATTTTCGAAGCTCTCAAAATATTTCACGCAACATGTACATACTTTGTTTCATAAGGAAGCAACATATACACACTTTGTTTCATAAGGAAGCAACCAATGTCTTTGCCTTCATATGAGCGAATAGCAGCCCCTTGTGGCTCGATAAAACGTTTTCTCATTTTTCTATCGCTTAGGCCTCTTGTAAAGCGATGCGCACTGCATGTTACGGGAATAGTGGCGAATTGCGCGGAGATAAGCGCTACTGTATTTACGGGAATATAAGTCTAGCCACAACGTAGAGTAATACGCTAAGGAAGCTAGCAAGAAGCTATCCTCCTAACTATCAAGCATGCTGATTGCCACTAACACGGGAGTTTCTCTGGGCGGTATATGGTGTGCTTTCCTTCCTGCTAATTAGTCGCCTTCGATTTGATATTCTTTCTGCGAAATGTTTCTTCGTTTTCTAGAAATCTCACTCAATTATATACGACTTTTCTTTTGAATTAAAGTTGTCTGCAAATTGACTCTTACAAAGTAAAGCACAAATCAGTTCTCGACATTGGCGTACCAACAGCACACTATATATTAGGAATATTGAGCACTTAAATATTTATTTTCCTCTCAATGAGGCTCTGCCGGCTCTACCTTCTCAGCGACGCTCACATACTGCTTACATTTTGGCTACACTAGTACATGCTGCTCTAAAAAAATCATAAGAAGACCAGCTGGCATGACCTGCGCACGCTTGAGACTCGAGTTCCGAGCTTTTATTACTGCTGAAACGTACCCTATAGAAGTAACATACTTACCTTCTACACGAAAAGAGTCCATCGGTAACACGTTTTTCAATAAGAACGTCGCCATATGCCCGATTCATAGGTGCGCTCGCAATATTTCCGATGATGCAAATGACTACACAAAGCTTAACAATAGGTATGTAACGTGGCGGGACTGCGTTGCGAAACGCCCTTTCTATGCCTGTGGGGACTCCACATGTACGCCGGAGATGGCCCGCTCACGCAGGAATGCCCCGCTTTATTCTTCCCAAAGTGCCTACGAATTCGAGGCGTTCCGGCAGCCACGCGAGAAACGGCTCGTGAGATATTTACGCTTATATACTTGCGAAATAATGAACGTAGCCGTTTTACTAATGGTGCATCTCTTTCTGTGGTAGTACACTGAGAGGCCTTTCTATTTTGAACGTCGGGATTGCTCTTTCTGTTGTTGTTTTTTTCTGCAACTCACTTTGTGTTATCCTGAATCCGAAAAAACCGTTTACAGAGATCACGAAGGGGGCCGTATACCTTGTGGCGCAACCTTTACCGAATTTTCCGCCTAACGGTTCTACCCTTCACATGGCGCATCCAACACTGATGCGTTCGCAACAAGAGCAACATAATCAGATAGAAGAGGCCTCGGCTAGACGACCGGAGTACGGCAAAAGATTTGCTCCATGACTTTATAGATAGCTCAGCTTATGCTCACGGCATTGTTGTCCCGGGACGAGATTACCAGCAGTCCTGATGATACATAAGCCTGGAGCCCACACTGATTCCAGCAGGTTTGTGTGCATCTGCCTCTGGGGGAAAATCTTCGCAGACTTCAAAAGCTGTGTGCATTATTGTCCGCTAAAACTCCACAAAAACAGCCTCGCGAAAAATATTCCTTTGTTGTGGTCGCCTATAACAGCTCTCGCTGTAAGATTGCTCAAAAGATCAAACAAACCGAAGCGCGACAGTGCAAATATGATTGCAGTTTTCGTCCATATGTTTGCTTCAAAAATGCGGGGCTGTTTTTTAACACCAGAGTATAGTAGTTCACTAACGCTATAACAACCTTGAATAGATGTCCGCACTCTTGTGTTTAGAAAAAGTCGTTAACAATTTTGAGTACTTGGTACTCTACTGTGGGATAGCAGAAAGGCGTCCTGTCGAACACCCATTGGATGAGGCCGTGTTGACGAAAATTCTGCCACGAACTAATTCACAACGCTGATTTTCTCGAGAGTGCTTGCTAGTGCACGAGGCAGTACCCTGTGCATGTGAAGGGAGTTTTGACTCTTTGAGTGATCCGGACCAATCACGAGTATATTGCTACCTTACACTACTTCTAATATGGGCTTGGCAATTTCCCTAGTTTTTAGTCTTCTTTTTTTTAAATATATACACCAAGAAATGTTGCCTGCTTGAGCAAGAATCGCTACACCTGAAGTGACTCAGGTATTTTTCGTACCACTTACACTAACGTCCTGAAACTCTAGCACACAATCATTCATCTCTAAAATATGGCGATGCACAAATTAAATACTACAACAGCTGACGCTTGGATTGACCCGAACTTTTTTAGCCACCGGCTACCTCCCTTAATCTTTGCTTATTAACGAGGTGTGGGGTGATTTTAAATGCGCATTTCAAATGAGCATTTCATAGTCGCACCCACTCGCAAATCTGGCGTTGGTGGCACACCCTCACTGCGCATGCTCGCGTCTCGTGCCAACTGTCGCTCCCATCCCTCTTTCTCTCCTCCGAAGGCCGACGCACGCAGCGGCTGCTAGTAAAAAAAGCCGGCGAAATTTTCCACGGTGAAAACTCGAGTAAATGCAACACCGACTAAATTTCAATGCCGAAAGGCTGCCGCAGTGACGTCAGAGTTTGTGGGCCCGATTGCCCAACTGAGCATGCTCAGTAAGACTTTTTTCCACATCTTTTATTTGGCCCAATCAAGCCGCAGCAGCAGCGAGAGCGGGAGCGTTGGTTCTCCTAAAACGTGAACGAAACACAGGCTTTCCGCCGCGTTCGCGGCGTAACTGGGCCCTCATCCTCTGATGTCACTGCGGCAGCCTTTCGGCCTTGAAGTTTAGTCGGCGTTGGTAAATGCGTCGTAGAGAGGGGGGGGGGGAGTGTTCACATGAATGTTGCCTACTTGAGTGTCATTACGGAATGCATCATTGTTATTTCGTGTATCATACTTTAATTTGTTTAATGAACGAGAAGCGCTGTCTTCAACGTCAAGCAAAAGCAAAGACGCGCTTGACTGAATTCCTAACGCGTGATTCAGTGCGTATACACGTACGGGGTGACCAGTGAATCAGTGCGTAGCATGAGCAATCGGATTTTACTCGCAGACGCTGCCTGCGTCAGCCGTACGAGGCAAAAAAAGGGGGTAGCGAGAGTTCACACGAGACGCGAAACGCAAGCATGCTCCGTGGGTGTGTCGAGGGCGCCACCGACGCCGTATTTGCGACTGTAGGTACGGCTATAAAATGCCCCGCATTCAACAACTGGCTGCTCGTGCTGCAATACTGTTCACTAACACTGGTTCGCGCACTCTGAATTCAGTCAAAGGCGTCTTACTTGGCATGACTTGACGTTTTTCTAGACTCGAGTAGATGCTATAGAAGCAAAGTACCTTCAACCAGCAGTGGGGCAGAAGCCCACAGCAGCGTCCCACCACTCATTGAAAGCAACGCTTCTCATTCATTCAATAAATAAGAATTAAAAAATGGCAACATATCCACGGGGTGAATGATGGAGAGTGGAGTAGAGCATCCATCTGTCCATTTGTCTTTGCTTCGGTCCGTCCATGCGTCCATCTGTGTGACGGTCCGTGTGTCCACCCACCCCTCAGTACGCGCGTCTGATCGTGCGTCCGCACGTCCATCTCTGCGTTCGTCCACGCGTCCATTCGTCCGTGCAGCCATCCGTGCGTCCGCTCATACATCTGTCTGTGTGTCCATTCGTCCATCTAGTCAACACTCCAAGTACCACCATCTCGCATCTTTTCTTCATAGCTTCTGCATATAGAAGTACTGCCATCAAGCGGACATTCCAAAGACTAAACGAGGAGCTGCACACGCACACTTTCTTACTTTTCACCTTTAACCACCTCGAGTTCATGGTACATACTAGTTCACTGTATTCATGGCACTGCGGCCCAACGCTCGCTAACTCTTTCTAAAACCAAAAACGTTACGCACAGCAAGTATAACGTAGCAACCCTTTCTTTTCAGATAGCGTTCATTGTACATGCGAATGGCTGCTAATGGGGAATGAGAGCAGAGAGAGTTCAGCTTTTAGTTTGAGTGCATACTTCAAATTTTTTATTGTTCAACAACACAGAGGAGAAATCTCCCACCAGTACCACCTTGCAGGTCAAAACGTAGGACATGTTACGCCTTACGACGAGGGACGAACGGGTACCGCTTTAAGGAGCTTCGCCCCTAAAAAATTGGCAGATCCCACGTACAGTGGAAGTCAATGATGTGTGAAGCAGGAATAAGGAATGTTGGTATGTGACTTTAAAATCAGCACAACGTTACAAGGTGGAGGTAAATGATGCCGTACATGACTTCCGTGTCATGATTATCATGTTTGGATGTGTTGTTTACCTTTTTCATCTATTCACGTCACGTGATATCAATATTAGTTTATGTGCAGCTAGCGAAAGGGCCGCAAGCAGGCTATGAGCGTGGTAAATTTTACATGACATGCGTGTCAGGATTATCATGTTTGCACCAGTCATTTGTTTCGTCTTGCATTGACATCGCGTAACACCGTATTCGGTACATGTTGAGCCAGAAAAAAAATTCCCAAGCATTTGCCCGAGGGTGAACATGGTTAAGTGCGAATGTACGGGATGATGCTATGAGGGGTATTTATTAATTCACACTATTATATTTATTATTCACACTATGGTGCCTTTATGGTGTAATGGTTCCTGGGAATCGCAATTTGATCACACGGGGGAGTTTATGTTAACTCACTGGCGAATGCCAACGGATTTTAACTTTACTCCCCCTCATAGCATCACCCCGTGCATTCGCACTTAATCATGTTCACCATCGGGGAAATGCTTGGGAGTTTTATTACTGATGATGATGATTAAAGTGTAATTATTGAATTTAGGTGTTGTTTGTCATGAAGCATTTGTACACCGATACATTATATACGAAGTATTATTTATTTACACTTCACGATTTTCGTACGAGGCATTAAATGCACACATCGCGAGCGCGTCACACACACACAAACTACACTACAGATTAGCACTTATTCGTGTTATCGTTGTAGCTCACGGTTAGTACCAGCGCTTTGCGATCCGAGAAGTGTACGGTGAGCGGATCCGGCAAGACGGAGCAGACCGTACAGTTCCTACTGAACGCCAAGTCTATGAAGCCACCATTGATCGTGGTCGGAAGCTCGAGAGACAGACACGTCATCGAATAATTGTTCAGCATGTGGTCAACCAACCAGCCATTGTCCTTTCTAACGTCCACGTTAAAGTCACCCACCACCACAATCGGAACCGAGAGACGTGCGCGCACAGACTCACTCCCCATCGCCGCATCCGTTTCCTCCAAGACGTCATCTCTAGGGAGGTTCGGGGCCAGGTAGACGTTCACAACCAGGACGGCATCGCTGGAGTAGGCACTGGTGTAGACGGAGGCATACGGCGAGTCGTCTCTGAGCGGCAAAGTACACACGGCATGTGAGAGGACGTTGGCGTAGACGTGTCCAACCAAGCACACGCCGCAGTTCTTTCCCCGGCTTCCACTCCGGGCGAAAAAGCATGGGTCGTCAGTGGGACACGTTCGCGGCGATGCATCAGGAGCGAGGTCGACACGCTGTAAGACCAGGAGTTGGGTCCAGTCCTGCTGTCGCCTGATCTCTTCACTGAAGGGCCGGTAGCGCTTTAGGAAGACGTCCACTCCACCAGCCCTTCTCTCGGCGAGGGCACGGGTCACGCGATCGTAGCCACTCAGGGAGACATCGGCAGCGCAGTCACCGGAGGAGCGGTTCCAAGTCTCCGTGAGGCAGAGGAGATGAACTCTGGAGAGTACGGGGTCTTTGGCAACGTCCAGTTCATGCGCCGAGAGAGAGCGGCCGTTTAGGAGCGCGAGCGTGAAATCCCTACAGCCAGCCTCGCACACCCTGCGGAAATGCTGGTCCCTCAGAGCGAAGAGGTAGCGCCGCGTGATGCTGACGAGACGGTGATTCACGAGCCTCTGAAACTCATAGAGCATGGGTTTGTCGGGGTTGTCTTGCTTGTGGTAGAAGGTGTGGTCTCCCTCAGCGTTGTTCAGGTTGGTACACCGAGAGAGCACAACGTAGACGAGCTTCTGCGGATGCGTCTTGGAGTAGTCGTACACGACTGAGGTGTAGGTTCCCCCCTGAGATTTGTGCACGGTGATGGCGCTGGCCTCGACAAGGGGGAACTGCGTCCGTTTAGAAGCTCTGCCGGCCTTTCAATCTACCGTGACGGTGGCCGACTGCATCTCGATGGGTATCCAGTTCTCGCTGGTCACGTGGTAGCCGTTGGAACGGGCCTCGTGAACGGCCCGAGCGGCGCGTGCACGCGTGAGCTTTCCGGTACCGGTCACATCGAACTCGAGCCACAGTCACCTCACGCGCGTCTCTTCATCCTCGTCTTTTTCTCCTTTTTCATCCACTTCATCTCCATCACCGGGCAATCGGCCGGCAAGCTCACACAGGCGCAAGACTCCAACCGCACCGTTGACCAGACCATCCACGAGATCGATGTTATGAGTCATCATGTAGGGCTTGCCAACCACGGCCTTGACTTCCCTGGGCAGATTTGCAAACTCGCTGGGAACCGTGCGGGCAACCCTGCGCTTGGCATTATCGAGCAGATGCGGCGTCTTGCAGCCGAGGTACTGATCACGCGCGCGAAGCACCATGAAGTAGTCCTGCGAACGGGCCACGGTCTCGTTGAAACGCGTGACATCGGCGTTCGAGTAGTAGATGCGCACGGCCGAGGGCGCGCGCTCGGTGGATTCCTCGACCGTGACAAACCTGGATTCGAGAAGCTTTACTTCTTCGGGCTCAAGCGCGCGGCCGTCCCCAATCTTGGTGAGGACCGCGGAGACAGTGACGTCGGACTGGCGCACGACTCTCACGAGCGGGAAGTATTCGAGATGATGCCAGGTGACAGTGCTGAATCCGAGGAGACCATCAGCACTGCGGGGCCGCTTGAAGATCTCGCTGGCACGCACGGGCGGCAACTGCCGCAGGTCCCCGCAGAGGATGACGTCCAGTCCACCGAAGGGTTCGGTGAGTCGCTGCGTGATCTGGCGCAGACGGCAATAAACCAGTTTGAGTTGGTCGGTGGACATCATACTGACTTCGTCTATGATGACGCACTTGACTCTGCGGAAGGCACACCGGAAGGTGTTCAGGTCACTAGGTCGGAGTCCACCGTCCGCCATGACTCCGAGGCGGGCGTCCTGTCGGTTTCCACGGACAGCCCGCACGAGTTTGAAGGCACTGTGGACGGTGGTTCCACCCACAGCAACGGCGGCCTTTCACGTACGGGCGCAGATCAGGTACGCGTTGTAGACGGAAGGGACGGATGAGGAAGAGCCGTCTTCCCAGCCAACGGCACCGCAGCAGTCCGCACAGCGGTTATACACGTCCATGGCGAGCTTGAGCACGAAGGTCTTGCCAGAACCCGCGGGTCTCGTGAAGAAGACCCGCAGCGGAGGCTACCCCGGCGTGGTCTGACGGTGCAGAATCTGGCGCAACAACTCTTACTGCTCGGGTTTGGTGCTGCGCATCATCGAGACGTACTCTTCTCGTTCCATGATTCCGCGCTGTTTGCGTACCGCAGCACACGGCGTAGTGACCTCCTTGAGCAGTCTGAGCAGGCGCTCGTTAGGAAGACCGTCCGTGTACACACTAGCATCCGCATCTCGTCGTTCGGGGATTTGTACCCGCGCGCACCCGTCATCTTCATTACATTCTTCTTCTTCTCGCATTGTTCTTTCTTCATCCTCCTCTCCCTCTCGCCTGAGCCGCAGCATCTCGGCGTAGTGGACCTCCATCATTTTTTGGACCAGTGCATCGTCATCCACTGGGTTGTATTCTTTTCTTTTTACCTCGATAAACTGCTTGTTGTTCTCGTAGATGGACACATATCTATTATCATCCAAAACATCAACTGTTTCGCTTCGGAACGGTACGTATAGAAGGACATTTTCCCGCATATACGACTCCACATCGTTACCGGGGTTGTATCCGCGGTAGCGTATCACAGCCGGCCGTACCCTGAGCACGTAACGGCAATCACCCTTCGCCGGCCGGTACTTGCTGGCGAAGTCGGCGAGGCATATTTCGTTGAGGGTAGGCGGCCTGGCCTCGTACTTTTGCACGAGGTTCGCTTTCCAGACGTCGGTGGAGCCCTGAGGGAGCACCTCCAACTCGGCACGCGTTTTGCGTACGCGCACCCGTTCTTCGGGGTAGCACGTGGGGCCATACACCACCTTCCGGCTCTTGTGCGACATTTCCTGTTTGAGCACAAACCAGGCCGCCTCCTGTGCCGACATTTCAATTCCTTTAAGGATGTCCACACGAAGCTTGCGGATCACGGCTTCGATGTCGTCGTTGGGGTTCGTTTTGAGGATCTCGGCAACGGTGCGTTAGAGGTTGGACATTCCGTGGTCGGACTTATTGACATAGTCCACCACGTAGGAAGCGCATGCGTAGTGATCGAGTATTATCTGCATATCCATATTCGAATCCAAGACCCTGCCTTTCCACGCGTTGAATGCATTCACAAACTTCTCCGCCGGGGTCCTTCGATGGAGGACGCAGGGTCGCGAAAGGCCAGCGTGCAGGACATTCATATACTCCCTCTCGGAGTGCAGGCCGAAAGCGCGTAGGAACGAGGCGAGATCCTCAAAGTCGCCGGACTCGAGGCCCTCGTGCATTTCATCATATTTCTTCTTGAGGGCCTTGAGACGCTGGCGTTCCCGCTCACTCTCCGCATCGTGTCCCTCAGGCGCAAGTGGAAATGGCACCACGATCCTCGTTTCATCACTGGGCATGAAGGGCACCCCGAACCGGCACTTGGTGCGGCCGCGCTTGTAGCAGTTGTGGGCGTGCTGATGCGTCTGCGTGCGCGGCCGCCTGAGGAGCGTAGTGTCGAGCGTGAGGAGTTGGGCCACCATCTCGAGGGTCTTGGGCATGGCACCTTCCTCACCGGTCAGCTCCTCGTCGGGCGCCTCTTCGAGCCACAGGATCACGTGCACGTGTGCGCTTCCTTTCTGCTGGAACTCCACACGCTTGAAGTAATCCCGGATCACGTACGGGCGGAACGGCGAGCAGTTTCGGTCGGCGAGCACGTTCATGATGACGTGGAAGATCCTGTTGATGTACATCGCGCAGGCAACGGGGTCTTCAATCACGAGCTCCACACGCTCACAGGCCATCATCTCGGACACAAGCCGAGGCGTGCCGTCGGGCCCAACCCGCAACCGCTCCAGGGTCTCGAGCAGGCGCTCCCAGTGGACCTCGGACGCAGACGTGCTCAGGAACGCGTGTGGCTTGCCGAACTGGCGGATCATTGCGAAGAGTTCACTACTGCGGTCCTGCCAGTACTGGACCGTATTTGAAACGCCCCGCATGAATGCGAGGTCGTGGTCCACCACCTCCTCCAGGAACTTCTTACCGCCACTATCGAGCTGCTCGCGCGTGATGGAACCAGTGGTCTCGTTGGTGCGAAACATCATGTTGCTTTCCGCAACGTTGTACCACATCACCTTCGCCGCCATGTACAAGACGTGCTCCGGCGTTGCTCCACGCTTGTCCGTGCGCCGTATCTCGCTGCTGGCCATGGCGAATGGCGTGGAACGCGGACCAATGATCTTGCGAGGCACGCCCATGTATATCGTGAGGAAGGCGAGCTCTTCCGCATACGCATCCATGAATAGCGCCAGTGGGACGCGGTTCTCACCCGGAGCGAGGTGCAGGCTATGCGACTGATCGATCAGCTTGTCAGCGGCAGCGGCATCGTCCAGTTCACCGCTTCGCTCCCCATCATCTCTCATCAAGAGAGCGCGCGGTCGTTACTCACCCTCCTCCTTAAAGAAGATCGTCTTTGACATGGCATTGAGGGCAATGGCTAGTTGCATGGGGTCGTCCAAATCTATGTTCTCGGGGACAGTCTCGATGTCATCCGCGTCGTCTCCCCCCTGGGTGCGTTCACCTTCACAAACGGCCGCATCATCGTCATCGAAGACACCCAGCCGACTCCAGTCGATGCGCACGCCGCTAGCGACATACAACGGCGCATGCTCCAGGTGCTTCAACCACGCCAATATGTTACCGCGCTTCACCAGTCCGCGCCTGTACGTAGCCGGACTCACCAGCCACTGCTTCACGTGCACGTCTATCGCAACGTCCTCGGAACCAGCCGCGGAAGACATTCCACCACGCTCGGAACTTCGATGGGCACGTTCACGATCTGTGCCTTAATGCCGTACTGACCGTTGCTCCGCGTGAGCCACCTGATGCTCATGAAGGGGAGTCGAGGCGAAATGAGGCGCTCGTCCACCGGGTTCAGATCGGGAAGGTCCGAGGGACGAGGCGGGTACGCGTAGCCTTGGCTCTTGCTCAACGGCGGAATCCGCCCGGCCAGCAGGGACTCTCGTCAAGACGCGCACACCCTGAACGCACCGAAGGGAGCCAGCTGAGGGTCTTGTGCATCCATGTCGTCGCATCGGTGTTCGCCCGACCGTCTTCCGAACTCGTTCCAAAGAACCCGCAACGCGTTCAACCTGTTGGTCTCGTTCCTCACGCTGGAAATGCAGCTCAGGTTGTTACCGAACCACAGCCGGTCACACACGGCGCAGCTGTGACCGAAGCTGCGATCCACAAAGTCGCGTTTGAAACGCGCGTCCGGACGAGCAAAGTCCAGGGCTCGCACCCTCCCCCGCGCGGCACGTTCACTGGCTCGAACGGCTTTGGGAACGTCCACTCGCCGTTGACGGTTGCAAGCAGCGTCTTGACGCCAGCCTTCATCGCCCTTCTCCGCCTGACGCTTGCGTTGTCGTTCCGCTTCTTGGGCAGTGTTCGCGGCTCGATGCTGACGCCTCATCTCGGTCTCGCGAGCACGCAGGTCACCATCCGCTGCACGCTTCGCCCGCTTGTCCTCGGCCTCGCGAGCGCGAAGTTTGGCATCCTCTGCACGCTTCGTCCGCTGGCACTCGGCCTCGCGAGCACGCAGTTCGGCATCCGCTGCACGCTTCGCCCGCTTAGGTTCGGTCTCACGAGCCCTTCGCAGCGCCGCCTTGTCTTCCAACGTCGGCGAAACCATCGCGGTACCGTCACCTCGAACGACGGGTGCAGTGCTGGCATTCGGTTGTACTGCATTCGTTGTTGATGGTGGCGTTGCCTCCGGGACATCCATCGCACAACCCACTCTCGACGGGAGACTGAGAGAGAAGGCGGGCGCGCGAGAGAGAGAGTGCACACGCAGCTGCAGCGAGCGAGGAGAGCGGAGGAGTGAGCGAAGGGGGAGGGGGACGCGCGCAGCGACGTTAAAGATATAAGGCGCGTTACTGACACCGATATCAGCGTCGCGTCCGTGGCTTGTTCGGTAGAGCGTCGCGCTGCGGCCCGCCAAGTCCTCTTTCTTTTAAAGATAGAGAGAAGACATCGGACGCCGCCGACGGCGGTGGATGGTTTGGGGTCGCTTATAAAGTGTATTCACACTTAAAATGGGCGCGAGCGCATCTTGAAGGGCCCAATATACTCCAATGTAACTTTGACGCGCGCGCACGCTGGGCACAGTGACGCTACGTTAGCGAAATGCCATCACTCTATAATGTGACTCCAGGCGTGACTGGCGCGACCAGCGTCCGTCGGTGCGGCCTAATGGCAACCGGTGCGAAATGCGGCATGCCAATTTGGTACCGATACGTTACCCAGACAACACAGCGTCTCCCTCTTTTCGTAACGAGGGACACTGGACGTGCTGAAAAGCACATGCGTCAAAGCAACGCAGTGCGGCGCGCGCCTGCGAGTATATCACAGGACCGGCGGCTGGCGTGGCAACGCCGGCAAGCACACGCACCGCGTAACGACGAAATGCATTGGCGCCTTGACTATGACATGCAGTCATGTTCTCACATATGACAAGCATCTCATGATTATCATGTATGCACCAGTCACATAACTTCTTATTCGATTGGTGTCACGTAATTTCCAATTGCGCATATGTGAAGCTAGCGAAACGGCAGCGAGCGCATATTCAGTGTGGTATGTAGTCATGCTGTTACATAACACACATGTCGTCAATATCACGCTTGGATGTGTCACTTGCCTATGCCGTCCGTTCGCGTGGCGTAATACCGACTTTAGTACATGTGAAGCTAACGAAACGGCCGCGAGCGCATCATGAGCGTAGCATATAGTCATGTCGTTACATGATACCCATGTCATATTTATCGTGTTTGCACCACTATCATGCCTTTGTCATCAATTCACGTCCCGTAATACGAAATTTGATATAAGTGAAGCTAGCGAAACGGCCACCAGCGCATCATGAGCGTGGCATGTAGTCATGTTCTTACATGACATGGATCTTACGATTATCATGGTTGCACCAGTCACATAACTTTGTCATCCATTCACGTTCTGGAATACCAAATTTGATATATGTGACGCTAGCGAAACAGTAAGGAGCGCATCATGAGCGTGGCATATAGTTACGTTATTACATGACAGAAATGTCATGATTTTCATGTTAGGGTGTGTCACTTGTGCTCGCCATGCAATCATGTCATACCATACCAGTTTTGCAACATGTCATGTGAACGAAACCCCCGCAAGAGCTGCAGGAACTGTAAATATTGACACTCATGACATATATGTCATCATTTCCTAAGACCAGTCAACTATGTTTTTCATACAGTCAAGATATGCCATGCCAAGTTTGGTATTTATACCAATAGAGAAACGACCAGGAAAGCTAACAGTCGTAGGCGGCTAGGTATATAGATAGATACATAGATACGCTCTAAGTCGCCGAAGTTCGCTATGAAATGCTTCGCATATAAAAGACGAAATAATAAGCATTCCTAAATCATACGCAATTACGGAACGTTTTAACGATGCTCTACCCCCTCTGTGATGCATTTGGTAGAGTTCCCCCCTGTGGCATGATGCGGGTGGAAATTTCTTAAAGAAGGTTTTGTTGCGAAAGCAACGCGAAGTTGGGCAGTCTCGCGTGGCAGTTCTGCGCAAGTGTGAGGAGCAGTGACGTCACATGGCGCACAGCTGGCCTGCTGGAGAAGTCTTGGAAGCTGCTGGAGAGGCACTCCCGTAATGTCGCTGACTGCAAACGAATGTCAATTCATCTATCCGTGGTTTGTTCGGTTGCACTTCCATCTTGTATTTCGTTTGTCTGTTTGTCCGTGGTTCATCCATAAACCTGTCCGTCCGTACATCCAGGGCCCACCCGTTAGTTCCTGGTCCATTCATTCTTCTTCCATGTGTCCATAGTTTATCCATCGGTTCGTTCATTCGTGATTTTTTCATTTTTTCGCCTATTCATCCATCCATCCATCCATCCATCCATGCTTGGTTTGTCCATCCGTCCATACATTCATGCGTCCATCGGGGGATCATTCGTTCGTTCATCCATAGGCCACGCTACGTACATCTTGGCATAGCCGATATAATCCACTGCTACTTTCTTTTGCGATGCACGTCTACATATGACTCAGAGCAGATCGGGCAGCCGCCTTTGGACGACTGTCTAACTGATTATTCTGCACACTGCAGGGGTGAGAACGACAGCGATTACTTGGCTCATCATATCGACGGTGAACAAGGGCCGTCAAGTGGGCAACGCGCCGACGCATCACTACCCGGGTTCTTGCACCTAACGACTGCTCAGACCACGTGATGTCGGCTACAGCACCACGGAGAGCATTGTGACGCCCTCTTCGACTATATAAGCAAGCGAGCACCGACTGTCACCACTCAGAGCAGATCGGGCAGCCGCCTTTGGACGACTGTCTAACTGATTATTCTGCACACTGCAGGTGGGACTTCTTTTTTAGATGCGGAGCATCTTATACTCGCGCCTTGTAGTGCGCCGTCCGCGCCGTCCGCACCGCTTCTCGAACATTCGACAGCTGACGCGCGCGCATGCGCCGTCGCGCCGTCGCCCACTCTTCCACCATCTGTGCATCCCTTCCTCCTCTACACACCGCGCGCGCTTCACTCCTCCACCATCTGTGCACCCTTCCTCCTCTACACACCGCGTTCGACATCTACAATTCTCCTGATTCTCCAGTGGACGCGCATGTGGCGTCGCGCTTCGAGAACATTCAACAGCTGACAGTGCATGCGCCGTCGTGCTGTATATATACTCAAGGTCGGCGCTCGCTCGCTCAGTTGTCGCTCGTCGGTTGGTTTGTACGGCGCGTCGACGTCCAAGGTCGTGGTGAAATGAATTCCAACGAATCCACAAACACAATGATCGACGTCCCTTCGACCAGCGCCGCCCTTTCGCATACGTGTGTACGTGTTCACTCATTTAACACCCCCTCCTACAACCACGTTAACCAATTTAGCCATCGACCCAAATAAGTCGCAATTTAACACCCCATTTCACAACCACGTCAACCAATTTAGCCATCGACCCAAGTAAGTCACACTTTAACACCCCGTTAACCAATTATATGGTCCGCATCCTCCTCAGTGTTCCCCCGAGGGAAGCTGCGGGCAATTTTTTTTTCACTAGTGCGAGCAAGCACAATTCTTCTATTTGCGGCTCCCGATTTGCTCTGAACCTGAATCATCTTAAGTAACCGCCATTTTTGATGCTACTGAACCAATTTTAAACAAAGTGTGTACAAGACGACAGGATGGAAAAAAAACTTGATGCCCTGACAGATTTCGCCAACGCTTTGAGCGAAAAAGCGCCCAGTACTGTAAAAGATTTGGGAAACGTACTGCTTGAGATGACTATTAAGTTCCTGGATGCTCTTTCTGATATCAAGACTCATGTGGAAAAAGTCAATCCCTTGAACAACGCTATAAAGGCTGAATTGGCATCTCTCAGGGCATCTGTAAACTTTACAAGTGAGAGTTTCGATGAACTGAAAACAGAAATAAAATCGCTGCGCAAAGACCTCAATGATGCAAAAAACCGTAACCTCGAGTTCCAGAAAGAGAACGCACAAATTAAGAAAGAGCTTTGTGACACAAGAAAACAGCTGATTGACCTGCAGCAATATTCGAGGCGCAACAATAATAAATTGAAAGGTATTCCTTTTGCCGAGAACGAAGACCTAAAAAAAGTTGTGGAATAGATTGCTGACTGTTTGCACGTTGAGCTGACCAGTCAAGATTTGGACGTAGTGCACAGATTACCAACAAAGACAAACAATGTACCAAATATCGTAGTAAAGTTTGTGTCGCGGTCTAAGCGTGATAAGGTCCTAAAATCGGCAAGAAAGAACAGGCTGAACACAGCGATGCTTGGTTTCAAGACAAATGTACCCGTGTTCGTGAACGAACACTTGTGTCTCGAGAATAAAGTTTTGCTAACTAAGACCATACAGAGGAAAAAAGACAAAAACTGGAGATTCGTCTGGGTTTTTGAAGGAAAGGTATTGGCAAGGAAATCGGAGAACTCGAAGGTCATTCACATCTCCTGTGAAGATGACCTCGCGAAACTAGTATAGGTACTTCTGCGCATAGACCACCGGAAGCGCCTTTTGTTATAAAATGACAGTCACGATACCTCAAGTAGATCAACTACTCAGCAATACGCGTACTAATATCTCCCACTGCAATATCCGCAGTATAAGAAAAAACGTGAACTTGCTTCTCGCTTTTCTGTCAAAACATGTCCACACTTTTGATGTACTAGCGATCACGGAAACGTGGTTAAAGAAGGGTGAGACAGTGCATGTTCCTGGATATGTAAGCCTATCGCATCAGCATGATTCTTGTTCACGTGGCGGCAGCGTCGCATTTTTAATGAAAAGTGGCTACGCTTTTACAAAGCTATCATCACTGAATTGCAGCTCCGCTGATATTGAAGCTCTTTTTGTTAGACTACACTCTTTTGATATAATCGGCGTCGTTTATTGACCCACGAATTCAAACATTGACCGATTTTTAGACAAGATGGAAGAAACTTTTTTTAATCTGTCGGCGCATTATAGCAACCCGGTTGTAATCGTTGGAGACATGAATATTGACACCCATAATTCTAAGTATACCAGTTACGCACAATTACTTAGCTCATTCAGTTTTCGTAACCTATTAAACATACCTACGAGGGTAACTAGTACATCAGCAAAAACAATTGACTATCTTTTGACGAACATAACATCTGGAATGAAGGCTGGCGTTTATGATGAAGCGATATCAGATCACCTTCCTGTTTTTGTTTCCATAAATGACACACGAAAAAGCAGCACACCACGTATCACAACAGAGGGCAAAATAGATTACAATTTACTACGAAGCATCATTCTCGCCATTGACCCTGACAGTCTATATAACGATGACGTCAATGTTGAACTTCAGAACTTAATAAAATTCCTTATCAGAGCCATTGGAAACAGCCGCTCAAACGTATCTGCGCGCTCATATAAGACCCCGCTATGTCCTTGGATGACAGCAGAAATCCTTGACCTGCTGAAGACGAAAGATTTTTGGTACCATAATTGGAAGAAACATAGAAATAATAAATATTACCTTGGCCAGTTCAAAATTTTCAGGAATAAATTTATGCTCCTCACGAGGCAGCGAAAGAAGGAATATTACTCTCGCCTAATAGAACAAGCTCAGGGCAACTCTAAAAAAACTTGGGAGATCGTAAACGAAGTTGTTGGCAATCAACCACGACAACGCGTGCTACCTGATTCTATTGATGCACAAACTCTAGATAACTTTAATCATTATTTCACTAAAATTGGTCCGACGTTAGCAATGCAGTTTTCTTCCTCCACTCCTTAATGTTTTTCGCCGTCTTTGCCGAATACGTTTGCGGTACACAACATTAGTCTCGACGAAATTCAAAACACTACTGCTACTTTAGCCACCAATAAAGCCAGCGGGGTAGATGGGATCACAGCTCGGATAGTAAAAGACAATATTGACGTCTTAGGCCCTATCCTATGCCTTATATATAACCACTCCTTGCGTACGTCAACATACCCATCCTGTCTGAAAACTGCTAAAGTAGTACCAGTGTACAAGGAGGGTGATCGCTCTGATCCCTCAAGTTATAGGCTTATATCTGTTTTAGGCATAATAAATAACATATTTGAAAGAATTCTAGCAAAACGGATGCGCGTCTTCCTAGAAAAATATCGTGTAATATGCGCCGAGCAACATGGATTTCGGGCGCACCATTCCACCGCCACTGCTGTACTATCTGTATCACAAAAAATTAACGAAGCATTAAATAATAACCTCCTTGTAGCAGTAGTTTTTCTTGATTTAAAGAAAGCATTTGATACAGTTGACCGTGATATATTACTAATGAAATTAAGACACTACGGTTTACGTGGCCAAATTTTTTACTTATTTTCTAGTTACATGAGCGAACGTCAACAAATGGTGATTATGCATAATCTCACTTCCTCCCTGTTAAATTTTCACACAGGGGTACCACAAGGCTCCGTTCTTGGACCCTTACTGTTCTCACTGTACGTAAACGACCTACCAAACATATGGACATCGGCGGAGATGCTAATGTACGCAGATGATACAGCCGTTATTGTTACTGCAGACAATATAAGGGATCTCGAGCATAAAAGTTATGTAGTATTAAAAATGTTTGTCAGTGGTTTATAGCGAATAAACTAACACTGAACGCAAAGAAAACTAAATACACTATTTTCCACTCCCGTTATCGAGATATAAGTAATGAGTCCATTTGCATTAAAATAAATAACTGCGTGCTTGAGAAGACGAACGAATCCAAATATCTGGGTGTAATTCTCGATAGCCAGCTAAACTGGCAAAGCCACATTAACCCTGTATGCGCTAAACTGGGATCTGGATGCAGTACTTTATTACCCGCTAGAAATTATTTTAAAAGTAGTATTCTCCGAATTCTCTATTTCACATTTTTTTATTGTCACCTCACATATTGCATAAATTTATGGGGCTGGACTTTTAAAACATATCTAGAACCCTTACGTATACTACAAAAGCGAGCACTTCGAATAATAAACAATGCTAGATATAATCAACACAACGCGCCATTGTTTCGTAATATGGAAATCTTACCATTCGATAATTTACGACAGCAAAAAATTGCACTTACCGTCTATAATGTCATTTCTTATAACCTGCCCTTTCATATATTAGTATTTTCATCCTCTTGCCGCCTACCAGACGTGCCACATTACATAATTTCAATCTTCCGCCTACTAACAATGTTTAAGGCAAACGATTGCTACAATTTGCTGGAGTAAAGGTCTGGAATGATATACCATGCCAAATAAAAGAAAGCAAAAGTTTTGCCTGTGCTCTTAAAAAATACTTTCTGCAGAAAAATGAACAGGTACACTAACACACACCTCGTTGTAATCTCAACTTCGTTATGTATAGAATATATGTCTAACAAAATCATACTTGACATGGTATACCTACTTTTATGTATTTGATGTATTGTATACATACAATCCGTTGTTTGCATGGAACAATGCTGCAAGATACTGCAAATAACTTATCACAAATATGTTTCCTTCTTATATTTTGTTTCGAGTTTTTTTCTCTTTTTTCTTGTATGATTGAAGTGTACTTATAAAATATCTGCTTTGTTAACACAATCTGTACCTTTAAATGCATATTTATTTAGACCCCCTACTAGCCAGTGGCTACGGGTCTAACCAGTGTTGTGTATTTTCATGTAATAAGAGAACTTGAAATAAAATAAATGAAAAATGAAAAAAATTATACTCCGAATGTTTCAGCCTGTTTTCTAAACTGGCTGACAAGCTCTTTAGCAGCAATGTTCGTCCACAACACCGCGTCCGCGTTGTTACTCCTTCAGATCAAGTCATTTCACGACAAAGAATGCACACGGAACTTTGTCAGGGTAATGAAAATATTTTTATAATAGCGTAAATCAGATACTCACACTACTAATTCAAATTAGCTACCCACTAGACAGTGCTATGAAGTCAGTTACAATGACTACGCATGTGCAAGCCTTCGTCCTTGGTAGAGTCACATTAGTTTGCTTCCTACTAGAAGTGAGAGGTCTCCAAGAAAACAAATTGAGATCGCCCAGTCAGGAAAATGTATAAGCAAGCCTTGAGGTTGCCCATGAGCACAAGTATGGTGAAAATATTTAAATAATTGCTATGCAACCCGCTCGGCAAATAAAGCGAAGCCCGCTACATAGAACAGAGCAGATGGTTTCAAAAGCCAAAACGGGCAAGTTTATTCTACAAAAGCTAGACAAAGGCCATCGCAGCAAGTGGAAAATGCCGATGCAGTCGCGATGGTAAGAAAAGAAATGGAGGTCCCACCTTTGCCCCAAAATATGCACCTGGAACATCACACCAGCAGGAGAAATACGAAGACGCTATACTTGTAAAGAAAACGCGTAAATTTCAAGGCTGTGGCATTCGTGGATGCGGCGAGATATGCGCACAGATTTAGCTACGTGGTCATGGTGGGCGACTGTCAAGAGACATGAAAGACGAGCGTTACGGTGCAAAGCCCTGATGGCGGAGGATATGGCGGAGGAGATGGCCGTCGCTGTCGAGGTGGCCCTCTCAAACACCGCAGTAGAGTAGCCACTCGCAAGTGAAATATGTAACAAGGAAGTAATATTAAGCGGAAGGACAGACAGGTCAGCCAGTTCTTAGACTGTCTGGCTACCCTGTGGTGGGGAAAGGGGTAAGCTGAATAAAACATGATAGAAAAGAAATGTTGCAAAGAGAGAAAGAGAAAGTATAAAATAGTGCCGCCATCACCACGAAGTGAATGATGTTAAGTGGGTGAAGCTCCGGAGGTAAACCTGGTATACCATGAATCCTCCGTACATTTTGCCCAATCGATTTTATTACAACGCTCCCCCTAGTGTACGTAACCGCACTAAATCAAACGATTGTCTTCCACCAAGGAGACGCGCCTCATGTGCCATCGTTCCTATTTTATAACATCTCACATCTTTTATCATCAACTTCAAGTTCTGCCGTCTAGTTTATAACATCTTGCATCTTTCTATCATCAGCTACAAGTACCGCCATCTAGTGACCACTGCGAGAACTAAACAAGAGGTGGCTACATACAGGGAACGGTACCGCCGTCTAGTTAACCCTGCAAGTGCTAAACGAGAAGTGGCTATATACAGGGGACGCACAACCCACGCCTCAAGGAGTTTCGCCCCTAAAATAGCGAGAGAGGAAAAGCAACATCAAAGGGAATAAGACACTAAAGTCTGTCTGTGAGGCCAGTGGTCCGCAAAAAGCCTAACAAAACTTTAAAAGCCTTGTGGGCTGACGAAGGACTCGGCCAATGACCCGGAATTCTGTGTTCCGACAAATGCCGATCATCTAGTCTATTCAGAGCTTAAGTAAGTTGTTGTTTTGGTGCGTTGAAATGGGTGCACTCGCACAGAAGGTAGGCGATGGTTTCTTCGCAGCTGCTGTAAGTGCACGTAGAGGAGGAGCTGGACATTCCAATAAGACAGGATATAGGAAAAAAACACAAATCCGAAGGTCAAAATACAATTGAAGAAGACGTAAATACACACTGCCACACAACAAATTAACTTAAAGTAAAAGATGAATGATCTATCTTTCTAACAATCGGTATACCACGAAGGTCACAAGTGCCTTCCATGAGTAACGTGAGCGCTTATTGCGCATGGTTCGCCACGGGGGCAAAGATATGACCGCAACAGCAACAAATCGCAATCTTACGCGAAGGATGGCAAGCAACTTGATACTTGAAGAGAACAAATTAAGCCTAAAGTACTCACGAAATGAGCATACACAGGAAAAGCACGCATTAACAGGGCACGTGTCCCAGTTCAGCCATTAAAGCACGCTGCTCAAGCACGAAGAAAGGCGCACACAACAAACGCGCAAGTATACTCAGGAAAAACGCGAACTTTCACAATTCTTTCTTCTTCGTGTGTGAGCAGCACTTTCCTTCCGGAAACGTGGCTGCAGCAGTGAGACGAGTGACCTTCGTGCTCTCTTTAACTCATGTAAATTTAAGGCAAACTTCAGGTGCAGAAAGTTGACAACTTTCTGGGGCAGCACAGCCAAAGCTACGTGGGTAGAGCTTATGCACACGTGCACCATTCACCACAGTTGACAAGAACGTGCTGAAGTTGCAGAGTTCTGAAGACCACCAAAATATATGGTGTATATAAATCGCTTGCCGCTAGCAAGCTGGAAAACGTGTGCTCTGTGGCACAGTGGTTTCACACCGCACATTGTGGCAATCAGTCAAACATTTTCTTAGTATATTTTTGTAATCGCTTGGTGTATTCTTGCAACACCATATCTATGTCTGATCTACACCAGCGCGAAGTCTAGTGGACCTCGGCATCAAACACTTTCCTTTTAAAAAGCAGGCCGTTGCGCGGGGGCAGCTACAACTACACACCTACCCTAACCAAATGATCCTTTGTCTTTGTTACCTTGATCTATATTTAGGAGACAAATCCAAGGATTGTAATGGAGAGGCAACACTGGTTTACTTACTATTGGAGGTGCTGTATGCTGGGATCCACCATGACTTTGGGAACGTATTTTCCTCTCGGATGTGACGTTGTTGAAACGTTTGTTAGAAACGCAAAGGCGCAAGAGGCGGGACACGTTGAAGACGCTTGCGTTCGCGTCCTTGGCTCGCATCTGCTCGATGTTACCCGCGCTCTTCCCAGGCTCGCGCCTCGTCGGTGTTGACTTCACCATTTGTGAACGGGATCGGCTTCGCTAACCCGTGCAACGTCGGCGATAGCCGGGAAACGTGCGCGCACACTAGTGGGAAGCATGCCACGACGGCGTCCCGCCCCTTGGCACGATCGCGCGGCAAGCAGCGGCACGCTGTAAACATTGTCGGCGCCGCGAGATTATCGAAGCCCGCTCAGCGCACGCACCGACTGGCTCGCGGCTTCTTTTCGCCAACAGATGGAGAGAGGTGGCGTGGGTGAGATGATGCCCTTGTGAGGAAAGGGCTAGAGCATTGTGAGCGGTGGGGACATTGAAGCGAGATAGAGGTGAGACGCGATGAGAACGTGGCAGGCGAAGGAGAGAGACGTCACCAGGCACTGCTAGGAGGGCGTGAGCAACTTGGCAGCACTCCAACGCCTGCAACGTGGAGAGAGGTGTGGACAGAGGGACAGCATTACACAGCCTAGTGAAAGAGCTGCTTCGCATTTAATATTCTACCATGGGGAACTGAACACAAAGGCCAACTGGCAATTTTTCGAGGTCAATTGATCTCAGTGAAATTTACTGTGTACATTTATTTGCACGTTACCGTCATTTATGCCAAATTAGAGGCTCGAGAGATGCTCTGATTGTTTGCAATTTGTTTTAAAGATTGCCTCGAAATGGCTCACTCTGGCTTGCCAGAGCCATTGGCAACACTGCCTGTGTTTCGTTACGTATCGCATGTCAATGGAAGTGACGCCGCCGATGACATCGCTCTTTGGCTGCTGCAGTGTTTACTGTGCTGGCGAGCCGACGATGGTGGCGGTGATCGGCGGTGTTCTACCTTCCTGCGTGGTGTTCCGCCAGCGCTTCGCAGGTTTGGCGCGCGATTTTCTGTTCCCTGTAGATGGGTGTGCGATGGCTGGTAGTTGGTGTTGCGTTGTGTGTTGCACAAACCACTCACACAAGACGCAGAGTGTTTGCTACCACGGCTTTCCACGTGACAGTGCCCTCGATGAGAAGTGTATTAGTACGCTCAGATGGGACAGCTTATTAGCGAGCAAAACAGCACGTGCGTGTTCCCATAATTTCTCGCCGGAGTCCTATCGCGACAGCGTTCACTTTATGGTAACTGTTGGGTTGTAATTCATTTAATAATCCCAGAACAGCAGGAATCTCTCGGCAACCGATATTCTCACCGGTGCGCGCTGGTCTGCAGTAGCCACAAGTGCACCTGTGTAGCAACATTATCATTGTTCATACAATTACAAAACAGTGCCTAATCATCCACAGGTGTCTAATTATCCATAGTGCAGCGCCAGTTGCTCGGCTTGCTCAGCGACTGGCCATCGTGACGGTGGTTCGAGCAAAACAATCAGAGCATATCCAAGGAGTTAATGACGATGAGTGGAGCAAAGCGCCCATCAGACTGTCCGTACTCCCGTCCACTCTCGCGTTAATCCATGCGTCCGTCCCTCCATCCGTCTGTCCATGCGGCCAGCCCTCTGTCTGTCTGTCTGTGTGTCCGTCTCATCGTCCATCTGGGTGTCCATCCGTCTGTCCACCGTCGCGTGTACCCGAGCACACCGCTGAGTGTTAGAACACCGCGCTGAGTTTTCGGCAATGGTAGTATACTTTACAAAGGCCACTGAAACTCATATTTTATTTTTAAAAGTGTCTCTTCCTAGCGCGCATTGTAGAATGGAAACCACAGAAATGAGCCCCATGAACTGTAGCACGAGTTATATGGCATACTCTTAAAGATCAAGAGCGCACAATTTAATAGCTCTTAAAGTCTTACCAAGCAGATTTTTCAATTTCGTGCAAAATACTGTTGAAATTATCGCCAATTTTTGCTTGAAAATGACGATGTCATCAGTAACCATATGACAAAATGCAGTGATTACGCCTAGCTCTTCTACTCATCTAAGCCCTGGGGGCAAGCCTGCAATTCGCTCGGCTCAACCTGGTAAAAACAAAAATCTGTCCTTAGGCTGCAGAAAGAAGTGTAGATCACAATCACTATGTTTACTTTTTTAGTTCTTGAGCTTCTAATCAAGTGATTGGCGTGGGGCGTTGCCTGTGGAAATGGGTGTAAACAAACTGTAGTTCTTCCTTTTTGCTGCTACTACCATCTACTACGTCACAAAAGCAGTGGTTTACTCAAGTCCTAAGCTGTGTCGACCTAACCACGGATGGAAATCAATGTCTTTTTCTTGTTATTACATGCAATTGCACGTGAATTATTAAGGGTGAGTTGGCACAACAGCCCGGATGATTTCTAATGAAGTCAAGTTAAACAGGCTCCAAAATCGACTAGAGGAACATTCAAAGCGAGATTAGAGGCAGAAAAAGAAAGGCTAAACATTTCCTAAGTTAAGCACTAACTCATGAAGATCAAGACCAAAAGGAAAGATAGGCAATCGAGGATGACTTGGAAAACACGTCATCCAGCCTTCAATGCTCATGCTGCTAAGAAAGTGCTGGTTTCCAACTTATATAAAGTGCTACAGTTTTCCGCGATTTTCTACCCATAATATCCAAAGTGGGTAATCTCATCCCCCAGTATTTCCCAAAACTGGTCGACGCCATTATTTCTGCAAGACCGACGTCTTCAACCCCTGAACTATTTAATTTTTGATCCTTGATTCTCAAAGGGTAGAAAACTATGCAAGATCACTGGCTGTAGTGCTGTTTTCTTAACAAAAAAGTTCGTTTCTTTGTATGTACTAAATGGCGGGCAACAATTATTTTCCTCCTGATTGTGAAGTTTCATGATATAGTTTGTCATAACATTTTGTAGTGAAATTGATCATATTCTATCGTCCTAATGTCCAGTGTGTATATTAAATTTCATCGGGTGCATAGGTATTTCAAATCAAGTTGTTCCCTTTATTTTTAAGTAACGGAGGCAATACCACTGTCATGGCATTTAGAAATCAATGAACTTGTGCTCTGGAGCTTTTGAAGTAGAGTGTAAACGACAGTAAAATAAATAAGGGTTGGCAGAATGCACTGAATCTGTAGGGATAATTTCGCACACATACTTCGACCATCACATTTTCTTACCCTCAGGTGTTGCTGGCAAAGTTCCCATTTACTAATTAATAATTGCATCCCTCAGAACATATTCCTACTTGTATTTATTTACTGAAGTCAATATAGACTGAGGGGAATACTTTGGCATTTCTTAGTCAGGGCCATCCTCTAAGAGAAGAGATTATTTTTGTTAAATATAAAATAAATTCTGGCGTAAAATAAGTAAAGTCTTTTTGCGTAAGATCAGTAAATTATTATCGCCTTTTTTCTGCGGTTTATTTTGGTTTATGTGTCTGGGTGCTAAATTGGGCTTTGACGTAGAAGTGTAGGTTACTTGATCACGTGACCACGCAAGAATTTGGCGAACGTTATGGTAATTATCGTCTCCTCTCACACACGCGTGCCACACAAGCATCTGCAAAACTAACGGGCAGCAGCCATGGTGTTGTGGCGGTACGAACGTAGCGCAGGTCTCCAGACCTCATTCACCTTGCTACAATAGGCGTGCGAACGGCAGAGGGTGAGGAAGCCGCCACTCTTTTACTTTCTTATGAGGTGGAGGGGGGGGGGGGCTACACAGCTCTACACAATACCATAATAAGGAGGGGGCGCTGTGGCTTAAGGGGAGGGGGGTGAAGTCAGCACCATACATTTACATAATAGAGATGGGGTGCTCAGCGATAAACTTTTGCCCCTCCCCCCTAAGACCTCCTCCCACCTAAAGACAAACGTGCATTGGCCTACACTAGCTACATCTCTGGTGTGACATCGTTGCAACTTTCATTGCCCTTCCTAGAAAGCTACGACAGCTCTGGAAGCACTTGGGACCGTTGGTCGGCAAAATGAGCATTTAGGAATTCTTTGTACGTGCATTCAAATATATTATAAACGTTTGCTCTCTTCAACTATTCGCGTGGAGTGCCCTAGCTTACATAAAAAACCCACGAAAGGCTTGTTTTAGCTTTGGAGTTTGATGGCGCCACTTATTTACTGTTTACTCGTCTTAGAAACAGAAGTGAGACTCTGGCGTTAAAAATGCTGCATTTTGAAAACAGTACAACCACTAGAACATGCATTTCCACGATGTTTTGGAAGTTGCGGCTACACATTTTTTTTTTATCGGGGAGCTTCCTGCTGTGACCGCTGGGAGCACTGATGATTCAGTGTCGTTTCAGCGGTGTCGTTCCGGACGGGTAAGTTTTCAGCTAGTTGTACATAAAGAATGTTTATACTAAATGGAAGAAGCGAACTCGAAAATTAATTGTCAAACAAGTATTTAGACAACTGAAGAATACCGAGGCAAAAGGAAACATCGGCTAAGAAGAAGGTGGAGGAAACAAAGATGAAATTAATGTGGAAGATATGAATACTTACGGACTCGTCACAGGAGACTTACCGAAATTTCAAGGAGGATATTGCAAAAGAAAATATCTACGATAAGTCTCGGGGTACTTCTATGCTGTTCTAGGCCAGAACGGGAGTCTCGCGGACCGAGACGTACCAAGCCAAATACGAAGGCACAGACGCGGTATGTAGTACCTGTGTAGAGGAGGAGGAAACGACTGAACATTTGATAATGTTCTCTAAAGATCTCCACCCTATAGTCCAAGATAATGGCGCGGAATGTTTCAGAGCATTCGGGGGTTTAGGGACAGTGAAGGCAATATATATTTTAAACGGGTAGAATTAACCAGGAGGAGGCCACCTTATTAGTAGCTGCGATCAAGGGGCGAGTGAAATTCAATCCTTCAACACATAGTGATAGTACTTAACCTAATGGCTAGGTGGCGTGAGCCAACGCTCGATCTAAAGGGCATAGCCGGATACATTGATCCATTCATCCTTGAAATCTGCATCTGTTCACGCATCATCAAAGTTCGGACGTTTCTAAACCTAATACCAAGCTTATAAAGGTGATTATGAAGTGCGCGCGTGGCCGTTGCAGTTCATGAAGAATGCTAGAGCTTTGGCCATCAGTTCTGTGATTGTTCTGTGAAGCACCTTTTGCCATCATCATTAGGAAGGGTAGAAAGAAGGTGAAAGACGTGGCGCCAGGGCTGCCTGAAAGCAATGTTCCTGGGAAGGCTACAACCAATTTTATGATGGGGATAGCAAAAACGTGACTATTACGAAGGAATAGCTATGGCAATCTGCGGCTTTTCTACATTGCAAGAGGATAAGCTCAGTTGTTCCTTTTTTCTCTTGTTGTCTTAGCTGCATCAGAAATCAGGCGTATAATAGGATTTCGGAAACGTGCAATCTTCGCAGGTAAGCAAGAACGCAGAGAGCCAACAAATTGGGCTCAGTCTTCACGGGGGCGTGTCACGTTCTTGTATCCTATCTTCCGGCGAGCAATTCATCTGAACACGCTCACTTTGTTCCCGCCGAGCGAATACGCTGTTACATCCAATCGTTCCTTGCACTACCGGTGGGGTGGTCCATTATTCTAGACAAAACCTCGAAAAAAAGAAACAAAACAAGAAGTCAGACGCACGAACCATCTGCTCGAAAAAAGAATGAGGCATTGCTAGGCTTATAGCTTTTTCCCCTTGTAGTAATTGCAATAATCGCGAAATGACTTTTTGAGGCAGCACAAGTTTCGGGAAAGCAACATTCAGCTTCAAGTAACTATATCTCAACAAGTAAGAACTCTGTGTGGCTTTTCAAAAAATTGAAGATATATCTACTCTCCCAAGTAATATAACGCACTAAAGGTTAAGTTAGCTATAAGAACTTTCACAAACACCAGCTTATGAACGAAGCTTCAATACAGACCAGTATCTTTCTCGGTGCTGTGTGTCTCTATGTATATGTATGGCATAAATCATATTGTGTGTGAAAAAAGCGCAAGAATATTTTCTAAGAACATTCTGCTTGGTTCTACTTTCTAAAAAAGTAGAACCAAGCAGAAAAGAATGCAAGGTTACCGTACATACAACGGGGGACAAGTGAACTCATTCTTGGTCCAGTTGATCGAAGAGAGAAGCACGTTTATACGAAAAATGAGTAAGTAGGAGAAATACGGTTTTTTATTGATAAAATTGGGCGCTTATTTGCGTGCTTTGCTGCAAATGTTGTCAAAATACGATGTCTTCTGTCGCCTTTCTTTCGTGCAATATGTCGCGTTTTCAACGTGGCGTAAGAAACATTAGGCCTGTTTGAATTACTTATCTATGTATTTCCTAGTAAAGTATACCATCCCACGTAATACCTATGTTGTATTGTTGCGCCCCAGATGACCGTAATATTGGCTTTTTGATTCAGAATGTTCTCGAGTATGAACCGAGCCACTGGGAATTCAACGAGTGCTTAAAGTTTGGTCGCGTGACTTAATTGTGTGACAGACAGAGAGAGAGACAGACAGTCAAAAATTTCTGGTTCAAGTATCTAAAGGTAGACTATCGTAATTGAAAAACGAAGGAATAGCTTTAAAGTACACAGCGCCATGACACCGTTGTCTCGTTCACCCATGTAGTCCACAATCACTCCGGGACATGAAGTTTTCTTGTATTGTTTTTTGGTTTTTGCCGTATCTCTCGGTTATACGGTAAAGTTTAGATCTCCAAAGAACCTCTTGGAAGCCTGCGACTTTACTTATGGAAGCTGCTCGGCTAATATATACATGCTAATGATGAATAAGAAAGATTTGCGAAGTTTGTCGCCAGGTTACAGCGATAAAACCAAACCAAAATATTGTGAGGCCCTCCAGCCATATCAATTAATTGGGAAAGCGTTGGAACTTTGGACCTTTCAGAAATGCACCTACATTTGCATCATAATTTATCACGGTTGATTGAACGTCTTAACAAGGGTTTCCAAAACAACAGTCCATGTAGATATCTAGTACAACAATTGTCTTTAAAAATCAAACTGGAAGAACGCTGTAGCAATCAACGGCATTCACTAATTTGGTTATATTTGCTTTAGGTTTTATTTTCAATGTATGTGCATTATCCACTCTATATCATGGGTGCCAGGCTATGCCTTTCTCATTGTTTTTTTCTTGTCTCAATACGTACGTGGATGCTCAACTTTCCTAGGCGCGTAGAAAGTCACGAAATAGTTTGGCTTCCGTGGCTTTATCTTGAAATTTTACCGATTACCTTGTCCATGAATAGCATCGTCATGCACAACCTCGTTGCACAAGTTTATCTCTATATGAGCTTTCTGTTTTTATTACTCTTTACACTTTATTAAACCCATTATACATATCGCATAAGATTTGCTCCAATGGTTGGTGAATGCAGAAAACTTCATAAGCTGGTGTTGTTGTAAGAGAAGGCGTTTTATGGATAGTTGAGCCCCGGTGCTCTGAAACATGAGACTCCAGTTCTTCGGATCATTTTCAGATGCAATCAATACAAGTGCCGGTCACTTCTTGCATTTGCATGAACACGCCTGTGCTTCCATTTCTTGGCAACTGCATGCAGAGTGGGATGGCGCATTCTTTTAACTGCATCCGCATCTCTCGCCTCGTGTAAGTCGGATTCTGGTCCCGAACATATCCTCCCAGCGTGGCTCCCCCACGGTATTAGAAAACTGTCTCATGGAAGGAGTTTTGAAGACGTTTTTTTCAACCTCCTTGGTCTCGCTTCAATCTATAGAGTTCCGAAAGCTTGCAAAAAAAAGCACATGACCTGACAGCAGCAACGTTTTATTGGTGCGTTCTTTTTCTCCGCGGTGTATAACGAAGCGCACACATCGTGTAGCACATCGTTTCCTGTTGCGAAGTACTTCTGTTATGGCTGCTTGAGTTGCATTCGCTAAGACCGTTTTTCTTGCTGATCCCACTGTGCCTGTGAATACATCACACACTGTCTTTTACGTCAACGCACGCTGTCTTATACATCAACTCGAATGCAGAAGATGCACATCTTGACTGTACCGGTGTTCACGAGCACAGGTTTTGGATGGCTTCCGGTTCTGTGTGCCGGCGTAGCGTAGCAGCAGTATTGGTGAGGAACAGAAGCCTTAATGAGTAGCCAGTTTATTTTGATCAGCTTTTTTGCTGTGTCCTGTCAAACATCTCAGATTCACTTTCTTTTAAGCGAGATACAACATAATCATAGTTGGCCCTTAACTTCAAATGCCTTCTTACCTGAAAGCGGAAAAAGAGGCTTTCCTTACTCACTCATAGCACAACTTAAAACAAAATATTTCTGTTTCGCTGTTAGAAAATATATAATAAATGGAGTGACCGGAAATTTCTTGGGTAGCAACACGTGTTGAGCACGTGTTGACCACGTGCTCAACGAACCAACGAAGAACACCGCCAACGACGTCAGTGAAGATAGGCGTTTCAGGCCACTCGGAAGGCCTTTCGTTTCAGTGACGACACCCACTGCTTCCTCCATTCAGGCGACGACGGAGAGCAATACAGCTCGAACATATCACACCTGCACTCATCACGTGGCGTACTTTTCTGCAGGCACGATTTCACTCAAGATGGCTTCTCTTGCGCTGACTGCACGTGCACCCGTACACGACATAGTGATAGCCAGATGGTCTGTTCTTCAAGTACGCAGTTTTAAATGTGAAGCATTTTTTAGCGACTTTCGGCGACTTTCAGCGTATCTATTCATCTAGCCGCCTACGACTTTTAGCTCCCCTGGTCATTTCAATAATGATCTCAATACCAAAATTGGTATGGCATAACATCACTGTATGACGAACATATTTGACTAGTCATGTCATGAAAATGAAGACATGTATATCAAGAATATCATGATTTAGATTTTATGGTCCTGCAGCTCCTTCGGTAGTTTCGTTCGCATCGCATGTTGCAAAACTGGTATGGTATGACATGATTGCATTGCAAACACAAGTGACAGACCCTAACATGATAATCATGAGATGTGTGTCAGTTAACAACACGAATACATGCCACGCTTATGATGCGCTGGCGGCCGTTTTGCTAGCTTCACTTATACCAAATTTTGTATTACGAGTCGTGAATGGATGACGAAGGTATGATACTAGTGCAAACATGATAAATATCAGAAACTTGTCATGTAACAACATGACTACATGCGATGCTCAATATGCGCTCGTGGCCACTTCGCTAGCTTCACATGCACGAAACTCGGTATTACGCGACGCGAACGGACTACATAAATGACACATCCAAACATGTTCATCATGACATGCGTGTCATATAACAACACGACTGCATGCCACACTCATGATCCGCTCGCGGCCATTTCGCTAGATTCACATATGCCAAATTTGGTATTACGTGACGTCAATGGATGACGAAGGTATATGACTGGTGCAAACACGATAATCTTGAGATGCTGTCAGGTGAGAACATGACGACATGCCACAGTCAATGCGCCAACACATTTCGACGTGACGCGGTGCGTGTGCTCACTGGTGTTCATTTTGTCGCGTCACGCCGGCGTTGCCATGCCAGGCACCAGTCCTGCATATACTCGCAGGCGCGCCCCGCGCTGCGTTCTTTTGACGCACGCGCGTTTCAGTGCGTCCGGTGTCCCTCCATCACAAAAAGAAGGAACGCATTGTTGCTGGGTACCGCATCGGCGCAAATTTCGCGCCGGTTGCCGTCGGGCCGCACCGACAGACGCTGGTCGCACCAGCCGCACCTGGCGTCAGACCATAGAAGGCTCCCGTTTTGCTAACGTATCCTAGCTGTGCACAGCGCGGGCACGCGTCAACGCTACATTTGAGTATGTTCGGCCCTCATGATGCGCTCACGGCCGTTTTACTAGCTCCACATATAAGAAATATGGTGTTACCTGACGCCAATGAATGATGAAATATGACTGGTGCCAACACGATAATCTTGACGCGCGTGTGATGTAAGAACATGATAACATACCACGCTCTTAACGTGCTCGTGGTCATTTCGCTAGCTCCACACATGCTAAATTTCGTATCACGTGACGTGAATAAATGACGAAGGGTAAAGACACATCCAAACATGATAACCATGACACGGAAGCCATGTACGGCATCATTTACTTCCGCCTTGTAACATTGTGATAATTGTAAAGTGGTATATCAATCTTTCTTATCTGTGCTTCGCATAACATCGATTCCCACTGTACGTGGGATCTGCCATTTTTTCTGCCATGAGTTACTTTTTAATGAAGGCAGGTGCCTATTACACATACTACACCCATGTGTACATGTACGGCACGCTCTGCCCAAGGCACGATGGCAACACTGAGAACATTTTCTTGACCCCTGCAGCTAAGGAATTCGAGACTGCTCCTGTAAAAAGGTGTACAGCACTCGCTTGGGTTGGTTGAATAAACTCCCCACTGTTGAAGTGCCTTGGTAGGTCATTGTGGAATACTGTACTTCCTTTTTCTCGAAGCATTTCTAGGAAGATATTACTCCGCGTTCATGGGAACTTGCTAGACCGTTACGATGATGACGTCATAAGGAGGTCATTATGGCGTCGCTAGGACGTCCCAAATGTTGACACCGTTTCACGAGACGATCACGTATGCTGATGACGTCAGGAAGTGAAGTCGTCAATCGGACAAGGTCAAAATTCGCTTTGGAAAGAGAAGTCAGTGTGACGCCATCAAGACATCATCGCTTCGAGAAAAAAGGATGTATCGCACAGGCGGTGCAGAAATATTTTGATGGCGTAAGAAATGCAGTGCTCCAGATTACAGAGGCTGTAGAAAAACCCGTTTTCTGCAAGAAGTTTTGGTGGGGTGGACAATCAACTGAGAAAGCGACAATGGTTGTCGACTTTGATTTATGGTAGGAGAACACACGAAGCACAACGGGATGTATTTCGCAACATGTGTCCTTCATTTTACGTAAATTGACACACTGCTTTCTTCAGGTTTCTTATCACAAAATCACTAGCCGGCCTACTTGGAATGAATTCATCTTTTAGCCAAATGCGCGAACAAACAAGGACGTTTATGTTCATGCAAGTGACTAAAAGATGAATTTTTTATCGGCTCTATAAACGTTTAAGGGCTGCCTCGCATAAAACACGCCAACTAACTTTTGAAAACCGCGCCAATCACTTGCCGCTAGCGATAAGGCTGTAATATTCGATGGTACAGGTATATATGCCGACGCACATAACCGCTTGTCAAGTTTATCAATGGCAGACGCTCCGTTTGCCATTATCATGTTCTATTGAGTATTGCTGTATACTGTGACCCTCAGTTTCTCGCCCAAAAGTTCGGCCAATAAAAGTTTCTTTGTTTGACGCGCTGACTGTTGCCTTCGTCAACGACACGACCACGTGACAGTATATAACGAGCGACGACAGACTGCAGCTAATACGTAGCAAAAAACAGCGCCCTCGGAATGAGTTTATTTGTATTCTTTTATCATTGCATTCACTAAATGAACGCTGAATCACTATTACTATTATGAAAGAAGTGAAAGATAATGAACCCATGCAACCAACCAAGAGCTTAAGACACTCCTAATTAGAAAAAGATATTTTTGCTGGCAAGCTACTCTGTATAGGGATAGCATGCCTGCGACATATAAAACCACTGGTATGCTACCTGTGACGTTTTCTAAAATTCCTGACGTTTTCAGAAGACGTCATTATCAAGTGACCAATTTCAACATGGCTTTTAGTACCATCGAATGAATGTGACGCAAACAACTTATGATCCGGTGATCTAAGTGTTTTAGTTAGTGTGCTCCGCGACAAACTTGCGTGTGCTTGTTTTAGCTGTTTGCCTGAAAAATGAGATTTCGGCAATTTTTCATGTATGGAATTCTGAAGTGCTCCTATTGTTTTCAGCGAAAAGACTTCTGCTAGCGGTTCAAGCCGGTCCTTCTTTGTTTTTTTTTTTGGGTGTGAAGGGGCATACAAGCTATAACCCTCTTTGCTATACAAAAGAGTGCAGTTGGGCACATTTCCTCTGAAATCATTCATTTTACTCTTCAAAGCACAAGTTTCCTCCTCAGTGCACTTGGAATTCATGACTTCCCAATTTTCTCGATAGTTCACCTATGCGTGGACATTATCAGCCATACTGCCTATATATTAACGGGAGCCCAGTACTACTGTGCGTCATGTGAATCTACTCGTCACGCTTGCCATTCTTAGGCATACCGCATTTTATCCGCTGGAGATGTTCGCCTGGCTTTTCATCTGACATGCTGCTTCAGGTGCCGGGTCATAACTATAATATATACATCGATAAACACACAATACATACAGAAACACTATTTACAGATTTTCTATAAGGCTTGTGGTCCGCAAGAAAGTCAGCAGCGCGTTCGTGGCGCCTAATACACTGGAGCTCCTTTGCCGTGCACCCGCAATATGTCTCAACTCAAAACGAAGTCACTATAGGAAGGCATGTTAAGCAGACAAGCGTCAGGTTCGCTACTCTGTACAGGGGAGGGGGAAGAATGTAGAGTGTGGAGAGGCAGAAGAAACTAAGGATGAACGGAATCACGAGCGCACATCACTGAGAGCACGCAATTCAAGACTGGCTTAGGCGCTTCCCCGTTTTGTGCCTTTTGTGGCCACATCAGTCACACCGAATATTTTATTTGGCTCTGCTCGCGGTTTGAGAGGTAAAAGGCAGCAATGGTACTCAGGGTTGAAAAATGATTGTCCCAGGCAGGAGAGAGTTCACCTATTCCTTAGGTGGCGCATGCGCCACCTAAGGAATACCATGACATTAGGTGGATTACCACCACATTAGGAGGTGCATGCAAATAATTGACGAGGTGCTCAGGTTCAACAATATACCTTTTTCAAGCAATCCCGGAACGCACCACGGGCGCGCGGAGCAGTAGGAGGAAAGTTGGTACGGCGAGAGAAATGGCCCTTTCTCCGCCTGCTGCTCGTTGGCGCCGTGCGAGCACAAAGTAAAGAAACATGCCGTCGCTTGTTGAATGGGATCCGAACGCGCACCTGCTTGTATATCTATGCAAGAAATGTGAAATGGATAACGCTGTCAGTGTAAGTATCACTGGAAGGGTGTTCGTAGAAGATGAGCGGCGTGCGAGCTGTTGCGTACCAACACATGTAATCAAAGCATGCTTTCGTCCAGAATGTGAGCTGGAACACAGAATTCGTAGTTATGCAACGATTGACTCCTCGTAAAGCGGTGTGGGTTTTATCACCATCGCAGTTTTGTTGGGTCGTTAACGCAAGACTGCAAAGAAGTGTTACAGCTACAAATTTTTAAAAATTTTCATGCACAAACCACGCACTGCAAATAAGAAAAGTACACACATTCTTAACGTGTTTAAAGACGAAAGAATGGAACTAGAATTCACGTGAGAGATACCTTGCTTCAATGATATTCGGTTTCTTACAAGATGCTTCAGTGTCGGTGGAGCATGTTTTCAGGCAGTATATTGCGCATTGAGCGAGACCACTGCTGAATTTCGCGTTGGCACAATCAAATGTAGTTTAGTGAGGAATAATGATATCGTACATACGCTCGGCAAAGAAAGAAAAAAACTTTTTTACGTTACATGAGCAATAGTTTGCAGCTGCAAGAAGGCGCAGTGTCTTGCCTATATATATTATTGCATCAGTTTGTGGACAGCTCATTCTCACTGCAAAATAATAATAATAAATAATTTGGATGACCTCCACCCACGAAGAAACTGGGAATGTTGCACCTAATCCATGCATACGTTTTGCGCAGTCTGAAAAAAAGTTTAAAAGCGATGCGAGGTGAAGGTAGTGTTTTACTTAGTAACATTTCTTTCGTAGAGCTCAAAAGGTCACAGGGGTCTGCAGTAGGCAGAGAAAAGTACTATAAAGGCATGCAATATGTTCTTTCAATTGTTGTGCAAGTGTTACTAATCGAATTCATCTTATGTTAACATATACAGATCGGTCAGACTGATTGATGTATCAATACGCGCACAGAGCATCAAAATTCACAGAATGAAGTCATCTATTCTTACCTTGAATTTTCAGTTAATTCAAATGCGATTTCATCTTTGGAGGCCTGGTAATCTTGCAGAGTCACCCTAGCCAGACCACGCGAGAAATATCGGAGACATATCATGAGAAACACCGCACCTTGTTTAAGTCAACTCACCTTCGCTATCGCTACAACACAAGACACTTGACCTAATTAATCCATGTTAGTCTTTTTGTACCTATTTGTGACATGCGTGACGCACCCTAATTTTCTCTTATGTTTTCTTTAACACGTGCGATAACATTTTAGTCGTGAGTGAGCGTTTCCAGGGTGCATATTTCTTCCCTGGTCATGCTTCTTTTTTTTTTTGCCCTGTAGGCTTTATTTCAATCTGCAGTTGCAGTTTCATGCTGAGTTGGTAGACGCATATTCTGTGAACGGCGAGCAGTGTTCTAGTCAATGTACTTTATTTTAAGAAGTTCCGCTTAATTCAAAAGAACTTTTTAAATAAACCACAACCGTACAACTTACTAGTAAACAGTGTCAAATACATCAAATGATTCCTAATGCATCCGTGAAATTGTAGACAAGTAGTTCTTGCACTTTTTAGGCAACGGAATTGTACTGTATTTTTTTGTTATGTCGAAGCCGGAAGGATGATAATAATTAACTGATGGTCTAATTGACGCTTCTCAGCCGCTCAGCTGGTTGAACATGGGAACAAGTGCAAATGGTTGACATGCCATGGCACCAAAACACTGCAGTTTGTGAGTGAATCACTCAGCCTTGCCGAGTTTGCTTGATTTGAGAAGCGCTGGTATGGTGCAAACGGGAATTCGAAACGTGAGGCCCACGAGCTCGTCACGGCAGCCGCTCTGGCATACCAACTTCCCATAAGGGCTTGCGCGCCCGTTGGTGGCGCTAGTGGGCTTGAAAATGGTCTATTTCCACGCTATAGATAACAGATAAATACAAATATCTGGGCGTATGGATAAGCAATGGGACCGAGTACCTAAGGGAACACGAAATGCACGTGAAGACTAAAGGTAACAGGAATGCAGCAGTGATGAAAAACAGGGCACTATGGATTTACAATAGGTAAGATGTTGTGAGAGGGATATGGAAAGGCATCATGGTTCCTGATCTGACGTTCGGCAATGTGGTCTTGTGCATGAGATCATAAGTTCAAGCAAGATTAGAAATTAAGCAACGTGGAATAGGTAGGCTTGTCTTAGGAGCTCACGGGAATACACCAAATCAGGGAGTACAAGGTAATATGGGATGGACATCATTTGGGGGCAAAGAAGCTAGCAGCAAGATGAAATTTGAGAAGCGATTGAGAAAATTGGGGGAGGAGCCCTGGGTTAGAAAGGTACTGAGCTACTTGTATATGAAGAATGTCGATATAAAATGGAAGAAGCGCACCATAAAATCGACTGGTAGATACTTAGAAAACAGCAGGGGGCCAAACCGAAAAAAAAAAAAAATCGGTTAAGCAGAAGGAGAAGGAAGCTTAGACCAATATGTGGAGAATTGGCATGAAAAAGAAGTCCTCACTAGAGATCTATCGAACTTTTAAGCAGGATATTGGCAAAGATAGGGTCTATGATAGTACTCGGGGTAGTTCTCCACTGTTTGAGGCCAGGACGGGAGTATTGCGAACCAAGACATATCGCGCCAAATACAAAGGGGTAGACACGGTATGCAGTGCATGTGGAGAGAAGGAGGAAAAGTGCCGAACACTTGATAATGTTCTGTAAAGGGCTTCACCCTATAGTTAAGGAGGATGGCGCAGAATTTTTCAAAGCACCGGGATTTAGGGACAGGGAGGGCAAAATAGACTTTAAGCGGGTAGAATTAACTAGAAGGAGGTTATCTGATTGGTGGCTAAAGTCAAGGCACGAGTGAAAATTGAACCCTTCACTACAAAGTAAGAGTCCTCACCCTCACGATTTAAAAGGAAAAGAAGAAATTTAGTTTTTGGTTCACCAAGTATTACGGCTTGGGGGCGTTAGCCACCACCCGATCTAAAGGGTACAGCCATATCCATCCATCCGTCCGTCCGTCCGTCCATCCATCCATCCATCCATCCATCCATCCATCCATCCATCCATACATACATACATACATACAAACATACATACATGCATGCATGCATGCATACATACATACATACATACATACATACATACATACATACATACATACATACATACATACATACATACATACATACATACATACATACATACATACATACATACATACATACATACATACATACATACATACATACATACATACATACATACATACATACATACATACATACATACATACATACATACATCTAATCCCACCTGTTGCAACACCACTACTACCCCCACCACCACATCCACATTAACGAGATCTGTAGATTTTCGATATTCAATAGCGTTTCCGTTACTCTCTTTTCCTTCTGCACACATGGCTGTGTCATAGAATCTAGTTTCAAGAAACGGGTCTCGAGTCCACTTTGTTCAAATGTATCCGGAGTGGGCGTTGGTGGGTGGTATTTAAAGTGCCGCTGTATGCGTAGTCTTCAATTATCTTTCCGCTTCCGGGAGCAGAAATTGAATTTAGAGTTGTCCCCTCCATTATTCCAATGCGAAATAACCAGACCTTTGTGAATCCAACAGCCATTGAAAGGCTGTATATTGGTGTCGCATCAGAGCGACCAATTTGCGATCACTATGGAGTGACATCTCACGATGAGAAGATTTCGGCTATGTCAAAAAATGGTGCTTGCAAACGCTGTTCCTTGCGTTGAACGAGAAGCGAACGCGGTGCTTTGTACTGTTAAAGTGGCTCGGTATTAAAGTTCTAGTATTAAAAGTAAAAGCACTCAAAAGTCCTACGCAGCACTTCAACTACGAAAAAGCAATTGAATGAGGGAGGGGGAAGGAAGGAGTCGAACAAGTGATCACTTACGGCGCAAATTGACCAAAGTAACTATATTATAGGCGAGTTACGTTCGCTACTGGTGCACCAGGACAGACTAGTCGAAAAACCAGTTGGATGCATTGAGGAAAGACGCTCTCACGGCAGTTTGTCTACGTGGTAGCAATGCGTCCAGAAAAGATGCAACTGTCCCAACTTTGAGGGTAGTAGTAAGAATTACAGTGGTGGCCGCAAAAGAGAAAATGGAAGCAATTGTGGTGCGCTCTGCCATAGACCTTTTAACTTGATGGCCGCTCCGTGTGACGTCGACGAGTCTATTCTGCTCGCACAAACGCCAACGATGATTTTCCCGAAGGATGCACGCTCCTTTTTACAGCCGAAGGTTTTAATCAGCTGACTTCTGACCACATGCGTCAAAGGTGAAAACTGGAACAAAAAGATATAAAAGCAGGACTTCCTTTTGCCGCGGAATGCATAAAGCGGATCATCCAGCGAGCTGCCAATACTCTTATGGTGGGTCAGGTGGACAAGATGCGTGCACTATAAGAAGGCGTTCAGGGCGTGATACAATGTTGGTTCATCTAAGTTTTTTTCTTCCTATGTTATTTGTGTTTACAAAAAAATGTAACAGAAATAAAAAAGTGTGGAAGTTGTAGGGTACCAACTTTTAATGTAAAGATCGCATTTTTTACCATGTTATTGACTGAGCTGGTGTGATGTGGATGTACTTTTACTGAATGCAATTTTTCCATGAAACAAGGAAGAAGCATCTAGATGATTGGTTAACTAGCACTTGTTGCAGGTTAAAATAAAATTGATACGTTGTCGTACAGTTAAGCGTGTGCAATGCCATTTCGTTAGGCATGGCACGTACAATTTGAATAATTAGGTTTATTTCAATAAATAAATGTATATATGCGGAAACCATTTCATCCGCCTCGAGGCACCACACTAAAACAGGCAGATCTGTTTGTTTTATTCAGGAGCTGGGTTTCCGACGCTTCAAGTTTCGTCGCTACTGTTAGCTGCCCCAAACTTCTGACAATCGAATCAAATGTGAAAAGTTTGCAGCAACATTTCCCTGATTCCATTAGACATCCCTCTTTTTTTAATTGTTTGGCAAACTAACAAGCTTGAAAACAACACCAACACTAAAGTCTCACGTATTATTTATTCTCAGGCCTAGTACATTAGACGTAGCTGTCTGTCTCGACTTACCTTTACATTATAGGCCTTCACTTTGGTGAAACGCTCGAAGACATGCACAAACGTGCGTGGGGCAAGCGAGCGTGTTGTAACTTTTCCAAATCGCCGCTGAGAATTCGCCCGGGCACGCACACCATTAAGAAATAGCATTTCTTCAACATTCCCGGTTGCATTTCAGGTGACATCGAACCTCAGTTGTCGTGGATTTAAGCAGAAAATTAAGAGACACATTTTTCTGGACGTCATCGTTAGGTACGTGTGCTCCAGTTTAGGTATTTTCAAAGTTGATCACGTCAGCAACGGTCTGATATAACACATCGCACTCGGCATGCTCAGCTTCGGTATCACCCGGATCAGAGCCTATAAAATTCCGATGATCATTAGCAGTAATTACCTTCAGTTCTTGAGTAATCTAACAATTCAGCATGCTGTAAATGTCTTCAATCTCACAACCCTCCCATTGAGTGAACCTCAATTGAATATTAAAAGACTTAAGCAATAACGTTTGCTTCATTGCTTATTTTGATATAACTTTAGACGCTGCAGTGGTTTTCGGCCCGGTTGTAGATGTTCTTCACGAATATGACAGCGACCTATATACTCCAAAATGATTTTCATATAAAACTTGCATTGTCTTTGAAAAAAAAACACCCTCCATAAGACACCGGATTACGTAAACTGCCATCAAGTATTAACAACAAAATCCCTCCTCTGACGCAGTAGTTGGTGTGGTGATTCAAACGAAAGCCTCACATCCCCCATTGAGCTTCTTCTCCCCGAAGAATTATTGCGCGATTCGGAAGAGCCGTATCTAGAGCACCCGTCTTACTATGTCCGGCCCTCAGCACGGTGCTGGGAGCATAAGACATCAAGACCAGTGTAGAGGATAGTAACCATCAGTTTTCATCGTGCTCTCGGAAATAAAGCAAAACTTTACTACCACCCAGTTTTACTGCGTCAGTTTCAGCAGTTTTTTACACCCTCGCGTTCAAGTGCTTCAGCGACGATTCCAGCAGAGGAAGGCTGGCGCCATAGGGCTGTGTTTGCTTGAGTTTATTCGCTCGAGAGCAGGAATCCGTGAGTAGTTGGCGCCGGTACTACCTGGCTTAAGACACAGCTGCAAACGATGAAGTCTGGGGAAACGTTTTCATAATATTGTCACCTTGGGTTACCAATAGTACTGCACACACGTGTTCGCAGAAGGTAAATGAGGAAAAGCACCATATATATTGTACACGTGTGAACCACCCCTCCTTATTTCGTCTATGTAATGCTCTGTTCTTTTTTGTACCAGCAAACACCTACTGCCCAGAAAGACCTTCTTACATTTGGTAACTCTAATGAGCCAGGAAACGGCTACAAAAAATAGGGGGCGAAAACAAAAGAAACGAGGTAAATTTCAGGACTGGGAAATTATTCGTGCCGCGATATGCGGACGCTTTTGCTCACATTCCGGAAGCCCATGTGTTAATCACTCGACTATCTAGACCCGCTAGCAGAGCGTAGCTCAGCCTTAGCGAAATGTTTTCTTGAACTTGCTGCTTAATGGCTTCTGAAGGCCAGAGATATGCAGAAAAAGCAACTCATGTACAAAGAGCACTGGACCATTGCAAATTCGAGAGACTTGCCTGTTCATGCACGAGACGCGAGCATGCGGCACGAGACGTCAGGATGCGCAGTGGGGGTGTAGACGACACCACCGCCAGCCACCACCACCATCATCATCATCACCACCACCACCCCCACCATCATCATTTTATTCGTCATATGCGTCATCGTCATGGCATATTGCGGGTACCTTCCATGTACTGCGTTGTGATGGCAGACGGGTAATATGTGGTCTGGAACACGATTGTCCTTCACCGTCATCAGCATCATCGCCAGCGGCTGCTACGGCGAACAACCCCCCGCCCCGTGCCAAAGAAAAAGCCTCTATCTTAAAAATCCTTTGTTCCTAAAATAGAGAGAAAGTGCAACAGCAGCCTTATATTCGGACCTACGCTTGCGCCTAAACCTACGCTTCCGCTTCGTCGCCGTGTGTGGGACCACTGTCAGCAAGTAGACCATGGTAGTAGACCTTCCTGCAAGTAGAGCTCCCGCAGTACTCACTTTGCGTGTGAGTTTGGTGGGCACATAATCTGGCAAAGGGTCAGCACGCCAGGCGCGGCCCCAGTTTCTAGAGAGATCAGCAAATGGACCACCCAGTAAATAGAGAGCAGCCCCACACAATGAGCGGGTGGGGTGAAGTGGGAAGTTATGAGGCGAAAAGCATAAAATAACTGATCACTTTCCCTTTTCCCTCTGTTTCCACTGCCAGAACTTCGCATTACTATTGCTTGTAGTGACCACTGTCCCCACTCTCCTCTGTGCACTTTCCTATAATTTTTTTCTTTGTCTGACATAGCAGCGCTAGTCTGTTTTACATATTTTGGGCAAACAATTTTTTTCCCTTTTTGATGTTGCCGGTGTATGCATTCTAATCCAGACACACGAGATTCACCACTACACACTCAGAAAATCCTGGATGTTTGATAGCACTCACGACTCTGTTTACACGCAGGTGTAATACGCAAGCAGTTATGTCTCTTTCTCTGTTCTTCATTGGTTTTGGTAATATCAACTTTCCTACCACAAGCACTCACCTTATCCGGATAACAGGTACTCTGCTATCCTACGTAAATGTGGTCTGTGTGGTAGCGACACTAATGTATATATGCGGTGCTACTGAGGAACAAGAGACTGAACAGACCAATGTTTCATTCTCGTCCACAGTAAGCTGCCTACAGTGATGAACTAGGTTAAAGTGGGTGGTGTGTGGAAAAACATCACCGCATGGTCTGAGAAAACAGCTTTGCTGTAAGACATTTGGCGGATCACACGTACCTTGGTAATCGTTGTAATGCGAAGCTTGTGGTGGAAATGTTACTGTGTTGTAAATTTTCTATTGAGCGAAACGCTGCAAAGTGGCGCTAAATATATGTACGAATGTTGTACGCACGGACATATGTTCAATATTAAACCTTCGCGCTTCATAAAAAGCGTACAGAAGAGCGCACAGCTCTAAGTGTAAATATATTAACGCTTGAATTAGTCATGCATTAAACGCAGAAGAGTAATGGTTCGAGAGGCCTGCACGATCTAACCTTAACATCACTCAACGGCTTGTGTGTGCACGTGCATGGTATACATCACGGGCTCTGTCTCGCATGCATGCGCGATTCCCTACATGTATGTACGTATTTCGGGGACTGCGAGCGATTGATCACAGCATCGTTAATCGTGCCACTAGTGGAGCGTAGTGCCGTCTCAAAGAATTGGTTTCGTATTCCGCGGAAATTCGCCGGTAGAATTGTCTGAATTCATACGTGTGGAGTGAAAAAGTCAGACTGTTTACAATTTTGAATTATACTTAAACACATAAAAGCGATTGTAGATAAAACGCCGAACACAGCAAATAAAGCCAGTTCGAAAACGGAACGGGGAGTGCAATCACAAGAAAGCTGGAACTTCGCGATTCAGTCATAAAGTCTCGCCTTCACAACATTTCCTGTTGTCCTCAGGCATGATTGTACGGACGTAGCTAGAGATGCGACAAAGGCCAGCAGTAATGGCACCATGGCGAACCCAGGGTTCGCGGACGTTTGTAGTTCAACGCTGTTTCATGGTATGGCTGGAATGCTCGGTGAGCTCCGTTCTGTGACCGTACTGCGGGCAATGAAGTCTTGTAATGGTGCACGCGATAAACGCTTCCTGTGCTTTGTTCCCGCAGTGCAATGGTGGGTTCAGATTTCCAACGCCCTCACCCGTTATTACCGAAGTAGTGTATGCCACTGCGGGTGACACGCTTTTTAGGTACATTGTGCAGATTGGTGGGCAAAGGGCTTGCATTAGCGCAGCCATAGATTTGCATGCAAACTTGTTTAAGCAGCGAATTGCGTCACGTACACCTCAACAGAAGCTGCAATGAATACTTTTACGTTATCCCACTCCTTCACCAAAGCATTCTTCATTGATTAGAGCTAACGATGGCTAACGTATACAAACTCATCGTTCACTTAGTTTTCGCCTCCGAATGTCAGCTGTGCGTCTTTCATGGTAATATTGTTTTAACAACTCTATTATTTTATTTTTGCGATAACTTAGCATATATTGTCCGGATACACCCCAGGTATTTTTGCTTTCGCCCTCTAATGTTGCATGCAATACCTGAGAACATAGCACCAGTGCGTTAGTGCCTGGCCACAACTCACAACATTTCAAGCAGCATTTCATCACAACATTTTACCGCAACATTTCAAGGCAGTAATTCAATTTCACCACCCCATTTCGTTGCAGAGACAATAAGCTTGTCTACGTCGCGTCAGGCAGCTGCTGTCAAGAAATATAGGGAATATTTAGCGATAAGGACCTTTGGTGACCTCCACACACTGTGTCACCAACGGAATTTGTGGGAATCATGTGGAATCGGTGCTTCAGTTAGCCATTGAGCAGGGCGGCTAATGATAGATGGCGGCGTGGGCTCCCAGCTGCGTTCGGGAGAATGTCATTCCATCACTTCTCTTTAACGGTCCGTGCAGGCGCCTACCGGAAGAGTGGAGGGGGAAGGGCTGCAAACACGAGAGCAGAAAAGGCTAGCAGGGAGATGTCAATCTCACCGCTTGGAATCTCCCACTAGCCATTTTGTTGCTTCCTTTCACACCACCCCAACAACACGCTTCCTCACTTTTCTCCCCTTGAGTGCTGTTTGCTGCTTTCCGGATCGGTTTTCAATAGACGGCCGGTTCCTAAAAGCACCGTAATGGACGCTCGTCTTGATGTGTAGCAGACGCGCGCCCTCCTTTGCTTAGTACCATTGTTTTTTTATTTTTTTTGGTGTTTGTGAGGCGAGGGGTAGTTGTGTTATTTTGGGATTGGTGTGACAGTGTTTTTTTTTCTTTTTCCTGGAACCCAAACATTGAAGTCACCTCCGCTGATGACCAGCTTACTTTCCCAGGCGACATCTTCGGAACATCAAAGTATCACAAAGCCTTTGTATTTCCCCTGTCCCTGCACGTTCACTGAAATAAAGAAACAAAGTACAAACGACTTAGTTTTAGCCCTTAAGAAAATCAGTGTGCAGTCATGAAGCTCTAGGAACTAAACTCTACTGTTCTCTTTTTTTTGTGCCGAAAAAATACGCCGCTTTGCCTTCCAATTATTGGAACATAAAAGACCAGATAATCTTATTTTGATAGTTTTGGCCATCTTAGCCTAAATAATTAGGATCGCAGCAATTTATTAGCGCAAGCAAAAAAAAAATAACGCCATGTTTTTTTTTTTTTGCAAGAAAGAGTTGGAAAGGAAGAGAGGTTAGCCACTTTTTACATCGGCTGTCTTATCAATGTTGGAAAATCGAAGTACCTCAATAATATGAAAGAAATGCTCGAAACAAAATTATACATAGAAAATGGCTGGCCCGACACATAACTCACATTTTCGCCCCTCTAACGTAGGTGCTAGTTTGGTTAGGTCTCTACTTTTGGCAACGTTTCTTTTGTTTTTTTTAACTGTGAAAGCGAATATCAGAGGCTACGTGGCAAGTCACAGGTTGTTCACATATGCTCGGCCATGTGCCTCAACAATGTCACCAACTCACAAGAAAAGCGTGTTGACATTAAGCAGTCTGTTTAGAACATTTGCATTATCTTGACAGCTAAACTGCCGTTTTAATGAGAAAACTTGCGCTCCGATGTGTGTATTCAATATGACTCTGCCCCGCCGCGGTGGTCTAGGGGCTAAGGTACTCGGCTGCTGACCCACAGTTCGCGGGATCTAATCTCGGCTGGATGGAGGCGAAAATGCTTTCGGTGGAGGCGAAAATGCTTTTGGCGAAAATTCTCGATGGAGGCGAAAATGCTGTAGGCCCGTGTGCTTAGATTTGAGTGCACGCTGAAGAACCCCAGGTGGTCGAAATTTCCTGAGTCCTCAACGACGCCGTTCCTCATAACCATATGGTGGTTTTGCAACGTTGAACCCCACCTATCAATCAAGTCAATCAATATTACTCTTGACTTTAGTCCGAACCATTAATAACGTAGTACATTTATTCCTTACAAAGCTTATAACAGCGAACCCCTTTAGCAAGTTATGCCTTCTTAGTCCACCCAGAAACTATTCCTACCATAAACAGGTATCTGCCACAGACATGGTATAAATTTCACTAATCCCGATGGTCCACTGAACATGGTGAAGGAAACAGTTAGCCCGAGAAATAATTCTTATCATAAAGTAGTGTGTGTCAGAAAAATGGGGCTAATCTGGCTACTCATAAATGGTCCACTGAAAGAAGATAATGTCCAGCAAAAAAAAAAAGACTACGAAACGATGGCGGCAATACGAAGAACCTTAAGTAACTGGAACAATGGAAAATCAAGAGTATGAAAAAGGCAAAAACATACGGCTGCAAGGTCAGCTCGATCAACGGAGGGCTTACGCAAACGACAACGAGGCCATAGAGTTATGAACCCTTGGTTTCAGTGGTAGCTGCTCTCTATAGAGTTTGGGTACCCCTGTCATGTCTTTGACTGCTTCACGTCTAACTCAAACCTCTCAGCACGGAGAATCAACGTAGAGGCAGCCTACTGTGACCTAGGTAAAGCCTAGCAATAAACTAAAACCCCAGTCGCCTAGCTAAGGCCTAGAAGCAATCTGTAAGTAACTAGAGTAGTTTTCAGCATCATCCAGTGTTTGAAGCCTCGAGTAACTTTGTGGAAGCTTTGCAGTTTTCTTAATATTCGTAAAATCAAAAGTAGTGGCGTGGAAGACAAAAAACATAACTAAAGAAAAAATAGCTAAAGAGAGAAGAAGCAAAATATGCATAATAGGACATTGCTCCAATTGTGTTTCGAAAAACTCTGTTGTGCGTTAGAAGATTAACATAGCTCTTTCAAAGCCTTCAGTGCCGAGGAGAACTTCAGTCACTTTTCCAGAGTCTTTACCTCCGGCTAAGGACAATTGCCAGCTCCGTTTAACGCATTTATGGAGTTCTTCCTTGCGTGTACTGAAAAGAAAAAGTTGACGGAAAGATGGGCGATATTTTTCCTTGCTGCAACCATCTTCGCATTCTGGGCTGTTGGCCACTTCAGAGGTGTCAGTGAGGGGACTGACTGCTGCTTTTTGTCATTGTATTGCTTCTAAGCCTTTCATTAGTGTTGTCATTTTGGTATCTATATATAAAATGTTAACTGGAGTGTAAACAATGTATCGCGAGAAGTCGTGAGGGAAGCCACTGCTGGCTCAGTGATCATGAAGCGTGAATCGTACATATAATTGTGAAAAAAGGGTGCATCTACATTCATTTATCAAGTCATTTTGGCGACTTTTTGAAGCTGCACTTTATCTCGTCAAGCGTACATCAAATTCGATGAAGTGTAAGACCCCACAGTACGATTATTTGCGTTTCTTTTATTCCTTTGCCCCTCCTCCACCTCCAACAAATACGGGGTACTTTAAAAAAATACTAACACAGTCAATCGGATATGCAAAGCGCATGTTTCATAGTCATGAGCGTCATATACAGCATAGAAGTAAAAGGCAAAAAAATGGGCTATTCTTCGTGAGAATATTTCCTTTTATTATCGATAGCGGACGATATGAAAGAAACAGCTGCAGCGTCTTTTCTCACTGCTCAAGCCCGAGCCAAATGTCTTCCGTTCTGCAGTGATCACTGCACGGAGCAGGAATAGAAATGTGAGTTTGATTTCATTTTTTCCCTTTGTTATTTTTGTCGTTCCCGGTATTTGTTCTTGTTTCTACATTCCAACCGAGTGAGTGTTGTTACCTGCACGACAGTGTTTTTTCCCCATTTAAAGATGAATGAAAGGTTCAAAAGGGCTTACACGGAAAATGCGAATGTTGTGCACGATACATTACAAGCGCAAGTGCGGTAATAAGTTCATAAAATAAAAAATAAAAATGAATTGTATTGCGTATATGCCTTAAGGGCATAAAAGCAAAGAATACGGCACACTGAAGTTACCTCGTCTCGTAAGTTTTTTTTTTCTATAGCCCAAGGCTCGCCGACTATGCTGACGTCAGTGCAGCAGAACCTCCACTCGCGTAAGAATGTACGAGTACGCTGCAACGTATTTTCCCAGAAACAAACATTAGTAAAAATTCAGCAACAAAAACTAAAAAATATTTTTTAATTGCGAAAACTTTCGTTTCTAGAAATATTACAGATTTTAATTTTTACTGTGTGGGCTTCAACGTACAGACGGCGCTATTTGTGTTCGAGAAAGTGGAATAGCATCTTGGAAAACAATATGTCAAGTAGAGTGTGTTTGAATAGCACTAATGCAAAAATGTTATTCTGTAAACAACTTTCCTGTGATGTCTGGTTGTGTTAAAACCATTCCTGTGAAGTTGTTGAATATAGCTTAGAAACACACTGTTGTTAGCTCAGTTCTCACTACCTGCGTCCCTGTCAACATTGTCCGGTGTGCTATCACTATATATACTAACTGTATCTTTTTTATATCGCTACTGTTATTTTGTGAGCGATAGCATCAATTGTTTACTCGGATATTCCCGATTGTGCGATCCCGGCATAATACTGATAATCTATGCTCCTTTACCATTCAAATAAAATTACTTTGGCATTTCATTTCATGTAAAAAGCTGCCCCATGGCTCTTAAGCTACATTGGCATGTGTTTTTCCAGATATAAAAATGTGTTCTCAGGCAAGTTTATCCTAAACTACGACTTGAAATAGCTGTAACTCTAAAATTCCTATATTTTAGTTTGTGCCATAGGTAGTAAAAGCTTGTCATCCACTCGAATTTTTATTTAAACCATGTATTTGATGTCTTCAATTGAGGTTGAGATTGCGTCTCTGAGGTTGTGCTGCTTTTAACATGGCCGTGTCTCCTGCATACGTAGGAAAATAAGCACTATGCCACCTATTGTTAGTTGGAATTTTCAATTCTGAATTCTGACACCAATATATTTGTGATGCTACTGTATCTGTGAGCACTGCTGCTCATACGGTAATTTAATCTCTGTTGTTTCTATTCCTTTCATTTTCTATGTTTTCACAATGTGTACACATATCTTGTTTGAATATGCTTGCATTCGCTGCTGAAAGCCAGAACTTCAGGAGTCAGCGCAGCGGACGAGCTAAATAATGCGGCGTCACCGCCATCGAGCATGTCAAGCATTTGTGTGTACGAGTTGTTCTGTAATTTTTTACAATAGCTTTCATAATCAAAAGGAGCTAATTTAGTGCAACTTTAATTACTAGCGTTCATCAGGACACTCGAATTGAAATATAGAGCTATGGCTCTTTCTGTGCATGTCACGTGGTTCATAAATATAGAGACCTTACTATAACCACCTTGAGGCCTTGAAGAACATAATGATTGCCCCACCGCGGTGGTCTAGTGACTAAGGTACTCGGCTGCTGACCCGCAGGTCACGGTATCGATTCCCGGTTGTGGCGGCTGCATTTACGATGGAGGCGGAAATGTTGTAGGCCCGTTTGCTCAGATTTGGGTGCACGCTAAAGAACTCCAGGTGGTAAAAATTTCCGGAGCCCTCCACTACGGCGTCTCTCATAATCATATGATGATTTTGTGATGTTAAGCCCCACATATCAATGAAGAATATAATGATTGCTAGAAAGTTTTGCACATTGAGTAATGACTTCAAGAGCCACAAGCGCTTCATAAGAACTTTAATAAGCCTTGGTTCAGTTAGCTACTGCACACCACTCGCTTTGATTCCTGTGTGTACGAGCTAGGGATCATCAATCTAAGCGCACTTGCTCTGGGCTGTCTGGAGGGAAGAGCTGGTTAACCTCAAGTTCCCCGTCTAAGAAGACCGTGTGGCCAGGAGATTTGGTCACAGAAGTGGTAATCAAACTACAAGTATATAATAACCCGTGGTCGCAAATAAAAAGAAAGGAAAAAAATGCAGCGTGTACAAAGAGGCTCTATCCTAAAGGAGGGAATGTCACGCTTAGGTGGAACGCCCGCTCTCGCGGGAATTCGGCGAGACACCATGCTACCAACGGTGAGATGAGCCCATGATGACAGTCGCGTCAGCGAAGCAGCATGCACGAGACGACCACAACCTCGAGAATAATACGTTCCCCTCCGTCATACATCAGAGTGCGTATGACGTACAAGCCGTTCGACAGGAGGCAGTCACGGGAAGAATATAGAAGCGCTGTTGCTGGGCGGTCTACATCGGTTAGAATGTACAGATGGGGACACCTAGGGTAGCCTGACAGAGATATGAAGAACTGGAAGCACGTCGCTGCCGATGCATTCCTCGAAAACACAAAAAATATAGGCGACACGAGAAAAAAAAACTATAGTATGGGCAACCTTGCCATCAGACCTTGCGTATACGTTGCGGTTTCATCTGCCTATATACATTATATAGGGGGCGTTGAAAGCGCTAAACGTTGTCATGGCATCAAAATTGCATCGCAAGCCGCGGTGGTCTAGTGGCTAAGGTACTAAGCTGCTGACCCGCAGGGCGCGGGTTCGAATCCCGGCTGCGGCGGCTGCATTTCCGATGGAGGCGGAAATGTTGTAGGCCCGTGTGCTCAGATTTGGGCAACGGTAATGAACCCCAGGGGGTCGAAACTTCAGGAGCCCTCCACTACGGCATCTCTAATATTCATATGGTGGTTTTGGGACGTTAAACCCCACATATCAATCAATCAATCAATCAATCAAATTGCATCGCAATGCTTGGATATACATTGAAAAACTAAATTGAATTTCATGACTTTGACCAATATTTACGGTAAAAGCTGGCATGAGATGGCAAGAAGGACAGTTTTTTTTTGGCACCGTAGTTTTCAGCGCTGCTGTCCATAACGACTATGGCAATAAACTAAATAATATAAGTAAAAACGCCGAGAACAGAGCGAGACTTGAACACTGGCCCTCTGTGTGCCAGCCAAGCGAAGGGAAGGAACCAGCGCTACCTCGTGTTCACGCTCAACACGATTTTGTATGGAAAGACGACCACGCCGCATGGGTTCATGTGTCACGTGACTCATGAACACGGAGAAGAAGCTATTCGTTTTCGTCATCTCCTTCGAGTGATGATGATTTCAATACAGATATTTGTCTTGTGTCCGGAAGTGAACACCGTGATGGCGGTGAATGAGTAGCTCCACCGGTGATAAGGAAGACAGCTCGGACGCGAACATAGCAAGTACCCGCCAGTAAAGCCGCTGTGCGTTATTCCGTGTTTTGAAATTTTCCACACAGCCCCAAAGCTTCTCGAGTGAAATGCCCTGAAGAGCCTTTGCCTACACAAGTAAAGAAACGTGCTTTATTTGTAAGGTTTCTATTTATTACCAGCAGGTATCTGATTTCCTAAGTATTGTTTAGATATGAACTTTATTACGTTCATTAGACTACGTTTGTGGTAAAAAAAAAAATATGTTTTCGACATCGCCTAGCTACTTTTTAATTTAATGAGAATCAGAATGAGAAATAAATAGAAGCACCTTTTTACCGGAAATGAAAAAAATAGCGGGTAAGTGGTTAAAAGCCTTCAAGACTTAAGTAACATTTTCGCATGAGCTTGAAAGAGCTGTGTGGCTTCGAGCAATCCTGTGGTGAAAATAAAATTGCTATAAAATGCGCTTTTGGGTTGGTTATGCTTACGACAAGTTTCCAGGGCACCATGCTTCCAAGTTATAGATCGGCGTATTCATTTCAGATGTCTACTCATGGCATGTTGCACATTTGATATCACTAGCTTACGGATACTTGATGCGGACTAGCAAAAATGAATAATAAGAGCGTGCCAGCAATCCTTTCATATAAAACAGTAGTCGATGCAGGAGCTCTCAAGTACATATGTATAATGCAGTTACGTCTTGTGCTATTTGGAGCCTCAGTGGTCACGTACAGAACCTCATTGATCAAAGACGCCACTCACATTTAATATTGATGATGCTGGGGACCGTCGTCGGCATCCCCCTTTATTATGCGCCGAAGGCTTTCTGTGGTATATTATTAATAACATGCGATGATTGTCCATGGTTCATTTGAGTGGTGCGCAACTATCATGTCCGGTTATTTTTCTCCTGAACAATGAATAGGAAGAGTTTTTTTTTTGCGTATAGCAATATTGAATGACCAATGACGCAAAACCAAGAAAAAAAAGCATGCCCTGTCAAAGAAGACACGCAGAGTGCTCGGTCCACCAGGAGGATACATTTTGCTCTAGTTTGGAAGAAATCCAGCACCTTCTGGACGACTTTTTATTTTCTTGAGTAACATTCAACATAAACATTAGCCAACAGGTTGCCTTAACTTCAGGTATAGGATAGGCTAGCATGTTTGGCACAGCAGTATAAAGTAGGAACGTGAAGAGCCAGCTCAAATCTTAGACAGTTTTGCATTATATACAATAGTGTACAGCACAAAACACGAATAATCACTTTCAAATTTAGCAGAGATTGTAGGGAATAGACAGTTTCATTAGAATATCAACCGTAACCGTGACTTTAAACAGTGACATTATTTGCCACTTACTGTTATGATATTATTGATAATGGCTGCGCGCAAAAATAGAACTATTGTAAGCCTAACCGAAGCCTTAATTCGATATAATTGATTGATTGATATGTGGGGTTTAACGCCCCAAAACCACTATATGATTATGAGAGACGCCGTATTGGAGGGCTCCGGAAATTTAGACCACCTGGGGTTCTTTAACGTGCACCCAAATCTGAGCACACGGGCCTACAACATTTCCGCCTCCATCGGAAATGCAGCCACCGCAGCCGGGATTCAAACCCGCGCCCTGCGGGTCAGCAGCCGAGTACCTTAGCCACTAGACCACCGCGGCGGGGCCCTTAATTCGATATAGATGTTCATGAATACAGGAAGGTAAAGAGCTAATTAGATGCCGTATTCTGTGCACCCCAGATGAGAGCCAAGATGCAGTGGTAACAGCAACATTCAGCGCAAAAAACATATAAACGAATACTGCAACTGCCTTTGCAAAGAAAATAAGAGGAAATACCGAATGAACAAGAAAAGTCTTACCAAATTAAAAGCCACGGTGACTCATCACATTTTATTTAATGCTAATTGTATTGCTGTGAGAGCGCACTATTTCTTACTGCTAGCGATGTCTGCTTTCAAATGCCCATAGAAGAGTCATTGCTCATACGTGACGAATAAAGGAAAACTTATGCTTACGTCATAAAAAAACAAAATGATCGCATCTGATAAAATAAAATATTTCAAGAAAGACGGCAAACTGAATGAAAAAAATGCTGTCTTAATTTCCCTATTGATGGCTACTTTTCTATTCGTGCATGCGCAGTTTCATTACAGAATATACGAGAGAGAGACAGAGAGAGATAGAGAAGCAAGGAAAGGCAGGGAGGTAGTGCAATATGATCAAATGCAATCACAGCCATGAACAACAAACTTCAAAATTCTTGTTTTGTTTAAAACATTGCAGTGGTGACAAAATGGGCAAAGAGCTGTCAAATAGAACTGGAACTACATTTTTTTTGTAGACGAAGCTTTAGATGCCGTAGTTCCAACACAAGAACTAATTCTTTGCTGTCAATTTCTATATAAACTTGGTTTTCGTTGGAACACCACGTGGTATCCCGTCTCAACGTGGACCAAAATTATTTCTATAAGCGGTAATGTTTTCTCATAATATCTAGAAACCCGACCGATCTCAAATATTTTTATTTCTAAATACATCGTCGCAAGAAAGTATTCATTATTCAGATATACATATATGCATATATAAAAAGTGTGGATGGATGGATGGATGGATGGATGGATGGATGGATGGATGGATGGATGGATGGATGGACGAACGGACGGACAGACGGACGGACGGACGGACGGACGGACGGGTGGGTGGGTGGTTAGATTGGTAGATGGATGGACGGACGGGTGGACGGGTGGTTAGGTGGACGGATGGACAGACGGATGGATGGATGGATGGATGGATGGATGGATGGATGGATGGATGGATGGATGGATGGATGGATGGATGGATGGATGGATGGATGGATGTACGGGTGGGTGGATGGATGGGTGGACGGGTGGGTGGATGGTAAGATAGCACTCTGAAACGCGGTTCCGAAAACATTGCGCGGTTTATTAATGCATCTCGACCATTTTTCCAACTACCTCTTTTTTTTCCTCAGCAGACTACCCACTTCTAGCTTGTGTCCCAAGTGTGCCGTGCCAGAAGAAGACGAAAAGTATGCCACAGATAGCCCCCCCCCCCCCCCCCTGCAGACAAGTGACCGTGGGCACTTGAAGAAGAAAAATGATCAGACGGAGCTTGGGTGCCCGCTTGATCCTTTTAGTGCTGACTGTGTGTGTCTTCATGCCCATTACGCAGGATTGCCAAATGGTATTCAGAATGCTTGATGACTTGAAAAAGACCAACATAGCGAGGCTGAAAAGCACGGCGAGACGCATCGGCATGAACAAAAACGTGTGAAGATGTCTAGAGGTTCGCCGGCCGAAAAACGTCGTTCTTAGTGTGAGCTTAAGTTGGTGATGGGCGCAAGTTTTGCATGAAGATCCGCAGACGCTGGACGAAAGAAGATGGATCCGAAACACTCTGCGTAGTAATGGGGCTGACGAGATCACCAGGCAAACGGAGAGTGCAGCCATAAACCACGTCGGCTACAGAGCAGGCAAGTTCTGGCCAAAGTGTTGAACGCAGGCCGAGAAGCGCGATGGGCAGTTGAGATACCCAATCTTCGGCGTGAGGCTGCGAGGCAAGTGCTGCTTTTAGATGACGGTGGAGTCTCTCCACTAAGCTATTTGATGCTGGATGATACGCAGTTGTGCGAATACGTGCAAAACCCAGTATAGATGTGACAGAGGTGAAAAGCGCTGACTCGAACTGTCTGCCTCGATCAGTAGTCACCGTTGATAGTACACGGAAACGGCTAATCCAGGTATCAAGAAAGGTACGAGCAACTAACTGTTTCTGCCGTGATTTCAGGCATTGGAGCTGCTTCAGGCCACCTAGTGTACCTGTCAACGCACGTAAGCAAATACTTATTTCCCTGACAAGGAGGTAATGGCCCGACAATGTCCAAATGAATGGTGTCGAAACGTGCATCAGGGAGAAGGAATTTTCCCCATGGAGGCTTGGTGTGCCGTTGCACCTTGATACGCTGACATGCTCTGCAAGTGCGAACCCAGTCACGAATGTTAGCGCGCATGTGCGGCCACACATAGCATTCAGTGACCAGATGTTGCGTAGCTCTTACTTCTGTAAGGCAGATGGAGTGGAGGGTGTCAAAAACAGCACGACGAAGCTGTGAAGAAACATAGATACGAGTGCAGTTGTGTGAAACATCGCACCAGAGCGTAACGTCGACGTCGGGAAAGTTGACTTGTACCAGTCGGAGGGAAGTAGAGGATCGGAGTCGTGGAAGCTCATCGTCTAATGCCTGTGCCTCTGCGAGCGAGGACAACGAAAGGTCGGTGGTGCCTGTCGTGGCATTGATGGTAATACGACCGAGAGCGTCCGCTGCACTGTTAAAGCTGCCTTTTACATAACGTATGTCTGTGGTGAATTCGGCAATGAAAGCAACGTGTCGAATTTCTCTAGGAGTGTGCGTGGCACTGCAGGAACGTAAAGCCGAAACAAGGGGCTTGTGGTCGGTAAGAATGGCACTTCAAGGAAGTACCTGAAATGCTTCATCGCAAGGTAGGCCGCGAGGAGCTCCCGTCCGAAAGTACTATATCAGCGCTCAGTGTTGCGTAACTTGCGGGAAAAGAAGGAAATTGGAGCCCATGCACCATTGATCTATTGATGAAGAGCGGCCCCAACTGCTTCTGAAGAAGCGACCACCATGAGGCTAGTGGGAGCAGCTGGCGAAGGGTGGTGCAGGAGGGTGGCCTGGGCGAGCTTGATCTTAACGGCGGCAAAAGCTTGATCCGCGACCGTGTCCCAGGGAAGTGCGGCTGACTCGGCTTGCGAATTCGAGAGTAGTGCTTCTAGAGGCTGCAGCAGCGTAGGGCATGTAGGGATGAAGCGGCGTTAAAAATTGCCGAGTCCGAGAAAACGTCGTAGACTGCGTATGGACGTGGGAGGCGGGTACTCGAGGATAGCTTGAACCTTGTCAGGTAGAGGATTGATGGCATCTTTAGTGATCTGATGTCCGAGGAATGCTATCTGCGTGACTCCAAAGTGACACTTTTCTACATTGATGACTAGGACGTAATCACGCAGTCGAGTGAAAAGCCGACGTAGATTTGCCTTGTGCGTTTCAGCGTCCTTGCTGGCAACGATAAGATCGTCGATATAGGTGAAACAAAACGGTAAGCTTCTTGTGACTTCGTCTATAAAACGCTGAAATGTCTGAGCGGTCTGAGCGGCGTTTCTCAAACCGAAAGGCATTCGTAAATACTCATAGAGCCCAAATGGGGTAATTATTGCAGTTTTTGGAATGTCAAAAGGCTCAACAGGGATCTGGTGATAAGCTTTCACAAGATCAATCTTTGAGTATACAGTTGTGCCGGTTCAAAAGGCAGTACAGTCCTGAATATTGGGTAACGGGTATCGATCTGGAACGGTGACTGCATTGGGAGCCCGATAATCACGACAGGGCCGCCAGTGATTGTCCTTCTTGGGAACCATGTGTAGCGCCCACTACCACGAGCTTGATGACGGACGAATGATTTGCAACTGTTACATATGCTCAAACTCGTTGCCAGTAATTCGAAGTTTATCAGGGTCAAGTCGGCGAGGGCGGCAGTGAACCGGTGGGCCTGTGGTAACGATGCAGTGGGTCACAGTGTGCTTGGGGGTTTTATTCATAGAAGACTGCGTTGTAATCTCCAGAAACTCGTTGAGCAGAGCTGTATATGGTGACGTGGGCGGTTTCACGAAAGTGGGGTTTAGGGCCGTAGCGCGTGACAGAAAACCATTGACCGATATGCCGGTATAGCTATCCACCAGGCGACAGCGGTTCATATCCACGAGCAGATGAAAATCCCTTAAGAAATCGGCACCTAAGATAGCGTAGCGTACGTCTGCTATCCAAAATAACCACTGCAGTTTTCTCTTAAGACCGAGATCAAGGGTCAGGGACTTCTGTCCGTATGTTGCGATGACCGAAGAATTGATCGCTTGTAAACGAGTTGACTTCTCGCGAAGACGCCGGTCAGTTTTGGACGCTGGAATTATGCTGACTTCTGCTCCAGTGTCCACCAGCAAGCGCAGAGCTGTGCTTCTGTCGGTGATGTAGAAGAGGCAGCTTGATGCTTGGCCTTGAACGCCCGCCGCTGTTATTGACGATCGGCCGGAGCGTTTCCCATGTGCCATGAGCAAGGTGGCACACATCTGCGAGCCGCGGCACGAAAACGCCTGTGATAATAGCATGTGTTCTGCGGTGAAAAGCAGTGCTCGGGCTGGTGGAGGGGCTGTTGCGGAGCAGCCGACGTGAGAGATGGTTGATGTGGACGAGGCTGGTCAATTAATTTGCAAATGCTCGGCAATTGCAGACGCAAGTTGGCGACTTCAGCTTCGAGATCTTCAACCGTTTCTCGAAGGGAATCTGCTTCGGAAATCGGAGAGGTGTTGGCAGCGTTTATGACTGCCGGAGCAACGTGCATCTTGTCATCGGCCATTTCTGCCAGCTCCGACAGCGGGTTATTCTGAGCTCGGACAAGAGCCATTCGCATGGTAGGTGGAAGACGCTGTAGAAACAACTCACGTAGTATGGATGTTTCCGAGCCGTCTGGCTGGTCCCCAAGCAGGTGCTGCAGGTGACGTAGAAACTGTGTGGGAATGGATGGATGGACGCATGGACGGATGGACAGACAGATGGACAGACGGACGGACGGACGGACATTGCGATTGCATTTAATGTGATTGGTATAAACTTCATTGTCTTGTGTGATTTCTTACTTCCTGATTTCAGCGCAGTTTTTCACGTCTAATAATGAAATAACCAGCCTAAACTGTGTAACCTCTGATTCATCTGTTTGTATCGGATACAATAATCTTTAATTGGGTACTCCAAAACACCAATTTCCATGTCGCGAGCCGCTCCCACGTCGGTATTGCGACGCCGAGCTCTCGAGCCAACTCGCGGGCTTGAAGCCATGTGAAACTTAGAGCCAAAAGAGAAAAACCCTGAACAAACAAGGTAACCAAAAGCCATATGCACCTGTCTTCGTTGCGTGCATTTTACTTGCGCTCATGTTTTTTTCTATGGCCACGCGTATACAATACTAATGAGCCCACTTGCCATCTTGTTACCTCACTTGTCACGTTCACTTGTCAAACACACTTTTGGAACAGAATGCATGGCATAAGAATGTTAGTTGTATTTTTTGTGCTGCCTGAGTAATGCTCGGATTTCTGCCCATTAAATATTGACATAAATGAAAGCGCTACGAGTTTGCTGATTCTACGAACAGCGTTGGCATTATCAGACACGGCTTTCTTCTTGCTAAAAAATGGGGAGTGAAAGCGATTTGTCAGGATCTAGAGAAGGTCACCAATGGTGGCAGAAGTTCAATAGAATCCCGATGTGGGGTACGGTGAATCCATCACCTCGCTTTATCTCGAAATCATCGACAAACGAAGCAACACCACATCGGTGTGCCATGTTATTGTTGCTATCTCCTTATTCCTTCGGAATGTTCTTTCTTTTATCTTTGAACTGAGCCCCGCCAAGGTGGTCTAGTAGCTCTGGTACTCGGCAGTGGACCCGCAGGTCGCGGTATTGAATTCCGGCAGCGGCGGTTGCATTTCCGATGGAGGCGGCTATGTTGTAGAGCGGTGTGCTCAAATTTTGGTGCACGTCAAAGAACCCCAGGTGGTCAAAATTTCCGGAGCCTTCAACTACGGTGTCCCTCATATTCATATGGTGGTTTTGGCACGTTAAACCCCACAAATAAATCAATCACTTTTATCTGACAGCCCCACACTTTGTTCCGGGAACGTGTGATTCTTTTTATAAAACGCAAACACCTGCCAGTAACAGCAGTGCTTAAATATGCTGCCAGCCTAAACGAAGATTCTACTATAGTTCCTTTATCGTTGATAGCTTGGGAAACAACTCCTTAGTGTTCTAAGCTTTTATTATTCAAATATTTACGGATTTCCGGCGTATTTTGAGAAGAAATATTGGGCCGCCGGGCCATTGTCACTTTGTCGTACGAGTCAATCCCTTCTATGCACGACCCGGTCGGCTATTTGGAAGAATGCCAAGAAATATCCCCTGTATACGTATTCTCAGCTTTATCTATAAACCTCTGATAATGCACCTTCTCTAACAATGCTTGAGCATGATTTCCAAACAAACCTGCGCATATTGCGTAGCTTTAGTTTTGCTAGGATACTGGTTATGTAGCTGCACTATTGAGAGGCATCGTACGGCCTCTTGTCCCAACAAAGCTTATGTAGATTCTACCGCACTTAAAAATAATTGCTACCTAAATACATTTTGCATATTGTTGTTGATCGCCATTAGCCTATTTGTTCAACGCATCATTATGTTGTTTTTCACGAGCTGTGACCTGTGACTCTTTGTACTTCGTCTTTTGCTGCTTTCCAGCTCTCAACAATGACAACTTTGTCTTGCTGATTCAATCTTTAGACATCCTCAAAATTTGCCACAGCGACTATACGTAATTTATTACACGCTTTGCTTTCTTTATATTCAATTCTACCAGACTTTATTGAGAGCTTTCATGCGTATTGCTACTTACGAATATTTTTCTTGCCTAGTAGGAATTTTCACTATAATTGTAATCATCGAAACACCCACAAATGGTACGTCCCTTTATTAGAATACACACCGTAGGAACGAGCTTTCCATTTGCATCTAGCAAAAATAGGACACCGGAACAAAATAGATAGATTTAATGTTCTTAACACTCATAGGCTACTTATTGTAACCACTTTCACTTACACCGTCTCAATGCAAAAGGCGACGCATGTAATGCAGTAATGTAAACGAATGTATTGGCTTGACTTGCAAAAAACATCAATATACAACTTCTTTCTTTCTTCTTCTAACATGCTTGATTTTTACGATTCAAAAGACTGACTTTAGGAGTAGCAGACATAAAAAACCAGGGCTATTAACACCTAAAGCAAACAAGTTACACTCGTGGATAAAGTTGAACAACGTTCGGTGGAACGGTGCTCTTATCCATCCTTTAAAACTCCCACTCTGGCATTGTTTTTGAAGATGTTAAAGAAAAGTAAGCACTTACAACTGCAGAAGGCACTCTGTGAGGTGCCTCGTGGGTGGGAAATAAGTATGGAGTCAGCTTTGAATAATTTTATTATGCATAAATTACACGTACTAGAGTGCCGCTTGAAGCGATGGCTCTAAACTGGAAACGACATCACCCTCCACAATTTTTTTCGTGGCCGCACACTGCCCTTGTAAGCGTGAAACGAGGTGGATACTTGATATAAAAAATGTACTCATTGGGAGAACGGCTGAATATTGCGTTTTCTCAAGGAATTAGTTAATTTACACAAATCAAAGGGCAGAAGAGAAGTGATTCCTTCGACTTACAGCTTTAAGTTTTAAGCTTCGGCTTCCCATTAGTATGCAAAATGAGGGAGCCAGACGCAGAAAGGCTCAGGTCTTCTCGCTGAGCAACAGAGATAAATTATAGAGCATAGTACGCTTGCATGTTTCTTGAAGTGTATTTTCTTACAATGTCAGATGCGTCTATTGAACGCACAGCGGAAGTAACCTAAACTGAGTGATTATCAGGAACAAGGTATTTGTTTCAAAGTTCACGAGTTCACAGGTTTACCGTGCATATTGAGCATCTCACCGTTTACACTGTGCACTTCTTCCGATGCACCCCCCGATATTACTGCTTGACATGGCAAGTCCAATTATTTTTTGCTTGAACCTGTATTCGAACAGATGCTTCTGCAAGAAGAGAAAGACATAATTCCATGGCTCACATTGGTGTTGTTGGTCAGAAAGGCTTAAACTTGTTCATTAAGATGTTGCTGCCGTGCACAAAACCACGTTACAATTATATTCATTATAACAGCAATGGGAAATATGCTGATGTAGTGCTTTAATGAAAAAAAAAACATTCAATGTTTCTTAACAATCTCTCTCAGAGCAGTGGCTTTAAAGTTGCATGGAAGCGTGCGGCCTATTTAGATACATTGGATTGACTATAAATTAGGTATACGCAATATTTTTTCTGTGCCTTGGCGTGCCATGCGCGAACATTTATTTATTATACTCAAACCTCACATTGAGCACTTTTCGGCCAACTTCTCTTGAAAGATGGCTTGAAATAATACATTACAAATTTCGTGTTGTATCTTGCCTCCTCTTTGTATTTATGGCCGGGTAGCTTCAAGCTCAGTCCTCGGAAAGAAAGAAAAAATTAGGCGCGTATTTCAATGTTACACTGCAAATTTCGTTGCCCCACCGCGGTGGTCTAGTAGCTAAGGTACTCGGCTGCTGACCCGCAGACCGCAGAATCAAATCCCGGCTGCGGCGGCTGCATTTTTGATAGAGACGGTAATGTTGTAGGCCCGTTTGCTCAGATAGGGGTGCACGCTAAATAACCTCAGGTGGCCTATATTTCCGAAGCCCTCCACTACGGCGTCTCTCATAATCATATCGTGGTATTGGGACGTTAAATCCCACATACCAAATGTCGTCGAAAGAACATAGTCTTGCGTCTCGTAAGAGTGAACAAAATGCTTATTAAAGACGATAATCTTACTTGGGGACCTTCGACGCAAATATTTTGGTCTGTCTGTCTGTTTGTGTCTGTCTGTTTGTGTCTGTCTGTCTGTCTGTCTGTCTGTCTGTCTGTCTGTCTGTCTGTCTGTCTGTCTGTCTGTCCTGTCTGTCTGTACATTTGTCTGTTTGTTCACTCTTAACAGCATTGGGTATTCGAGACGGCCGACCCCTTCCGCAGCGCCCACCTATGTTGCTCAAGATTCAGCGTTCATACTTGAGCAATTCTCGATTAAAAAGAAATTATGGCGCATGTCTGAAGCACGATAACAACACGTATATATTCTGCATGTGTGCCTTTTACTAGAAACGGCATACATAAGTAATTTTAAGGACCGTAGCGCTTATCACGCTGCGCTCACCATGTAACGCCTGCACGTAAACGCGAGTGTTTCCAACGCTTTGCTAAAACGAGACGGTGGTGGCACCTACCCGTCACCTTGCGTTCTACACCTTATCACCACTGAGACGGGCGCGCACACCCGTCTCAGTGCCACGCGCTTTGTTTTTGAAAAAAAAAAACAGCCAGATGGCGCTCATGTCTCATGTGTGACGTCACTTGATGCGCTCGTTTGCCTCCACCGAACGCTCGAGGTACTCTAACGCAGCGCCTATAGAATACCATTCACTGATTTTCGTGAGCAGAACCTCAAATAAATGTTTTGTTGACTTTCTCCACACGCAAGACGGTCGTCTTTTGACGACATTTGCAGATCAAATGCAGTTAAGGGGCCAGCTTTTGGAAAATTTATGTTGAATAACGAAGCGCGCGGCGTGCGTGCCCGTCTCGGAGGTGATAAGGTGTGGAACGCAAGGCAACGGGTAGGTGTCACCACCCTGTCGTCTTAGCGAAGCGTTGGAAACACTTGCCTCTTCGTGCAGACGTTGCATGGTCAGCGCATTGTGATGAACGCTGCGGTCCTCCGAATCATTTATGTATGCCTTTCTAGTGAAAGACACACATACAGAATATCACGTGTCGTTATGGTACATCAGATATGCGCAATATTTGCTTTGAAATTGACAATCGCAGAAGTATGAACGATGAACCTTGAGCAATATTGGTGGGCTCTGCGCATGGGTCTGCCGTTTGGGGTATCGTCTGCTGTTTTTTAAGGTACCGTTAAGGGCAGACAAACAAACAGACAGACAGACAGACAGACAGACACAGACAGACAGACCGACAGACAGACAGACAGACAGACAGACAGACAGACAGACAGACAGATGACCAAGATTTTTTCATCGCAGGTCCCCAAGAAAGACTATTGTTTTTAAAAGGCGGGGCAAGGGGGGGCGCCTAAATCATGCGGAGTTCTTCAGGGTCAATTCGCAACAACGCCGTTATTGTGTGTCTGTGAGAGCCACGATAAAACTTTTTGGAAGGACGATTCCTGACATTTACACTGAGCTTTCGCGTTGATGCCTTAAAAGTTTATTATGCATCCACGAATGTGATCTGTTGATATGCGGAATGAATTATTAAAATAGAACAGTGACGCCAAACCCGCCAGCTATGAGGGTCAGAGATAGCCTCGCTGTATGGTGCATGGAAGGCTGGCCGGACCTAACAGAGGGAGTCCAGCTGCATTTTGATGTTTTGTGAGGACGCTGGAATCAATTACTTTTCTGTGGGTCCTTTGACCAAGCACACGTGTTTTAACTATGAGAAAATGGTGCAAAGAGCAGCTGATGTAAAATAAAGGTGGCTATGAAAATCCGCTTGCAAAACAATGTTGACACTGGTGCGCAAGGCTGCCTCGGGGTGCAACGGCCCCACGCGATGTCGTGTGGCCCCTCCCACGCTTCGTTCAAGATCCAAATGCTTGGAAAATTCCTTCAGCTGTAACTGGCCACGCCCACACTGTGCCTATATACATTGGCACTTAACGGCTGGGCTTCACATTTTCGGCAGAGACACAATTGTTTCTGGCCACCTAATTAATATCTCGTCTGTGAAAAGCTCACGTAATGTAGCTCCCCTTATTTTCGCGAAAAAAAAAGAAAAACGCCCGGCCCGCGCAGAAGGCGCAGCACAGTCAGAGCGAAAACTAGAAGTGTGGCCTTACAGAGCCTTTTCAGAACACTCATTGGGTGACTACGGCAACCACACTTGCTTGGTACTCGCTAGGGCATTAATAATGAATTCTTGGGTAGTAGGCCGGCATTCGCTATGCTGTTTTTCGTCATTCTTCTGAGAAGCGTGGTACCCACTAAACACTTGCAAGGAATTTTCTGCCAATTTCTCATGCAGTGGCTGACGATGATGATGAATTATGGTTCAGGTGGGTATGCACCACAGTTAATAGGGAAACAAGAACAAGTTTTTGTAATGAGTTGGATCATTGGACGGCCCACTCGTTACGCTATTCGCATTGTGCGACGACTGGTTGATCTTTCGCTGTTGTAAAACGTTTTATAAGTCGTATTAACGCAATTGCTTTCCCGATGTCATGCCTGCCTAAGGCAAGTTTGACAAGTCACAATCACCGGTGTAGCTCAGCGATAGAATACTGGGCTGGCACGCAGCGGACTGGGGTTCGTGTCCCACTGTGCCATTGGGGCTAGGTCATGCCTGCCTAAGCCAAGTTTGTCAACAAGTTACAAGCACCGGCGTAACTCAGTAGTAGAATATTAGGCTGGCACCCAGCGGACCCAGGTTAAAGCCCCACTTTGACATTGGTGCAAGGTTCTTTTTTCTAATTTGGCGTGATGTGGTTTCGGACACCGGCAGCGACGGTGGACAACATGCAACTGCGCGTGACCCGAAAAGTGATCTCATAACAGCTTTTGCTGTAAAAAGACTGCATATTCCGTGTGGAGCGAAGGAATTGAGAAGCGTTGCGTGACACGTGGAATGTGGCGTGTGGAGCATCTAGTAAATTTTACTAGACTTTACTACTAACAGCAACACTTCTCTTGGTGGTATAAGGCCTGAAAACACCGCATTGAGTGCACAATGCTCTAAATACTTGGCGACTTTGTGGTAGACAAAACCTGAGAACGTTCTGAGAAATCTTGATGGAACAACCAAAGGGTGTAATACATGAATAAGTGTAATCAAGAACGGTTTTATAACGTCACTTGTGGCGGTATTGCTTGATTGTTCAGAAAACTGGGAGCGTGGGAGTAAATACAAACACAAAGAAAAGAATAGGCACACAGCACGAGCCCTCGTGCTGTGTGCCTTCTCTTTGTTTTGTGTCTGTGTTTACCCCTGCGCTCCCAGTTCGCTGAACAATCATAAATTACCAACTAGCCCACCTTTCCATCCTATTGCGGTATTGCTTGTCGAACGTCAATTGTGGTTGCATGGCTGGCAGTGTGTCTTAGCACAACGCAATAAAGTATGAATATTCACTTTTATTGATCATGGAGGTACTGTCTAGTGTTTTCAGTCTTCGCAAGTATGGGCTAACGATTTGTGTTTTCACTTCGTTTCAATAGCAGTGGCATCTGGGCTGTTAGGTCATGTGAAACTGCAACGTTGTCTCGGATAATGAGCTAACTATACAAGCCAGGGCAGTTAGCGAGGAAATAAAAGGCCGATATGTGTGTTGAAAGGTACAGCCATCTATATTGAGGAGTTGTGTAGAAATAGAAACAAAAAAAAAACTCTTCCAAACTACTAAAGAAACGTGTCCGCATCGTAACACTTGCTTCAAGGCCAGCAGAGTATGGCATCGCTGAATGATTCGCGTAAAATCGATTCCCACAATGCATGTGAACTCTGGATTGTTTCGACTTCGCCGCCTTTCTCTCTGATAAAGAAAAGCACAACAATTTATACGGTTCTTCTCTTAGACACACTCACATCATCACAAATAATTTTGTTACAGACGACGGGTGGTGTAGCGAAGAGGAGGCACATTGAGCCCCCCCCCCCCCCTTTCTCCTGAAAACGTTTTTCTATATGGCAACTGAGCGAGAATGACTATATAAAAGGGTGCCCACCCACCCCTGAAAAAAAAATTTCTGCCTGCATCCCTGCGGATGTCCGCATCTTTCTGCTGTTTTCACGTACGCCACCTGTTGTGTTCGTGTGGGCTACAATTACAGCAATGCGCACAAGGGGTATATTGCTTACACGTTCTGCGCGAAAATCCTCAGGTCACGATCAATCTTCGCATGATGTAGCTTATTGTATACAATAAATGTAGTATCTTCAGGCTAGTGTAAACACCGGAGAGTGTACAACACGACTGTGCACTGAGAAATAATCGCCCCTGCAGAAAAGCAAACAACTAATGCTTGCACAAACACTGAGTCCCCACAACATCGCGTGAGGCCCCTTCCCTGGAAAGTGTGCGGCATTGGTCACGCGAACAGTTTGGAGCACTTGCTGGGGACATGTTCTCTGTCACAGCTCGCCCTCACTTTCCCATTCTTTTTTTTCTCCGACAAAAGCACTTGCATCCTAGCCTTTCAATCGATATTCGTTTTCCGGACGCATCCAATTGCTTCCGACAGTCTCACATACAGCGGCTTTAACAGTGTGCTCTGGGAATGCTCTACTTTGCATAGCCACACTAATTTAAAGAATGCGCAACTGTAGGCGTCAAAGTGGCAGCATACGCGTCAAACAGTGCTATGGCTGCCACATAGTGCAAGTTGTCATATAACAATGCACAATAACAACCTGACAACGCCTGTGAAGACACATTTTCCTTTCGTCTGATACAGACTCTCATGACGGAGGGATCAGTCTTTTTTTCTCAAGCATTTTTTTGTCATGCGTTCGCATGCATTTTACCAACGTCGTTTCCGGGACAGAAAGGTCGTCAGTAATGTCTTGGTGCGGACGTCAGTGTAAAACACGCCCGTGTTTAGAAAAAAAAAGAAAGCACATGCCACTTCTTTCCCAGCCTCTATCTTCTTCTGAGCAAGCTCTGTTTGTGAGGTTTGTCGCGAATCGGAAACTAGGAAAACCCCATATTCGTTGAAAACAGGGTGAACGAAGGAAGCGAACCGGAAAGAAAAAAGTCAGGCAGGTTAACCTGACGCACTTCCGGTTGGCTAACTTACACTGGGGAATAAGGGAAGGGGAAGAGAAAGACGAGAAAAAGACAAAAAGTAAGAGAAGGGCGACATCCCGAAAAATGTCGCGGCACAAAGCAATTCTGGAAGCGGACGTGTCGCAAAGAGGGAGAATTTGGTCTTAAGTAAGGCGACATTTAAACACGCGAAAGGGAAGGAATTACAATAAGCACAAATGCGGACTCGAAAAGGTCCACCAGGCTAGTTGCCGAGCAAAGAAGAAACGACGTACTTGAGAACTTTCTAGCAAGAAAACCAAGGAATGTGGTAACCAACCTAACCCGCACAAGTGTACTCGGCATCGTTTTACGACAGACACGTCGTACAATTTATACTCGCAAAGAGCGCTCCTCGTTCTTTCTTTTCGGTGGTGGCTCATAGCTGTCCCAGCCAAATGCGCGAGGTCTCCGAATGAGCAGCTATGCTCGCGCCGATAGCTTTTCCGTATTTTCCGCTCTGACACCACATCTGATCTGGCACTTTGCAGATTCGTTGAGAACAACTCACTCTGCTGTCACCCCTTTTCTCTCCCCAGCACATTCATTCTTCCTAATTTTCGCGTGTCAAGTGGAATGCTGTCATCGCGCATAAATTCAAGATATTGCAGGAATTAAGAAATTTTATTATTTTCACAAATTCGAGTTATTGCCAATCAGTATATAGAAGGAGGTCCCGGGTTCCAAATGTGAGTTGAGACCTCCCGTACACAGTAAACATGAAAAAAAAAATTGGACTGTAGCATCAACAGTAAGGAAAAAAAATGTAATATGCATTTTGAGAGCATGTCGCATTTATTGCTCAATGCTTTTTGTTATAAAGGATTACAAAAATACAAAAGAAGATTGGCAGATCCAACGTACAGTGGGAATCAATAATTTGCGATGCACGAATGAGGAAGATAGATATATGTCACTCTAAAATCAGCACCACAATACGAGGTGAACGTGAATTATGCCTTACATGACTTCCGTGTCATGTTTTTTATGCATTTTCTTGGCATTTGTGTTCGTCGTCTATTCACGTCACGCAATAGCGAATTTAGTATATCTAGAGCTAGCGAAACGGCCGCGAGCACGCTATGAGTGTAGCATGTAGTCATGTTTTACATTACACGCATGTGGTGGCAATCATGTTTGGACCCGTCATTTACCTTTGTAGTCTCTACGCATCACGCAATACCAAATTTGGTATATGTGAAGCTTGCGAAATGGCCACGAGTGCATCATGAGCATAGTATATTCTCATATTCTTACATGACACGCATCTCACAGTTATCATGTTTGCACCAGTCATATGCCTTCATCTTTTATTAACGTCACATAACACCCAATTTGAAGCTAGCTAGATGGTCGTGAGCGCTTCATGAGCGTCGTATGTAGCCATTTTCATACATGACACGCATGTCATGATTATCATGCTTTCACGTGTTATTTACCTCTGTCGTCTATTCATGCCATTTAATACCAGAATTGGTACATTTGAAGCTAGCCAAACGGCCGCGAGCGTGAATTCAGCGTGTTATATAGTCAAGTTCCTACATGACACGCATATCAGGCTTAGCATGTTTGCACTGGTCATATACATTCATCATTCATACACGTTCCTTAATACGAGATTTGTTATATGTGAAGCTTAGTCATGACTTTAGGTATCATGACTTTAGGTGGCATTAGGTATCTTTGTTTGTGTTATCTCTGGAGGTTAATAATTGTTGGCGTTTAACGTCACAAAACCACCATTATTTAATCAGAAACGCCGTAGTGGAGCCATGTCCAAATTTCGACCGCCGTGGGTTCTTTAACGTGTATCTAAATTTTAGAACACGCGACTCAAGCATTTTCTCCTCTATCGAAAATCCTGCTTCCGAGGCTGGGATTCGATCTCGTGACCTGAAGGTCAGCAGGCGAATGCCTTAGCCAGCAGGCCACCGTGTTGAGTACGTTATCTCCATATGTCGGCCGAAATAAAGTGGCATCCTGATGTCGCGCCCATCTGATAAAAGCCGCATCCAAAATGTTTAAAAAACTGAATCTGTCTGGGTCAGAATAACGTATACTGTCATTTCGTCGCTACCGCGACTGCATCGCGCTGTCCAAAAAAGTGTAAGACCTGAAACATTACTGTGACGCTGGACATTGCGCTGTGGAGCGCAAACACATTCAGCAGTAAATGCGCAATATTGAACGTTTGTTCCCGGTTCGCGCAGGTGGGTTTACGAACTGTGTGAACAGTGGCGCAGAGCAAAAGTACTGACGTATAATTCTACAAAAACTACATGCGCTACAAAACAACGCTTCTACAGCGATGCGAATCGAATAGGTATGCTATACACAGGCACTCGTGCTTGAATGCCCCCATTTGTACCGCGTGGAAACGCCAACAAAATCGATGTTTTCCGCCGACTGCGCGTAACATTGCTTCCGAGAGATTCGCGAAGATGGACTCTACTAAATCAACCGATGGTTTTAAACGGCACCAACTGCATTCATGCGAAAGCCTCCAGAGATGGCGCACTGCGGATATTTGTTCTCTTCTAACCCACGGAAAAGCGTTTTTGTTTATTTTTTATTTATTTGCGCCACAGCAATTTTATGTGTATTCTTAGAGTACGCTACACCGTTCGTGGAGATGCCGGTGAAGGCGGTCAAGCCAGCACTGATGGAACTGCCGCATTTTCTGCTCAATGACTCTGCGTCGCTTCGCTGTCGTGAAGAACGGCGTTGTGTTGTATGGATCCACCAAGCTTTCGTTCAAGCCATGTTCCTCGCTCTTGTTTTATTTTCTTTGTCATGAGCCCCGAATGACACTATTGTTTCTGTTCATAGCACTATCGGTGTACGACTCCCGTTTTTGTAACATCTTCAAATCGTGTAAAAAGCACCAATCCGTGATTCTAGTTTGGGATAAAAGGTATCTCAACTACAAATGATAATCGAAGTTTAAGTTAAGTTCAGCTCAAAATATAGCACTGTTGAGATAACTATTGAATATTAGTGGAATGGGTTCACTGAAAGAAGATTAACAATAATATGCAGGGCTTTACGTTCCAAAACTATGATATCACTGTGACAGGCGCCGTAGAAGAGGGTTTCGGAAGTTCGGACCACGTAGTGTTGTTTACCATGCATTGACATTGCAGAGTACACGGTCCTCTACCACTTCGCTTGCTTTGAAGTTTAACCGACGAGGCCAGGCTTGAGTCAGCTGCTGAGCAACCTAGCCATCGATTCACTGTGTCAGACAATTTCTGAAAAAATTGTCCCGATTGATGGATGGATAGATTATATAAGCGTCCCCTTTATAAGAGGGCTGTGAGAAGTGTGGCACCAGGCTCGACGAAAAACAATCTTGCTCCTTTTTTTAGGGGCGAAGCTCTTTATGGCGTGGCTTGGGCGTCCCTTGTAGTACGTAACCACCAGTGGCACATACCCGAAATAGGTATAACATTTGACCACCAAGGTAGTGCCGGTGAGAGATTTCTTCTGTGCGTTGTTTAACAATAAAAAATAGTGCTCAATGTACATGCCAATGGCTGCTAATGGGGAATAAGAGACAGGAGTATTCGGCTTCTAGTCAACGCGCACGCTGCGATCCCCATTTGCAGCCATTGGCATGTACATTGAGCACTATCGGACAAGAAAGGGTTGCTACATTATACTCGCTGGGTGTAACCTCCTTAGTTTTAGAAAGGTTGAGCGAGCGTTGAGCCGCAGGGCCATGAATACAGTGAACCATGAACTCAAGGTGGTTAAAGGTAGGAAGTGGACCCGAAGCGCAAGCTGTAAGAAAGTGTGCGTGTGCCACCTCTCGTTTAGTCCTTGGAATGTCCACTGAATGGCGGTGCTTCTATATGGGGAATATATGATGAAAAGATGCGAGATGGTGGGACTTGGAGTTTTGAATAGATGGATGAACGGACACACAGACAGATGCATGGATGGACGCATGAACGGACGCAGGGGCGGATGCATGAACGGACGCAGGAATGGGCGCACGAACAGACGCATGGACGGTCATACAGACGGACGTATGGACGGACGAATGCTTTGCCCCACTCTCCATCATTCACTCCGTGAATATGCTGTCATTTTTTATGTTGCCTGACGCTTTCTCAACCTCCTTGAACTATATATTGCTGTAAAAATGAATGTAAATTCACAGTTAAGTACTTTGTTCATTGCTGTAAAATGTCGGGATTATCCCTACCAATTATTGTCTTTCCTACTGTATTTATTTATCTATTGATTTATTTCGTTATGGATATATTATTATTATATAAAAAAGTTTTCTGCCGCCAGAACAGTAAAGTCTTACTACTATATTGCTGGTATCTTCTACTTACCGTTTTCTCAAAAGCTACATGCCCAAATGTACACCATGAATGAATGTTTCCACATTCAGTTAGAACAAGCTCCATAGTGTGCCTGTTTGCCTGCTCGTTCCTGTGATCTGGCTCCTACCACATATGGTCGATTGGCCGAGCAGTCAGTTGTTAATGTGAGTGATAAAAAAATAAGGCCTGTTCAGAGGAAATAAAATGTGATTTCTTTATAATAGGACGTGGTAATTTTTCGAGACATGAAGAAAAGTTTAAAAAAGATCCCAGAGCCCAGAGCAGCTGCATTACTCTTTGTTACTGAATCTCCCTTTATAGATACGCGTTCTATACAAGTGAACCCGGTATCGCTTCTCATTGCGAAATTCTTCGCCTAAAATTTTCGTAGAGTGTCTCTCTTGATTTTATCATCGCCCTTTCGGTAGTTACTCAGCGCCAGTTTTTCCTCTCTCGTTAGCATCCACTAAACGCACACCTAGAATGAGAGGAGGCCATCAACTGGAGAAACTTCAAAGTGGGATTTGTTTATATATTATGGCATGCCAGTATCTTCTACCAATGAATTATGTAACCAATGCGTACAGTTGTATGTTGCTGATGTGTAAATGTATATGTCACTGATGCAGACTATTTTTTTGGTTAATAGGGGGTGAGACCTCGTCAGGCTTTTAGCCTTCAGTCTTTGTCTCCCGCAGGAAAAAAATTCTGTACCTTCTTCTCCTGCAAATGAACAATGTTGAATGTTGAATGTTGAATGTTTTCACCTAAAAAAATTCTACGCATCTCGATCAAATTAATCATGCGAGACATTAACGAGTCAGACAATAATACGTCACATTACCCTTTCGTGCGCGTCAATGAGTCACAACGTGCGCGTACAGTTTGAATGAATGAATGAATGAATGAATGAATGAACTTTATTTAAAGTCCGGCAGTTTTTCCGGGCAAGGTGGGGAAAGAGGAGAAAAAACCCCTGTCCCTTCCCACTCTCCCCCGATTATTATGCTGGTGGTGCCTATAAAATTTGTTTTTGCCGTTGGGCGGCCACACACCACGCCCTCCACTCCGATGTAGCAGCTCGTTGTCGTGTTGCCGTTTCGTCGCGGCTTCCCGAGCTCTCGCTTTCGGTGTTGCCTTCCTTCTGCGTAGATGTTGAACCGCCGCAGGCCGCACTCTCGCCTCCGAAGTAGCAGCTCGTTGTCAGCGTTGCCGCTACGCTTTTCGTGGGTGAGAGCGCTTTCACGATCGTCTTTTTTTTTCTATATGGCAGAAAGAGAACGTGTGGTCTGAAACGCACTTGCCCTTCATCGCCATCAGCATCACCGTCATCTTCATTGTGTATTGTGGGTAGCCTGAGGGCTGTACTGTGGTGGCCGAAAATCACGCCATATCCACGAAGTGAATGATAACGAGTGAGCGAAGCAGGGGGATCGTTCGGTGTTACTGTAAGTCACTCGTGGCATTGACTACTCAATCATGTAACAGTGTGATGAAGTGGTGCGCATTTAAATACACTCTTTAGTGGTCACAAATGATATGCTGTGTTTAGTTGTGAATCTCGGTTTGCCTTCAATAATACTGCATCATGGTGTCGGATCTATGGCCTGATGTTGACAAAGACGAGGTCTGCGCACGTTTCCCCGGTGAGTTTCGGTTGTTTAATGTCGTACGAAATGAATCGTAGAGCACGTAGAGAGGTCGTCTACTACCCGAGCCAGGCGTCCATGATTATCCACGTCGTCGTCTTCATCGTGATCGTCATGGCGTATAGTGGGTATGTTGCATGTACCGTGCCATGATGGCAGAAAAAGGATGTGTAGTCTGGAACGTATACGCTTGTTCTTCATCGCCATCAGCGTGATAGTTATGGCGTGTCCTGACGGTTAGTGGACCTGGCTTGACCTTAAGGACCTCCACACATGAAAGTGTGCTGCCCAAGGATAATTTTCTGGAGTAGGCCGAATCGCAGTCTTACGAAATGAACTGAAAATGTTATTTTTTGCAAGCATTTTTGCGTTTGCGTAAAACCAGCCTACTGCATTCGTAAGCGTTACATGCTCCTTGGTTGGGCCACCTGTCTGGCCGAGATGAATCAGTTAAGTACAAATTTGTTATTGTGGAAAGCTCGAAAATTCTTCACCTTTGCTCGCAAATATTGCTTGCAGCGTCGTAATTTCGAATCAGTTGCCGTTTCACAATTTTCCCTTCAGAAACATTATGCAAGAAAAAAAAGAACATATTAATTGATAACTCTGGTGCCATGAAGCGTCACGCAATGTCAATAGCTTCATCCGGTAGCACAGTATTCTTCAATGGCATTAGCTTATACATAAATATTGTACAGGCTAAAAAAGCTATAATACATTACGAAAGAAGCAGACTTCAAACGAAGCGCGTAAAGCCGATTTTGAGCGAAAGACCCAAAACCAGCTTTGAAAGCTGAGAGAGCTAAAGAGCACACAGACATCATAGAATGGGAATGCCTTTCTCTACGTTGGAGATTAATCTTATTTTCCGAAAGCCCATTGCCGTAATGCATTCCTTTAGCTGCTTACGCGGATAATAGAACCTCTCGGAATTCTTCTACCTTGAATTGAAGTAAGTATACAATAAAAAGCGTATACAACCCGCAGAGCGTCATCGAGAGTGTGGGAAAAGACCTTAAATTGTCTGCAATAGACTCGCCCACTTCGAGACCGTGTTTCAGAGCTGCCCTGATGTTTTGTTCCGCAATACACACAAAAAAGTAACATTATTCGTTGGTTAGCCGACAAACTGAAAACACACTAAAAGTTTTTCATTTGCACTACCCAACGATGAATAAGTTGGAACTCGGCCACCTTAAAGTTCTCTTTAAAAAACTGAATGAGAGATTGAAAAATTATGTATGTGTACGGACGCACACAGTGACAGCAAAGAAAGAGACGTCAGAGAATGCACTGCGCAGCTTCTGCCTTATTTTTGTGACGCAGAGTTTTTTTCTTTACACGACGATAAGCAGATTTACTCACAATGATCCAATTGGGTGGATCAGCAGGAAGTAAGGGTAATATCATTGCAACTTCATTTAAGATGACCCTTGCTGCTTTGGTGTGCTATTCTGCTCTTTTCCGCATTGTTCAGATAGTATTGTTAGGCAATTTTTGGTTTTAAATGTTTTTAATTTGAACATTAAAATTTGTAGAGTCAAGGCCTTTCATGTGTCTTCAAGCTGTTATGCATAAAAAGATCGAAAGAATACAAAACGGGGCATAAATCATAATATTCATGCCAGCACGATTTCAAAAAAGTATATATATATATACAGCGTGTCCTTACAGTATCTTAAGGGTGGTCAACATCATGGCATGTATTAAAATATTTTAAACCTCTAAATTAAAGGTATATTTGCATTGTTGGCTTCTGTGCACAAGTATACAATGAACAATTTTTAAAGCTTTTTGGGTAGAAATCTCTTGCCTGTTAACTTGCAGAATATTATCAAAAACTTCTTGAAGGTCAGACGAGCGAGAAAATGGGATAAAGATATACAGGGAATACAAGCTCTTGTTTACCCAAACAAAACTCGAAAATTGAGTGCTTATATTTTTGCAAGGCAACCAAATTATCCGGCGCACATGCACCTTCTTCCCCATGTTCATCTCTTCCGCGTTCTTCAAAGGCTAAGCTGCGTAAGCCGAGAAGGGTTGCTTTTCCGCGCTGCTTTGCGCCGCCAGTAGAAGCCCATTTCTATGCTAGTTGGATTTTTAGCTTAGACGGTTTCTACAAGTACTTTATAGAACATTGCGCTGTCAGTCTTTTAAAAAGGTGCTGTACGCAGTTTACGGTGCTTGCCTTTAGATGTCCACCGACAGAACACGCCTTTTCCCCGGTGGTATTCATGAACCAGGAAATTTCCAGGAACCACTCAGCATCCCAGTTCGGCGAGTTGACGTGGCAGAGTATTTTTTACAGATTTCTCAAGAAGAAGGTGCCGTCGGTTCAATTGAAAGACGTTGAGAAGATTGGCAGTCAGCGCCCTAGTCTGTCGTGTTTCTGCTCTCGTATACCCGCGCTGTTTTTTATTGTTTTCTAACGATGGAAATGCGGAAAACCGCGATCATCTAATTCACAATAATGACTATCTCAGAGTACGGTACTAATGCGCAACCGATGCCGGAATTCCGAAATAAAGTTGCAGTGAAATTGTGAGAAAAACAACAATGTGAGCAACAACTGATCTCTTTATTACCTCAAGGGGACTTTCGTGTGCCTGTGAAAAACGGTAGCGTGGAGCAGGAATTCTCGACGCGGGAGTTGCTTCGATATGAACAGCAGTCCCGTATATGAAAAGGTGCGCTCAATGACGAATTGCTTATGAGGTCAAGCCAAGGAGGCTTTAGGAAATTGCTGGAGTGGAAGCTCCCGCAGCGCTTTACCAGCAGCAGTCCAGCCAGCTTTTGCCTTCCAAAGATCTCAGAAACATGCTTTTTTTCTGGTGGTGCCCATTTAGAGATCAAGTGGCTTTAATTTGTTGGTCTAAAGGCTACGTTATGTTAAATTAAAAGACAATTGTTTCCGAAGAAATATTCCGCAGAGGCTAGTAGCGGTGACATAATCTCTAATGAAATTTGCCTTGAATTCGAGGCTTACCAAAGAAAGCTAGCAACGCAAGGACGCACTGCGAACACTATGTGGCCCTAAAAGGTTGCCACGTTACACTCGGTAGACGTGCGAGGAGAACGCTCCTTCGAAATCGCCGACCGTCAACATCTCATCATGCCCCTAGTAAGATGGCAGCTGTAGCCGTCATCTTACGGTTGGCACGGCTTCACTTGTGGGCAAGAATTCCCACTCCAGCAATTTTTCATAACCTCCTTATTCATTCCTAGGTTGGACTCATCAATCTTAGAGAATCCCACCGCGAAGGTTCAAATATATGTGGGTGAATAAATACTAACACGTTTTCACCACGTGCCATATTAGGAATCGAGTAGTACTAAGATGCAGATCATAAAACGCTTTAGGAACATTGAAACTGAGTATGAACACTGTAATAATTCGTCAAGATGTCTTGGAAATCTGGATATATGACTATCGCATTCGTGAAGAGTATAGGTGGTGTCATTTGGAAGACTTTCGGTGTTGTTGTATTTGAACAAGCGATCAAGCACTGCTGTTACACCAACGTGTGACCTCAACATTTCTTGACGGCGGTCTCATGAAACGTGAGCACCACAGGATGGTTTCTTGCTCTCACATAGTTGAGTACCAAGTACTCTATATCGTTAGAAACTTTTTCCAAACACTGTAGCGCTCGCTTGTGACCACCAGCCCGGGCCTGGCCCAAGCGTCATTTTAGGCCTAAAATGACGCCAGGGCCAGGCCTTGGCTGGTGGTCACAAGCGAGCACTACAGTGTTTGGAAAAAGTTGCTAACGATATAGAGTACTCTGTACTCAACTATGGGATGAAGCTCCTTCTAGTCTAACCTTGTCCTGCGTCAGAGGTAAAGTGCAGTATCAGACACAGTGACGGGCGGGTAGACATACAGAGAGACGGACAGATGGATGAACTACTAGTCTCTGCGCTCTATTTCTTCGAAACAACTATCT